>NC_083318.1:92055928-92370611 GCF_963455315.2 Globicephala melas | reverse complement strand
ACATGCACAAATGAAGGAAAGGTCATGAGAGGACACAGTGAGAAGGCAACCATCTGCAAGCTGGGAAGAGAGCTCTCTCTCACCAGAAACCAAATTGGCTGGCGCTTTGATCCTGGACTTCCCAGCCTTCAGAACGGTGAGAAAATAGATTTCTGTTGTTTAAGCCACCTGGTATGTGGTATTTTATTATGGCAACTTGAGCTAACACAACCTCCCCTGTTCCCCACTACAGCCACCATTTTGATTTTTAGGTGAAGGACGGGGGATGTAAGGATTCTGCATGTTAACGAGAACTTCAGGAGATGCTGATGGAGCCTCTGAGGGCTTTTCCTTGAGAATCAGTGAGCCTAGCAGTGGAGGAAGAGCGTTTGCCATGCTCTTTCCTGAGGGCAGGTAACTGTTCTGCTACACACGTTGTTTCTTCTTTTCTGGTGGCTTATACTATTTGAACACATGTAATTTACCTACTGTTTGTGATAAGAGGGGTATAGGAATTTACAGCACATTTATCATAGGACAAACACTCATATCCTCAGGATGTATGCTCAGAGTTAAGTTTTACATTTAAGCGTTTGAGTACATACGAAGTCTCACTTTTTTCCCCTGCAGAGTATAGAGGGTTAAGGACCTCAAGACATAGCATTTTAGGGCTAGAAGGGAACTGAGAGATCATCAACTCTAGTCTTCTTTTCCCTTCATGTACAGAAAAGAAAGTGGAACCATAGAGGATTGGATTGTCCCAATTCACATGATTATGGGTGGTGGAGCTAGGTCTAAAAATTGTTTTCCTATGTTCCATTGAGACAGACACAATTGAAAGTAATTGGTTTAAGTAGATTTTAGTGAAATAGACAATTTTGGACTAACCTTTATGTTTTCAATTTTTTACATCAAGGTACAATTGCATTCGAACTTCAGGATTATAGCTTTTGTGAGTTACAAAAGTAGACGCTATACAATAACATGTTTCCCATTTGAAGGTCTGTTGTTTAAGCTACATTTATTTATTTAAAAAAATTTTTTTAATTAAAAACAATTTTTGTTGTTGGAGTGTAATTGCTCTACAATATTGTGTTAGTTTCTGCTGTACAACGAAGTGAATCAGCTGTATGTATATATATCCCCTCCCTCTTGCATCTCCCTCCCAATATTAAAACTGACATTTAGCTCTTGACTTAGCCAAGCTGAATCTGAGTACAATCAGTAAAGTTGGCTTCTACTATGATACAGGCACCTAGATATAGAAGGATCCAGACGTGGAAAGTGAAGGGGGTGGGCAAGGTCTCACGATAGGCATGTTACTGGGGAAAACCTTTGTTTCATTAATTTAGGCCATATTGCCTATTATGCATAATGAGACACTATTCATATCCTTTTTAGGATGCTTCATAAAATGCAACCAACTAGCCAAAGAAAGACCACCTTGTCACTAAAGGTGACACTAATTCTAGATGAGCCTGGAGCTGCGAGGTAGCATTTTATGGTTGTTTAAATATCACTGGACTAGATTTGAGTCTTGGCTTTCCCCTTACTAGTAGTGTGACCTTGAGGAAGACACTTTACTTCTCTTGTCTTCCATTTCCTTATCTGTAAGTTGAGGGGACTGGTTTCAATATTGTTAATAACCCTTCCAGGTTTAAAGGTGCCACAACTATGGATCTGTCATATCTGGACCACCTCTGACAAATAGGGCCCAGAGTGAATTAATTTATCTTAAACAAAAATTTCTTTCCATCCTGGAACTTCGACGTGGCTTTCAGAGTTCTTTGTTGTTAGAACTGGGGAAGAGTTTTCAGGCCATTCACATTTTAACTGTTATTTTATGATCTACCGGAGGCCATTTCATAAATGAAGTGCTCAGCACTGCAGATGATGCCTTTAAGCTGGAAAAGAGATGGCATCTCTAGAGGTTGTATCTCATGTCATGGTTGTTTACCAGAGCTGTGTGTCTGTGTGTGTAAGGAGTGATCTTTGAATAACATTTGGAAGCAGATTCTTCATATATCTATGTTTATAGATACATATTTCTCTCTCTTTCTATATATATATCTATTTCTACATATTTTATAAATTTTTATATATCTATATTTTTATATATATATAGAGAGAGCTCTAGATATAGAGATACAGAGCAATATAGACCTAGATGTAGATATATAGAAAAACATTTTGGGTATTTAAATATAACTATAGATAATTATATTATTATTATTATTAATATATTTGATAAAATATATTAAATATAAACATATATTTCTCCTCCTGGAATATATAAATAGATAGATAAATATCTATCTATATATTATATCCATACATGTCATATAGATATAGATATAGATATCTATATATCTATCTGTCTGTCTATTACCCAGGAGGAAAAAAATATAGATGAGACTGATGGAAATGCTTCTCTCCAGAATGTGTCCCACTAGGGCAGATGGGCAGGAATCTTCTGTACAATCATGGGGTGGTGACGTGATTAATTCATGGATGTGCCTGACCTTTCTCTCTCTCTTGCCTGCCTCTCCTGTCTCCGGGGAGGTTCTTGCCTTGCTAAGCTGGTAGTTTGGGCTTTTGTGATAAAGAATCCAGCGGACATAGACAGGAGAAGTGGGATGAGTTGGGAAGGAGTTTTGAACTGAGGAAGGAGTTTTCCAGGGAGCGTTGGTAAGAGAAGTGCGGCAGACAGGAAGTGAGAGAAGCAGCTGGAGATGGAAATGTTGTCACTGTCACGGTTCATATGTCCCCTTCCCAAGATTTGGCAAATCCAATGACTTCAAACTCCGTTTTGCTTCTGAGCTCTATTGTGGAGGGCAAGGCTGTTTGGTGACTGAACCACACAAACAATGGCTCAATAAGTGTCACAATAGTTGCAACCCTTTGCAAGGAGAACAAAAGGGCCTGCTGAGGAGAGCATGGTGGAGACCTTTGGAAGTGACCATTTTTGCTCTTGGAAGTCAGCATTAAGGCTCTTGATGTGACGTTGAAAAGACTGGGGCTAGTACTCCAGGGGCACAGATCAGAAACCCCGTGAGAACAGGGCTTGCCTCAGTTTTGACTGCCGCTGTATCTCCAGTTCCTGCTCGGCAGAAGGCTTTTTGGAAAGAACGAATGTTGAGTAAATAGGAGAGTCTGTGTATGCAGGGTTTGTCTTAGGTCACTGATTTACCTTTAGTGAGGGGAGTTAATCTAGGGACTGTTTCTCTGTATCCTAAGTTTCCTGAGAGAGAGAAGCAGCAAATACGTAAGAAGTTCGGATTGAGAAAAATATTGAAACTATGTGGGAAAGTAGACGTGCTGGCCATGGAAGTGGCTTCCTTGTAATTCACTTACCAATGGCTTGTGACATTTTGACTAAAAGATGAGAAGGGAGAGGGACTGTGTGTGTGGTCATTGATCTCCTCTATAGGAAGGAAATAATATTGTCTCCCCGGCAAAGCTGTTGGAGGACTAGAAGTGATGAATGTTGATATAAAGTATTGATGGGGCAACACATCAATACAATACACCTTATTATTAGAGCCACCATTAACCAGTCCCGTTTTTCAATTCTTCTTAAACAATAACGCCCTGCCCCAAATCCTACTTCTTTCTAGCAAAATCTTATGTGGGTTAATGCATATAACAAATAAAACCTGGGGGGTGGAGACCCCAGGTTGCCCCTAAGGCATGTGCTCGGAGTCCTCCAAACCCTTCCAGGTGCATCATGGAAACCACCAAGGTGGTCCAAGGCCCCCCTTGCAGCTGCAGGACTGGGTACCAATCATGATTTGCTGAGAAACCCAGTTCTCTTCTTAAGCATCTCTCTTAAGTCAGTGAAATTAGTTTTTCTCAGAGAAGAGGAAAAAAACAGGGATTGAAATTTCTCTGATCCCAAGAAAAATGCTTAACCTGTCTTTTTTTTTTCCTTTTTTTCTCACTTGGCTTGACTCTCTCTTCTCACCCTGTCTTGCTTCCTTTAGTAATTAGCTCTGCAAGGAAATAACTCACGTAGTGAAAAGATCTAGAAGCTCAGATGTGAAAAAAAAAAATCTAGCCAACATGGATATGTGTGATTCACAGTTGCTTTAAACCCACAGAAACTTGTTTGCACAAATTATTAACAACTTTTAATAAACAGACTTTGCTCTCCACGGCTAAAAATATTCCAGTTAGGCTTTAGTTGAAAAGACAGATATGATAAGAATCTATCCCCATGGCAACAATACTTTTCAGAGTACTTTTCAAGACAATGATCTGTGACAGCTTTTTTTTTTTTGCGGTACGCGGGCCTCTCACTGTTGTGGCCTCTCCCGCCGTGGAGCACAGGCTCCGGATGCGCAGGCTCAGCGGCCATGGCTCACGGGCCCAGCCGCTCCACGGCATGTGGGATCTTCCCGGACCGGGGTACGAACCCGCGTCCCTTGCATCGGCAGGCAGACTCTCAACCACTGCGCCAACCAGGGAAGCCCTGTGACAGCTTTTGAAGATGTTTACGGGGGGTGTGTTTCACGACTAGCTAGGTTGTGTTTCACAAGAAATAGAAAGGACACAGAGCTGAGTCTGTGGATGTTGAATTATCAGCTGGGTGAGCCTCACCTTAATTATATTCAGGGGTGAACCTAATGGTGCTCGTGATGATAAAACTGAAACTCTTTATAAAGGTAAACGCCATTTCTCCACAGGTAAGCTTCCAAACCTAGTCTCTGCCTGAATAGGAGACCACATGCAAGGGCTTGGTAAGGATAATAAAGATTTATAGTTATTTAGAATTCATCCTGAGTCAAAACAAGGTTCCTTGGGCCATCTCGCAAGTCAAAAGAGACTAAGAATTAAATTAATCTCAGCTAAAAAAGATGCTGCTGTATAAATGGCAGGTTATATTAGAAGCTGTCTTGCAGTGCTGGCTTGCTCGGTTTCACTGTGATGGAGACATTAATAAGCCATAATGTAAATGCCCTTCGCAGACCTAATGATTCCAGAGAGGAGTCTTGCAGAGTTAGGGGAACTCAGTTAGTGCCGCCAGGCTCTTCAACAGTGACTCTTGGATCAGGTCTGGGACTCACTCAAGGCAAAGGAGGTGGCTTTGATGGTAAGTAAGCACCGAAGTGAAGAAACCAGGGCCCAGATTTCCGCTTTAGAACATAAGTACAAACTGAATGCAATTTAAGTCACCCCCTTTATTCTTACTGTTTTCTGATTTTGAAGGGGAAGGTTGCTCATCGTCGAAAATTTCAAGGTGCACAAAAAAAGTATAAGACAGGGAAAAATCATCCATTATCACCAGCCAGAGGTGATGTCAAACTGATTTTGACATTTTTCTGATGCAGTAAAATCGGACTTTAAGAAGGATGAAGGTATCTTTAGAGGTCAGGTTGCCAGCCCCTTGGTTTACAGATGAGGACAGTGTTTAGGCAGGTGAGTCTGTGCTGAGCCCACACAGCCAAGTGAACCCAAGATCACAGACTGCTCATGCAGGATGTTCTGCCCAGCATTACTGTGTTCAGTTATTTCATTTTGTTTTCTAATTATTTCAGGGAAATCATTAAGTCTTCCAATCGCCAAGATTTCTCAGAGAACAACTTGCAGAAAGCAAACACACATTCTGTGTTACAGACAAAGCCGGGACTGTTCTAATGTTAATGACCTAAATGCATCTTATAGCTTGGACTGTCTTTATAAAACTACTAATTAATAGTAGGCTTGGTAATTCCCTGGTGGTCTAGTGGTTAGGACTCTGTGCTCTCACTGCCGAGGGCCCAGGTTCAATCCCTGGTCATGGAACTAAGATTCCACAAGCTGCGCGGAGTGGCAAAAAACAAAAAACAAACGAAAAAGAAAAACCACATACACACAAAAAACCCAGTAGGCCTCGGCAAAAAAGTTATTCTCATCAAAAGTACTTTTATTTTTTCTCTAGTCACGTGCTTGATCTCACTATTTACATATTTGAGAGGGAGGAAGAGTAAATTAGACTTTAATCCCGGTTACTTATCCTGGAAGATGCCACTGGAGTGTCTCTGAGTAATTAGGGAGCAACTCAGGATCCACAGACCCAGGAGCATTTTCAGATGATCACATTCTTAGGAACTCTTATTTTTCGAGACTCCATTCTTTTTTTTCTTTTTCTTTTTTTTTTTTTTTTTCGCAGTACGCGGGCCTCTCACTGTTGTGGCCTCTCCCGTTGCGGAGCACAGGCTCTGGACGCGCAGGCCCAGCGGCCATGGCCCCCGGGCCCAGCCGCTCCATGGCATGTGGGATCCTCCCGGAACGGGGCACGAACCCGTGTCCTCTGCATCGGCAGGCGGACTCTCAAACACTGCGCCACCAGGGAAGCCCCAGGAGACTCCATTCGTCACCATACCAAATATATTAAAATATACCCACTTTGCAAATGCCATATTGTTCTGGGCTATAAAATTCTCAAAAGGATTTTTATAAAGTTGAGTACTGTTAAGAATTTATGGTCTTATGATATAAACTTTATTATTATTTATAAGAGAATGAGGTGTGTACGACAAGTTGGCATATATATGAGTTTCCTAGAGCTGCCTTAGCAAACTGGATGGCTTAATATAATAGAAATATATTATCTCACAGTTGCTAACGCCAAAAGTCCAAAATGTGTTTCACTGGGTTAAAATCAAGGTGTTGGCAGGGTCATGCTCACTTTGGAAACTCTAGGGAAGAATCCGTTCCTGGACTCGTCCAGCTTCTGTAGGCTGCCAGCATTCCTTGGCTTGTGGCTGTATTACTCTAATCGTTGTCCCAATTTTCACTTTGGTTTCTTCTCTAGGAGTATACTCTGCTATCTCTAGGTGTATACTCTTCTAACTCTAAAAGTATACTCTTCTACCTCTACGAGTATACACTTCTATTTCTAGGTGTATACTCTTCTATATGTATTTGTATACTCTTCTATCTCTAGGAGTATACTCTCCTTTTTTGTTTTTTTTTTTCTTTTTGTTTTTGTTTTTGTTTTGTTTGGCAGTACCCGGACCTCTCACTGCTGTGGCCTCTCCCGTTGCGGAGCACAGGCTCCAGACACGCAGGCTCAGCGGCCATGGCTCACGGGCCCAGCCGCTCCATGGCCTGTGGCATCTTCCCGGACCGGGGCACGAATCTGTGTCCCCTGCATCGGCAGGTGGACTCTCAACCACTGCGCCACCAGGGAATCCCCAGCAGTATACTCTTCTATCTCTAGGAGTATACTCTTAAACTCTAGGTGTATACTCTTCTATCCCTAGGTGTATACTCTTCTTTCTCTAGGAGTATACACTTCTATCTCTAGGTGTATACACTTCTATCTCTAGGAATATACTTTTCTATCTCTAGGTATATACTCTTCTATCTCTAGGTGTATACTCTTCTTTCTCTAGGTGTATACTCTTCTATCTCTAGGTGTATACTCTTCTATCTCTCTAAGGACACTAGTGATGATATTTAAGTCCCACCCAGATAACCCAGGATTATCTCCTCATCTCAAAATCCTTAACTTAGTCATATCAGCAAAGATCCTTTTTCTAAATACGCTAATATTTATAGACTTCTAGAGACTAGGACCTGATATTTTGGAGGCCGCTATTCAGCCCACTAATGTACAGTATTACATTTTGTAGCTATTCAACTTAATTTTTATCAATTTTGATTTAGTAAGCTTTTTATTTCTGTGTGTTGGTACCAATATATTTTTCCCAGTCTCAAACTTTTTGTGGGCCCTTCAGAAACTTCTAGCCCTGGGCCCTTTTCTCATCCTGGATAAAAGCTCAGGAGAGAGACTTTTCCTTATCTATAGCCAGGTTGGTTGACAGGACTCCTCTCATTACCACCGTAATTTGAACAGGCATTTTTCTAGGAGGCATTTTGCTGGGAAGCGTTGACAAAGGAGGAGATGCCTTTCTACAGGGCCCTCGGATGTCATGTTTCTGCAGCAGCAAATAAGAGAAATACAGGGAGTGAAACACTTGCTGTCATGTAAAGTCCAGGCAGAGAAGCAATATACTTTAAAGCCCAAACTTCGAGCAATTGGTTGCATTTGCCAGCTCTCAGGGACTTACTGTGCTGCCAGACCCCCTGCCAGGCCCTTGTCAAGAATTAGTTCTAGCATATCTTCAAATAATCTTTATAGATGAGGAGATCAGGTGCAGAGAGGTTAAGTTATTTGCCCATGTCACCTTGCAAATGGTTAGTAGAGCCAGAATTTGAACCCAGGTCTGTCTAGCTGCAAGGTTCTATTTCTTTTCTGTGTACCGTGCTGTAGCATTTCAGAAACAAAGAAAAGAGTGCACAAAACATATGACAAAGAAGTAAAAAGTGTAGCCTTAAGGACAACAGGATTAGAACCAGGACAGAGACTTGACCTCTGTTACTCCAAATTAGTCTTTATTTCTATTCTGGGATGTACTTGAACTACTTCTGTGTATTGTGAGAGGGAGATAGAAAAAGTGTGTGTGTGTGTGTGTGTGTGTGTGTGTGCGCGCGCACATGCACGTGCAAACACGTATGTGTTTATTTGCTGTAATTAATCACATAGTAGGGGTGCTAGCCTTTTCAAGTAAACTTCTTTTGTGTGATTTTTAGTCTTTGAGTGTCTGGAATTAAAAATAGCTCTCTCACATAGTTTTGCTGCCCATCATTGATGGATTCAGTTAATATTAAGGGTCATTACATACAGATGGCCAATAGACACATGAAAGATGCTCAACATAACAAATTATTAGAGAAATGCAAATCAAAACTATAATGAAGTATCACCTCACACCGATCAAAATGGCCATCATTAAAAAGTCTACAAATAACAATGCTGGAGAGGGTATGGAGAAAAAGGAACCCTCCTACACTGTTGGTGGGAATGTAAATTGGAGCCACTATGGAGAACAGTAAGGAGGTTCCTTAAAAAACTAAAAATAGAGCTACCATAGGATCCAGCAATCCCACTCCTGGGCATATATCCGGAGAAAACCATTATCCAAAAAGATCCATGCACCCCAATATTCATTGCAGCACTATTTACAATATCCAAGACATGGAAGCAACCTAAATGTCCACCAACAGATGAATGGATAAAGAAGATGTGATATGTATACATGATGGAATATTAGTCATAAAAAAGGATGAAATAATGGCATTTGCAGCAGCATGAATGAACCTAGAGATTATCATATTAAGTGTAGTAAGTCAGACAAAGACAAATACCATATGATATCAATTATATGTGGAATCTAAAATATGATACAAATGAACTTATTTACAAAAGAAACAGACTCACAGACATAGAAAACAAACTTATGGTTACTAAAGGGGAAAGTGGGGAGGAAGGATAAATTACGAGTTTGGGATTAGCAGATACAAACTACTACATATAAATAGATAAACAGCAAGGTCCTCCTGTTTAGCTCAGGGCACTATATTCAATATCTTGTAATAAGCCATAATAGAAAAGAATATGAAAAAAAATATATATATATAACTGAGTCACTTTGCTGTATACTGGAAACTAACATGATATTTTACTTCAATTTAAAAATTTTTTTAAAATATTAGGGTCATTAGCACTGTGCCCAGAGTGGATGGACCAGGAAACTCACAAGCCTCACAGAAGTATTTCCTAAATGTTAATAATTTGTTTGTTTAATAATTCTACTTCTATCTGTACTATTGTCTATAGTATCATTTATTCAATACTTCTTTAATACTTGCATTTTAAATTTATATTTATTTTAAAAGGCACCTCTATCACATCATTGAAAAATCAGTATCACCTACTAGAAGTGGAAGGGAAACAGCAAATATTAATGCAACGAAAAGAAAACATTTCTAAATTCTGACCAGGCAGTGTTAGCTGCCCAAGGAACCAGTATGGTGCTTGCTTCATTATTGTTAGAAAGGGAGATTAGCACGTGTTACAGGGGTGGTAAACGTACATTGGCACTAACCCCAGACTTCCTTGTTGACAAAATCTGCAGATTGAATGAGACCTGAAAAGGGAGTAACTTTCTTACCAGCTGATTCAATGTGATTATCTGAATGACCCAAACCTTCCTTACTACCTGCTGTGACTCCCTTCCCTTTCAGACCTGGTCTAAGGTCTGAAACTGAGACTTCATGTTTCTGCTGCTTTGACATCTGAAACTGGGAGGGCATTGAATCGTCTAACCACAAGCCCCGCCCCCTCCTCTGGAGGAAGTCCACTGGCCAAACAGACCTCCTAATTACAGTGGCCAGGCACAGGGCCTGCTTATGCCTCACTGGCAGGCTTCAGTGCCTGTAGGATTATTAAAACAAGCCAATCACATTTTCTGTAGGAACCAGGGGTCACCTTACCCTCTTGCTACTGCAGAGCCTGCCTTGCACAAGCCCTGCTTGTTCATTCTGTCCCCGAGTGAAACACTCCAGAGTGGCGAGCTTCGTCCTCCTCCACCAGGCTGACAATATATGACCAATAAACTGCTGTGATCTCTTCTCTCCAGTCTTAGATGTTGTGTGTCCAACCATCCCCATAATCCTAGGGAGGTAATCCTTCCCTCACCGGTGGAATGAAGAGGAGGTGATCACAACACTCCTCACTTTGGGAAATACTGCCATCCTATAGAATAGTACCCAGATAGATTCTCTTCCTATTTATAGGAGCCCACTCATTCCTGAAAGAATGACCAGACCATCACAGAACAGACAGAAATGTTGCAGATGTCTTTCAGGTAGTAAGCCCTTGAGATGAGAGAAGCTATCTTTTATTCCCTTCAGAGTCTTCATCTAACCTCATGAAGAGGACAGTGGGCTTATCTGACACATAATCAATAGGTTCTTGGCTACAAGGTCTGACATGGGGACTTTTTTACATCACATTCTCTTTCCTGATGGTTCTGCCAAAGCATCTTTAACTCCTGTGATTGCACCAGTTAACATTCAAAACTCTTATTTTCCAAAGGTGACAGATAAAATGCTAAAAGTTGTGCAATGTGGTGGTTAAGAGCTCAAGGTCTAGAAGCTCAGGAATCAGACTACCTGGGTTCAAAACTGACCATTTATTTGTTGTGCATTTAGGTAAGTTGCTGAAACTTTCTGAGCCTCAGTTTCCTTACTAACAGTACCTTCCTCATGGGAGTGCAGTGAAGCTTAAGTGAGTTACGTATAAAGAACTTAGAATAGTACCTCGTACATAGTAAATGTTTAATAAATGTTAGCTATTATTATTAGAGAAGAAGCAACTCACTACCCCTTTAACACTTGGCTCAAATTGACTTTTTAAAGTCTTCTAGGTAGTAAGAACCTGAGGAACAAGGTTACTGGACACACATAATTTGATGGGAATGTGGACATAGGGTACCTCTGCAAGGAAGGCTTGTAGCAGCATGAAGATTCTCGGTAGCTGGTACGGGAAGAAAGAATATGAAAGGCAGGAAAGAGGAGTGAAAATAAGCTTCACTGTTCCTATTTTTTGGAAAAATGGCTTATCATTCCACATTTTTGGGTGCTCAGGAAATGTCATGGGTTGCCAGTGTGAGAGATTGTTAGGACATGGTGTTCCCTTCCTTCCCTGAGGCACTAGTGCCTCCCTTGCTTTGTAGTTCCTTCTGTACATATCTTTTTCTACTAGTTTTTAAGCTTCTTGAGGGCAAGATGGTTCACTGGAGGAATAGCTTTCACTCACACTTCACTTGCCAGCACTTGGCTACATGACCCCACCTAGATTGGAGAAATCGTCCACAGGCGGGCAGGCTTTTGCTCAGCCAATACTCAGGAATAAAAAGGAAGAAGGGGGATGAGATTGGGAGACAATTAGCAGTCTTTGCATGTTCAGTTAATTCTGGAATATTTACTTGACACCTCTGTGTGCTTGAGTGCTTCTTTTTTTATTGAAGTATGGTTGATATATAGTAATATTATATAAGCTACAGGTGTATAATATAGAGATTCACAATTTTTAAAGGTTATACTCCATTTATAGTTATTATAAAATATTGGCTATATTCCCTGTGTTGTACAATATAACTTGTAGCTTATTTTATACCTAAGAGTTTGTACCTCTTAATCCGCTACCCCTACATTGCCCCTCTTCCCTTCCCTCTCTCCACTGGTAACCACTAGTTTGTTCTTTATATCTGTGAGCCTGCTTCTTCTTAAGAATGAAGATCAGGTGGGGAAGGAGAGAATAAGAATTTTGAGGATGCTCTGTGTGCCCAGCTTTCTGAACCAGGCCATCTGTGACAGACTCCTCATTTTCCTAGGGAGACACAGGTTTTGGGGAGATTTTTGGTCACAGACCAAATAGCTTGAGAGCATTTTTTCTGTGGAAGAAAAATGTAAAGGGAAGAGGGAGCTAGGATTACATGTAAAGCATGGTATGTTTTCTTAAAATTAAATGGACATATTTTGGTTTCTGTTGCAGTTCTGCCAAATATAGAAAGCCTTTCAGAATTCTCTGAGAGCAATCTTAGCTTGGAATGTTAATGTCGACTTGAGAAATCATTTACAGCACCAATAGACAGACACATAAATGCACACAAGGCTTTCTAATTCAGGAGTTTTCCATTTTGGGGTCATGAAAACTTTTTTAATTAAGCAATTTGAAAGCATTAATCAAGTGATAAAACTTCTGATGTGAATGTTCAAAATAAACGGCAATGAAACCAAAAGTCCATATTTGTGTGTCCACAAATATGGACTGTCCATGACAGTCAGGGTAGGCAGCTGGAGGTTTTAGAGTTGGAATAACTTCTGTTTTTCCTTCTTGCTTCTTACATGGGTTGTGGCAATTCAAAGGTAGTGCAGCCTGCCTATCTGTTGCCACAAGGACTTCATTTGCTCTTTTCTTAGCTCCTTCATCACACGTAGGGATGATTGCCCCAATATAGTCTTTAAATGGGAGTGTAATGTTTGAGTTAGGAGAACAGGAAACAACTGGTTTCACAAGTAATATTCTCAAAAAATATCATATGAAAAAAATCCAGCAGTACACACACACACACACACACACACACACACACGCACGCACCAGCGAAGTGGCTTTTAAAAATACCCCGAAGAAGCCTAGGGCTATGTTTTAGCTGAGTTTCTTCTATGTGAGTTAGAGGGTTGGATACATAAACTACAGTACATCTGTTCACCCGGATATGATTTCTCCACACATGTACCACAAGAACAGGCTTCGAGGGATGTGATGGTTTACTTTATGTGTCAATCTGAGTGGGCCATCGAGTGCCCAGATTAAACATGATCTCTGGGTGTGTCTGTGAGGGTGTTTCCAGATGGGATTAGCATGAATTGGTGGACTCAGTACATTGTCTTCCCTGATACCCGCCCATGTGAGTGGGCACCATCCAATTCCTTAAGAGACTGAATAGAACAAAAGGTGGAAGAAGGAGGAAATGGTCCCTTTTTTCCTGCCTCATGGTTGAGCTGGGACATCTCATCTCACCTTGGACTGGGATTTACATTATTAGCCTCCTTGCTTCTCAGCTCCCCAGACTCAGACGGAATTACATCGCTGCTTTCCTGGGTCTTCAGCTTGCAGGCGGCAGACTGTGGGACTTCTTTACTTCCATAATTAACTGAGCCAATTCCTCATAATAAACCACGTTTATACACAGGTTCTATTTCTCTGGACAACCTTGGCTAATACAAGCAGATTGTGGTGGTTCACAACCTCTGAAGCCTGTCACGGAGATCACAGGGCACCTACAGGAAGCTGGCCCCTTGTTAAGCATGGTTGTATTTCCAGGAAGCAACCTTGCCCCTCTGGGCGCAGTCTTTGTGGGTGGGTGACAATAGAGGAGCTGCTTGTGCAGATCTTAGCAGGGGATCTTCACATCACTGAAGTTTCAGCTCTTCTGGGAGAAGCCTCCTGTGACTACCTTTACCTAAGGTCCCTATGTACCTCACCCCAGTTACTCTATGACATCACCACTTGATTGTCCTCTCTGTCTCTGCTTCCACTAGGCTGGGAACTCTGTGACAGCAGGGACCATATCTCTAGGTCACAGCTACGTCTCCTGTGCCTAGAACTGTACCTGGCACTTACCACGTACACCATAACTGTCAGCCTTATGGATAGATGGTCCTGGATTATGCTTTATACCTTGACTCGGCGATTTATACCTCATTATATCTTCAGAATAGGAAGTGTAGTTTTTGTAAATAGTACATTTACTATTTAGGAGGTTCAGATAATGAAGCAGAGGCTAAAAGAGTTTAGTTAGTGTTCCCAAGGTCACATGGCTTGGATTTGTGCAACTGGAATTACAGTCCACATCCTCCCTAGTCTAGGACCTGTTCTTTCAATTCCTCCAAGTTGCCTACCAATCTGATAAGGACCCCGTGAGGATTGTAAGGTATGTGAAAATGTCTTAGAAAACATAAAGGAAATATAAAAGATATTTTTAAAAAATAAAAAAAGTAGTCATCTTTACTGTTTTTTTGAGTATACAATATTTTCATTGGTGAAAATAGTTATTTAGATAGCAAAGTATTTTTAGTTTCCAAGTAGAAATATAGATACTGTCAAGGTGCTCATTAGAAAGAACTGTGTTGACAGAATGCCTTTCCACAGCAATGTAGCTTAGAGGAAAGAGTGAAATTTATTATGTTTGTTTCCCTTTTATCATCATTTAAAAATATACATATTTTATATTTTGAAATTATCATAAACTTACAGAAAAATTGCAAGGAAAATACCTTTAGAGAAAAAAGAGAACTTTTTTTTCTCTGAATCTTTTGAGAGGAAGTTTCCAAATCAATGTCCCGTCATCCCCAAATATGTTAATGTGTAGTTCCTACAAACAAGGACATTTCCTATATCACCACAAGACAACAATCAAAATGAGGGAATTGAAATTGATATCCATACATTATATCTATATAATTCTCAGATCTCATTCGAGTTTCTAATGTCCCCCACAGCAAAATGATTTGGTAATTGATATTTGTATTCTGTTTGGACTTGTCTCCCTGCCCCCCCAAAAACCAGAAAAGCAATAATTATCCAAATAAATGACAAGTAATTGCTATTTTTTTGTGGCAAGATATTTTTAAACTAATTTATACGGTTAAACACTTGTAGAAGGAATAATATTCTGGAGATTTTAATTTTCTTTAATTCATGCTACACTGCATGTTTACTCTTTTGACAGAACTGAAAGCATCCACACTCACTAGGAGCTTGTCCGATTGGAACTCCTATGAGGACCTTCTTTAGTTTATCCTTAAACTGAAGAGTTTCTGTCTTCTCCTCAGAAACCTTCTGCTGGTGCCATAGAATAGTCTGACCTGGGTCCCACCCCTTACTTCCTCATTTTCCCATCTCCCCAGCTGGTCACGAATGTGCTCAGTTAGCAGGCTTTAAGCCAACAGAGTATTTTACTGAGCTGTGAGGCAGTAGAATAGTCATGCTATACAGGTGAGTAAATCACAGGAATGCAGCTCTGTTACTTATTACAATGCACAAAAGCTTCACACTCTTCTACCCACTCCACACAAGTGAATAGAATGCTACTGGGAAAAAATATTAATTGTGTTTTACTGATCACAGATATAATGTACAGTAGTTGTAATTTATTTAGAGAGTTTGGAAAAGGAAAACAAGTAGATCAATAGTTAAAATTATTCACTAGACATAACCTTAGTGAACAGAAATACATTCGATCTATAAACTTTTTTTTCATTTAGCAAAAATATCATTAACCATTTTCTATATTACTGACATTTTATACAACAGAAGTTCCCAAACTTTATTCTAGTAAAACTAGTGCACTGAGATAGACAATGAAATGGTACCCTGTGGTTAAGTTTGGTAAAAACCGTATGTTATATCCCCTTAAATAAAGTAAGCTGCTTAATCAGGGTTAACTTGGTGTTTCCCAAACCATTTGATCACAGGGGTTTCTTTTTGATTAAAAATCTATTAGCACTTAGATAAATATCCTTCTTTCTATGGCATGTGCTTTATGGCTATAGAGCATGTCATCATATCACATCAGTTAGGAATTAATTCAAATCCAAATGGTAGATAATTCAATCACAGTAGTTTCACCAAAGGATTTTTTGGATTTTATTTATTTATTTTTTATATGGCAGGTTCTTATTAGTTATCTATTTTATACATATTAGTGTATTTATGTCAATCCCAATCTCCCAATCCATCCCACCACCACCTCCCCACCCCCCCCACCCCACCCTTTCCCCCCTTGGTGTCCATACATTTGTTCTCTACATCTGTGTCTCTGTTTCTGCCTTGCAAACTGGTTCATCTGTACCATTTTTCTAGATTCCACATATATGCGTTAATATATATTTGTTTTTCTCTTTCTGACTTACTTCACTCTGTATGACAGTCTCTAGGTCCATCCACACCTTTACAAATGACCCAATTTCGTTCCTTTTTATGGCTGAGTAATACTCCATTGTATATACGTACCACATCTTTTGTTTTTCCTCGTATAAGAAGTGTGGATCTGGAGCAGCTGCTCAATGATGTCATAAGGGTTACTTCTATCTTTCTACTGAACCTTTTTTTTTTTTTTTTTTTGCGGTACACGGGCCTCTCACTGCTGTGGCCTCTCTCGTTGCGGAGCACAGGCTCCGGACGCGCGGGCTCAGCGGCCATGGCTCACGGGTCCAGCCGCTCCGTGTCATGTGGGATCCTCCCGGACCGGGGCACGAACCCGCGTCCCCTGCATTGGCAGGCGGACTCTCAACCACTGTGCCACCAGGGAAGCCCTATTGAACCATTTTTAAATTCCATCTTTACTGTTGTAAAATGGCTGCTGTGCCTCCAAGTATTCCACACGTGGTCTAGACAAGAAGAAAAAAGAAGGCGTCAGCCAAAAAGGAGGAAGGGCTAAAGAGAATGGCAGCCAAGTCCACTCCTTAAAAACCCATCACATTTTCTACAAGTCTCATGAGTAGCTTCCACTTATGCCTCACTGACCAGTGCTGGGTCGCTAGGTCACCCCAAGATGCAAGCGCTTCTGGGAAGGTGGATAGTTTGCTTTTCAACCTTAGTGATAGAGGGACTCGAGGGGAAGTGCTTGGTGAATAGCCTGTAGGTAGATAATCCAAAATATTTGCCTCTACCCGTTCCTTGGTTACTCAACATCTTCAGAGGTCTCTCTTCCTCATCATCCAACACATTCTTCCTTTCCCAGTGGAGACCACACCACTGTCTCATATAGTAACCAAATCCAGCTCCAAGTTCAGGAGCCCCGTGTGACGTGCTGACCTCTGCATCAAGTCTAAATGTACCTCATGCTCTAGAGACCCATAAACCAAAAGATGCATTATCTGTCTTCAACATACACAGTATTCAAGGATGGAGACAGCGAATAAAGAGCCGTCCCTGACCTACGGGAAATACCTAATCCTACTGGTGAACAATTGCACCCACTGTCTGAGCTGGAAGGGACTCCACTTCTCCTTCTTTTTCTTCTTTTTTTCTACGTTTAAAGTTGTTAGGAAGGCTCTCTGCAGGTTTTTATTTATTTATTTTTATTATTATTTGTTTGGCCGCGCCTCATGTGGGATCTTAGTTCCCCAACCAGGGATTGAACCGGAGCCCCCTGCGGCGGAAGCGTGGAGTCTTAACCACTGGACCGCCGGGGAAGTCCTGGGACTCCACTTCTTAGTTAGCCAAACTGGCAGCCCCCCGTTCCGCCCCAGTGAGGATTCTCATTATTCACTGTCCTCCACGAACATAGGAAAGATACCTTTCTTGGAGACTCTACACCATTTTGAGCCCCTCCCAGTGGTACAAATTTAGGGACCCTGATCTAACTTTATGTGGGAAACACTGACAAACAAAACTTGTCCACCAGGCCTGGGGTCCTCTGTCACCAAAGTTCCTTAAACATTTCAGAAGCCTCTTGTCTATTTTCTCTGGGTTAATTCCATGTATGAAAAATCACAACCAAAGAGCTTGCTCCTAGTGGCAAACACCTGTGGTCGCCCAGCATCCACCCCTTTAGATAATATAGCTTTCGCCTTAAGACAACAGGGGAAAGGGTCTCCACTGGTGTGACTGACATTTTCCATGTGCCCCTGCATGTCCACGGTCTGCTTAACTCATCAGTGAGTAAATATTTCCCTTGCTCAAGCTTACATCCCTCCCCTTTACCCCATATCTACCCCAACCCTGGACACACCTTGGTTAAAACACCCCTTTGCTGTTTCTAAACATTTTATTCTCTGCTTTCATGTACACGCTCATGTCCAGTCTTAATAACAACAGCAAATGCAACCAGTTTATTAAGTGTGCTGAAGTCAGTGAGCTCACAGACAGAAAGTGGTTTTAGTTTGCTCTGACTACTTTCTTCAAACATTCTGTTTCTGCTCTCCCTTCCATACTTTAGATGACATTTTTGACAGCTCCCACATATTTTCAGTTGACTTCAGCTCTTAAAAAATGGCCTTTTTTGGTGACTCTGTCTTCGAGGCCTTAAAAATGCAGAACAATCAAAATTTCAATCTCACATCTAATTGAAAACCTTCCCCTTCCCCAGTAATTGAGTACTGACCTTTGGTTTGGGGATGTCTGTGGGCAAGGGGGACATGGTCTCTTTTCTTCACCCTTTATTTCCTGTACACTTTCCTGTTTCTGTCTTCTTTGAGTTAAGGTAGAGGAAGAAAGAATTTTAAAAAGAGATGCAGACTCATACCTGCCTGGAGCTGTAGTGACAGTATTGCTGGTGTTTTCTGTCACTCCCTGATGTAGGCAGTGCACACCCAGATGACTACTGTGACCCCTCAGGTTTACCCCCTGACCCCATTCTAGTACTGGCGCTTCTGAGTGGGGCACACGCACAGCAGCTCATGCTTGACTATTTTCTGGCCCATAATTTGACCCATGGGATATTCATGCATCCTGCATCACTGAAGGTGGGACTGCGCTCTGTCCAACGGCTGACCCCTCTCTTTTTGCCCTCCTTTCCTCTACTACACCAGCATTTCTTCTGCTATTTAACATTCTCCATGTGGAAACCAGGCATCAATCTCTATGTTCGTGTAATCCCTAAATGCAAGGGAATCTATGTCATTTTCCCCCATTAACTCTCTCAGCATGCTTTTCTCCTTTCTCAGGGAAGCACTTGGACTTGCATTTCTGCGTTTTGGTGAACAGAGAGTGAGGTGCCCATCTCCTCTTCCAGCAGTTCCGGAAGCCTTCCCTTACATGGCTTAGGCAAAGGGAAGAGGACCCCCCTCTTCTACCCCTCCTTTACGGCTATGAATTCCATTCCTGGCAGCCTGCCTTTTGAAGGCCAAATTTGCTCTAATAGCGTCAAGATGGAGTGACAGTCTCAATACTGGGTTTGTTCTCATTGAATAAACTGCATGGAAGTTGTAAAAAGCAGATCTCTTCAGAGAGTACAGCAACTCATCACTCATGTTCTTAGCTGTGAGAATTTAGCCAAAAAAATTCCAAGACACCTGGGAAAGTACCACTGAACACTCAACTAACATTTATAGAATGTTTATGGTAAGCCAGGCACTGCACTAAGATATGACAGATTTTTAAAATGTATTTCTTAACGACCCTATGACATAGATACTCTTACTATTCCATAATACAGAAGAAAAGATGAAGGCTTAGATGAAGTTCTCACCCAAAGTCACATGGCTAACAAGTGTCTGAGCTGAAATTCGAAGTTTGGGAGTCTGACCACAGAGCCGAGACTCTTAGCCACTATGCAATCTTGTCTCCTCATCTACTTAAGCCCTCAGCGTCCATTGGAATTTCTCTGTTAGATCAAGTGATGGTTGTCTTATTGTAATCTCTTAAAAAAAACCTGATTTTCGCTTTAAGAAAATCATTCTTCTAGTTTGGAGGTTGGCAAACAATGCAGCTTCCTTTGGTAAAGAAAGTGCAGTTGGAACACAGCCACATCCATCTGCTTATGGCTACTTTCACACTGTAGCTGCAGGGCTAAGTAAAAAGTATTGCCTACCTGGCTCTTCACAGGAAAAGTTTGCTGACCTCCGTTCTAAATGACTCAAGAAGTTGATTCCAACTCTGCAAGTTACACCATCTGTTGCATTATTTCAGGTGGCGTCCTCTTGGCTATCCTGGGTCTTTGCTGCTCCCCATGGCCACGATGTATAAAAATTGTGGAAACCATGAAACTCTTCATTTGACTTGAGCATTGATTCTCAGACTCTTAATAGAGCTTGAAGCTGATTATTATTGAACCATATGAAATTGCCAATATCTGACTATTTTGACCTACTAAATGGCAATTCCATATTTTTTTTTAACTAAAATATTATGTAGGTTGCAAGTGAAACAGACTTGGGGTTTGAAATTTGCATCCTTTACTTACCAAATATGTGACTTTGAAAGATTAATTTAACTCTCCCAAATCTCTGTCTCTTTGCTATAGAATGGAGGATAGTAACACCTCCCTTTCAGAACTGATATGAGAATTACAGATGACCTTTGAACAACATGGAGGTTAGGGACATTGACCCCATACAGTTGAAACTCCATGTATAACTTTACAGTCAGCCTTTTGAATTTGCGGTTACCTGTGTGTGTATTCAACAAACCGGGGTCATGCAGTACTGCTGTATTTATTATTGAATAAAAAAATCTGTGTATGTGGACCCAAATCAATGTTGTTCAAGTGTCAACTGTACTTGTATTATCCGAAGCACTTAGTTTCTGCTGGAAATAAGTTCTTAATAACTGACAGCGATTTTTGTTATTGCTCTTATTATCATCAACAATAAGATACAGATCAGGGGACTTCCCTGGCGGTCCAGTGGTTAAGACTTCACGCTTCCAGTGCATGGGGCATGGGTTTGATCCCTGGTTGGGGAACTAAGATCCCACATGCTGCGTGGAGTGGCCACAAAAAAACCCCACAAAAACTAAAACCAGATAGGGAACCCTCTTCATGAGATTTGATGAGGTGTGGCCTTGCTAGGGGCAATTTACCTGCCTTTGTGCACAGATTTCCCTTGGAGTCTCCTTACTGTGTAGCCTCACAGATAGCTCCCTCCACTACCCATCACTGAAGCTCAGCTTCTGCCCTGAAATACAGGCTATTGGAAAACAGTTTTAGAATTGACTGATTAGGTCATGATGTCTCACCCCAACCTGATGTCCTATTTCATATTTCACAAAAGAAGATTGGGCCTCTTTTCCTTAAATGTTCCTTTCAATTCAACCAAAGACTGGAGCACACATCCACTGTCACTTGGTTTACTCACATCCATGAGCAGGAACTGTCAAATGTCACCTAGCAATACATTCCAGCTCCTTCAACCTAGGGGAGTTGCATTCTAGGTAAAATCTAAAATTATATGTCTTGGTGGTGGGCACATGTGCAGGGGAAGGGTGATTTCTAGGTAGAGAGAGGAGGAGGGAATCTAGCCCTTAGAGTTCATGCGCTAGCTAAGTACAATGGTGTGTAGCATGTTCACTTAAAAGCTGTAGGTTTTGAAATATTTGGAGAAAAAATCATGTCATTTAGCAAAATACATTCTAACATTTTCAGGTTATGGAAATCGATCTCTCTTGGACCTTCATAAGAAAACCAGCATGAATTGAAGTGTTGGGGGCTGGCAGCTACGCTGAAGAAAAACAGTGTCAGAGCAATGTGGAAATAAGCAGGGGATAATGACGCTTCGGTTCATTTGTGTGAGCACTTTCTAAGGCCTTGTACCTAATTTTGTATTCATAATTTTGTAATGCTTGTCCTAAAAAGGGTTCTTGAAATAGTGAAGGCTTCAGGCTCCCTGCAGCTTAGCTCTTTCCCAGGAAATGGTGAGGCACAGAGGAGGAAGAAATGGAGGAATTGTTCCTAGTGGCAGGAATGCAGAAGAAGTTTTTGAGAACAAATGAGGCTAATGTGGATTTTAGGCTGATTGCTAAAATCAGCTACACGGAGATGTAAATTTCTTCTATACTCACACTTTCAGTGGCACTTTGAGAACTTCAAGAAGCAGGGAAATGTCTGCTTGTGAGTAAACTGGTGAGGGAAAGGGCCGTGTGAACAGGACATGAGAGGCAGAGGGAGGCCAAGAATTCAGTGGCAGATGGGCACAAAATGTGGCTGGGAAAAAGTTAAGCTCCTTTCTCCTTTGAATCTTTGAAGACCCTAGATTTTCCACCGTATATGAAATAGGTATTCTGCTTCCTTTATTTATGTCTTAAAAAAGACGACGACTCTAGCAGTGTGGAGTACTTTGCAGCTATCTGCATTCCTGACACTCAGGATACATCTTTAAGAACAATATAGGAGTAATGATTAAGATCCACATTTGCACGAACCAGAGGTGTAGTCCTGGGAGAAAGGGTATGGTTGGATCAACTGAGCCATGATAAATTGAGGACATTATTGGTGTTAGTCTCTTTGATAGGGGAGGTAACAAGGCCTAGTAGATGGGAATTAACAGAATATAAGCTGGGAATGAAAGATGAGGAAAATTCAGGAAGGAATTAAAGAGCTCCCTGAAGTTTTCTGCAAAAGAAACCAATGTTTAAAAGAAAGCTTTACTTGACAATCCTCTCAAAGTCCATTCCCTGCAGAATTAATTATGCCTTCTGCTCTTCGATTACATTGGATACAAATGCTTATTATGGCAAATTGTTTATATGTAAGTCAGTCCTCTGTTCTAGAGCAGGAAAGAAGACTGTAGTTACTGAAAGAGTGCATTGCATGTGGTAAGCATTTAATACTGAAAAACATTGAAAGGATGGATGACTAGAGATTTGTCCACTGTGGCTCTTTGGAGCTCCTAAATCCTTCGTGTGCAGTGAAGCTTTTTCTCCTGTTTCTCATTACATGTAAGTCAGTACCTTAAAAAGCCATTGTTCCACCTAGTAAAGTGAGAGCTCTGGATGTAAACTGTCTCTGAAATTGCCCACAAATTTTCTTCTATTTTTGATGAAGAGATGCTATAGAGATTCCTTTTAAAATACTCATTTTTCAATAACATTTGCAGATTTCCACTTAAAAAGGCATTTTTTAAATTGTTGATGAAATCTTTGTAGAAAATCTTTGTCTGGGCTGACTTCCAAGCCTCCTTCCTGTCCTCGTGGCTCCCTGGAGCTCTGACCTCCCTGGCCAGACTTTTCCCTGAGGGGACTGCAGGTTTGCGGGCATTCCTCTGAGGACAGAGATGGATGAGGTGTGTGGGTTTGTTGATGTTCACTTGGTATTTTTAGATCATGGTTAGCAAAAGTAGAGACAGAGGCAGAGTGGTTTTGTTGACTATGAAATCTCACGTCTCTCCTGTGAAAGTCCCTTTCTTTAGGAGAATCCGTTTTAAGAGGCTGCCCCTGCTGCCAGGATTACTGCCTGAATCCTGGGCCTCCCTGTTGCCAGGAACCTCCCTACTCCCTAAAAGGTTTGGTGTGTAGTCTGTTATAAGAATAGGCCTGAAACACTGTAATGATAAATAATTTAGTTAAACATGTTTTTAAATGGTGTGAATTTTTGTCCATCTTAGGAAGTGTCTGCTAGAGAACTTCTTAGCTCTGGTTGTTCCTTGGTAGGCTCAGAGTCTACTGTAGAAAGAACACTCATTTCCAACTTCCGAGTTCATCTCCATCCTTATCCAAATAACACATGGCAGAAAAATTGGTTTAAAGTTTCCTTACTTAAAAAAAAAAAAAAACTGGACAGCTACATGCAAAAGAATCAAACTGGACTACTTTCTCACACCATTTACAAAGATAAAGTCAAAATGGATTAAAGACTTAAATGTAACATCTGAAACTGTAACATTCCTAGAAGAAAACATAGGAAGTATGTCCTTTGACATCATTCTTAACTATATGTTCTTGGATATGTCTCCTCAGGCAAGGGAAACAAAAGCACAAATAAACAAAAGGAGCTATATCAAACTAAAAAGCTTTTGCACAGGAAAGGAGACTATCATCAAAACAAAAGTTCACCTACTGAATGGGAGAAGATATTTGCAAATGACATATCTGATGAGGGGTTCATATCGAAAACATACAAAGAGCTCATACTCCTTAACACCAAAAAACCAAACAACCCGATTAAAAAATGGTCAGAGGACATGAAAAGACATTTTTCCAAAGAAGACATACAGATGGCCAGCTGGCGCATGAAGAGATGCTCAACATCACTAATCATCAGGGAAATGCAAATCAAAACCACAATGAGATATCACCTCATGTCTTTCAGAATTACTATTGTCAAAAAGACAACAAATAACTAATGCTGGCAAGGGTGTGGAGAAAAGGGAACTCCTATGCACCGTTGGTAGGACTGTAAATTGGTACAGCCACTATGGAAAACAGTATGAAACTTCCTCAAAAAATTAAAAATAGAACTACTATTTAACCCAGAAACTCCAATCCTGGGTATTTATCTGAAGAAAATGAAAACAGTAATTTGAAAAGATGCATGCACCCCTATGTTCACTGCAGCATTATTTACAACTACTAAGATATGGGTAGCAAACCAAGTGCCCATCAATAGATGAATGGATAAAGAAGTTGTGGTATGTACATACCATGGAATATTAATCAGCCACAAAAATGAATGAGATCTTGCCATTTTGACAACATACATGGACTTAGAGTTATTATGCTAAGTGAAATAAGTCAGACAGAGAAAGACAAATATCATATGATTTCACTTGTATGTGGAATCTAAAGAGCAAAACACATGAAAGGACAGGTGAGGGAGATTAAGAAGTACAAAATTCCAGTTACAAAATAGATTGGTTCAAGATGGTGGAGTAGAAGGACATGCTCTCACTCCCTCTTTTGAGAACACCGGAATCACAGCTAACTGCTGAACAATCATCGACAGGAATACACTGCAACTCACCAAAAAAGATACCCCACCTGCAAAGACAAAGAAGAAGCTGAAATGAGATGGTAGGAGGGGTGCTATCACAATAAAATCAAATCCCATAACTGCTGGGTGGGTAACTCACAAACTGGCGAACACTTATACCACAGAGGTCCACCCACTGGAGTGAAGGTTCTGAACCACACGTCAGGCTTCCCAACCTAGAGATCTGGTAATGGGAGGAGGAATTCCTAGAGAATCAGACTTTGAAGGCTAGCTGGATTTGATTGCAGGACTTCAGCAGGACTGGGGGAAACAGAGACTCCACTCTTGGAGGGGACACACAAAGTAGTTTGTGCATCGGGACCCAGGGGAAGGAACAGTGACCCCAGGGGAGACTGAACCAGGCCTACCTGCTAGTGTTGGAGGGTCTCCTGCAGAGGCCGGAGGCAGCTGTGGCTCACCAAGGCACAAGGACACTGGCAGCAGAAGTTCTGGGAAGTACTCCTCGGCGTAAGCCCTCCCAGAATCTGCCATTAGCCCCACCAAAGAGCCCGCGTAGGCTGCAGTGTTGGGTCACCTCAGGCCAAACAACCAACAGGGAGGGAACCCAGCCACACCCACCAGCAGAAAAGCATAATAAAATTTTAATGAGCTCTGCCCACTAGAGCAAAAGCCAGCTCTACCCACCACCACCAGTCCCTCCCATCAGGAAACTTCCACAATCCTCTGAGCTAGCCTCATCCAACAGAGGGCAGACAGCAGAAGTAAGAAGAACTACAATCCTGCAGCCTGTGGAACAAAAACCACATCCACAGAAAGATAGACAAGGTGAAAAGGCAGAGGGCTATGTACCAGATGAAGGAACAAGATAAAACCCCAGAAAAACAACTAAATGAAGTGGAGATAGGCAACCTTCCAGAAAAAGAATTCAGAATAATGATAGTGAAGATGATCCAGGCCCTCGGAAAAAGAATGGAGACAAAGATCGAGAAGATGCAAGAAATGTTTAACAAAGACCTAGAAGAATTAAAGAACAAACAGACAGAGATGAACAATACAATAACTGAAATGAAAAATATACTAGAAGGAATCAATAGCAGAATAACTGAGGCAGAAGAACGGATAAGTGACCTGGAAGACAGAATGGTGGAATTCACTGCTGCGAAACAGAATAAAGAAGAAGGAATGAAAAGAAATGAAGACAGCCTAAGAGACCTCTGGGACAACATTAAATGCAACAACATTCATATTATAGGGGTCCCAGAAGGAGAAGAGAGAGAGAAACGACCCAAGAAAATATGTGAAGAAATTATAGTCAAAAACTTCCTTAACGTGGGAAAGGAAATAGCCACCCAAGTCCAGGAAGTGCAGAGAGTCCCATACAGGATAAACCCAAAGAGAAACACACCGAGACACATAGTAATCAAATTGGCAAAAATTAAAGATAAAGAAACTTTACTGAAAGCAGCAAGGGAAAAATGACAAATAACATACAAGGGAACTCCCATAACGTTAACAGCTGATTTCTCAACAGTGGCATGATATACTTAAAGGGATGAAAGGGAAGAAACTACAACCAAGATCACTCTACCCAGGAAGGATCTCATTCAGATTCGATGGAGAAATCAGAAGCTTTACAGACAAGCAAAAGCTAAGGGAATTCAGCACCACCAAACCGGCTCTACAACAAATGCTAAAGGAACTTCTCTAAGTGGGAAACACAAGAGAAGAAAAGGACCTACAAAAACAAACCCAAAACAATTAAGAAAATGGTCATAGGAACACACATATCGATAATTACCTTAAATGTGAATGGATTAAGGGCTCCAACCAAAAGACACAGGCTTGCTGAATGGATACAAAAAAAAAAAAAAAAAAAAAACACCCATATATATGCTTTCTACAAGAGACCCACTTCAGACCTAGGGACACATACAGACTGAAAATGAGGAGATGGAAAAAGATATTCCATGCAAATGGAAATCAAAAGAAAGCTGGAGTAGCAAGACTCATATCAGATAAAATAGACTTTCAAATAAAGACTGTGACAAGAGACAAGGAAGGACACTACGTAATGATCAAGGGATCAATCCAAGAAGAAGATATAACAATTATAAACATATATACACCCAACATAGGAGCACCTCAATACATAAGGCAACTGCTAACAGCTCTAAAAGAGGAAACCGACAGTAACACAATAATAGTGGGGGACTTTAACACCTCACTTACACCAATGGACAGAATATCCAAACAGAAAATTAATAAGGAAACACAAGCTTTAAATGACACAATAGACCAGAGAGACTTAATTGATATCTATAGGACACTGTATCCAAAAACAGTAGATTACTCTTTCTTCTCAAGGGCACATGGAACATTCTCCAGGATAGATCACATCTTGGGTCACAAATCAAGCCTCAGCAAATTTAGGAAAATTGAAACAAGCATCTTCTCTGACCTCAACGTTATGAGATTAGAAATGAATTATGGGGAAAAAACCGTAAAAAACACAAACACATGGAAGCTAAACAATACGTTACTAAATAACCAAGAGATCACTGAAGATATCAAAGAGGAAATCAAAAAATACCTAGAGACAAATGACAATGAAAACACGATGATCCAAAACCTATGGGATGCAGAAAAGCAGTTCTAAGAGGGAAGTTTATAGCTATACAAGCCTACCTCAAGAAACAAGAAAAATCTCAAATAAACCATCTAACCTTACACCTAAAGGAACTAGAGAAAGAAGAACAAACAAAACCTATCGTTAGCAGAAGGAAAGAAATCATAAAGATCAGAGTAGAAATAAATGAAATAGAAACAAAGAAAACAATAGCAAAAATGAATAAAACTAAAAGATGGTTCTTTGAGAAGATAAACAAAATTGATAAACCATTAGCCAGACTCATCAAGAAAAAGAGGGAGAGGACTCAAATCAATAAAATTAGAAACGAAAAAGGAGAAATTACAACAGACACCGCAGAAATAAAAAGCATCCTAAGAGACTACTACAAGAAATTCTATACCAATAAAATGGACAACCTGGAAGAAATGGAAAAATTCTTAGAAAGGTATAACCTTCCAGGACTGAACAAGGAAGTAATAGAAAATATGAACAGAGCAATCGCAAGTAATGAAATTGAAACTGTGATTAAAAATCTTCCAACAAACAAACGTCCAGGAGTACATGGCTTCACAGGTGAATTCTATCAAACATTTAGAGACGAGCTAACACCCATCCTTCTCAAACTCTTCTGAAAAATTGCCGAGGAAGGAAAACTCCCAAACTCATTCTATGAGGCCACCATCACCCTGATACCAAAACCAGAGAAAGATACTACAAAAAAAGAAAATTACAGACCAATATCACTGATGAATATAGATGCAAAAATCATCAGCAAAATACTAGCAAACAGAATCCAACAACACATTAAAAGGATCATACACCAGGATCAAGTGGGATTTATCCCAGAGATGCAAGGATTCTTCAATATATGCAAATCAATGTGATACACCATATTAACAAATTTAGAATAAAAACCACATGATCATCTCAATAGATGCAAAAAAAGCTTCTGACAAAATTCAACACCCATTTATGAAAAAAACCTGCCAGAGAGTGGGCATAGAGGGAACCTACTTCAACATAATAAAGGCCAAGTACGACAAACCCACAGTAAACATCATTCTCAATGGTGAAAAACTGAAAGCATTTCCTCTAAGTTCAGGAACAAGACAAGGATGTCCACTCTCACCACTATTATTCAACATAGTTTTGGAAGCCCTAGCCACAGCAATCAGAGAATAAAAAGAAATAAAAGGAATCCAAGTTGGAAAAGAAGAAGTAAAACTGTCACTGTTGGCAGATGACATGATACTATACATAGAGAATCCTAAAGATGCCACCAGAAAACTACTAGAACTAATCAATGAATTTGGTAAAGTTGCAAGATACAAAATTAATGCACAGAAATCTCTTGCATTCCTATACACTGATGATGAAAAATCTGAAAGAGAAATTAAGGAAACACTCCCATTTACCACTGCAACAAAAAGAATAAAATACCTAGGAATAAACCTACCTAAGGAGACAAAAGACCTGTATGCAGAAAACTATAAGACACTGATGAAAGAAATTAAAGATGATACCAACAGATGGAGAGATACACCATATTCTTGGAATGGAAGAATCACCATTGTGAAAATGACCCTATGACCCAAAGCAATCTACAGATTCAATGCAATCCTTATCAAATTACCAATGGCATTTTTTACAGAACTAGAACAAAAAATCTTAAAATTTGTATGGAGACACAGAAGACCCCGAATAGCCAAAGTGGTCTTGAGGGAAAAAAATGGAGCTGGAGGAATCAGGCTCCCTGACTTCAGACTATACTACAAAGCTACAGTAATCAAGACAATATGGTACTGGCACAATAACAGTAATATAGATCAATGGAACAGGCTAAAAAGCCCAGCGATAATCCCATGCACCTACGGTCAACTAGTCTATGACAAAGGAGGCAAGGATATACAATGGAGAAAAGACAGTCTCCTCAATAAGTGGTGCTGGGAAAACTGGGCAGGTACATGTAAAAGAATGAAATTAGGACACTCCCTAAGACCATACACAAAAATAAACTCAAAATGTATTAGACACATAATGTAAGACCGGGCACTATCAAACTCTTAGAGGAAAACATAGGAAGAACACTGACATAAATCACAGCAAGATCTTTTTTTGATCCACCTCCTAGAGTAATGAAATAAAAACAAAAATAAACAAATGGGACCTAATGAAACTTAAAAGCATTTGCACAGCAAAGAAACCATAAACAAGACTAAAAGACAACCCTCAGAATGGGAGAAAATATTTGCAAATGAATCAACGGACAAAGGATTCATCTCCAAAATATATAAACAGCTCATGGAGCTCAATAGTAAAAAAACGAACAACCCAATCCAAAAATGGGCAGAAGACCTAAATAGACATTTCTCCAATGAAGACAAACAGATGGCCAAGAAGCACATGAAAAGTTGCTCAACATCACTAACTATTAGAGAAATGCAAATCAAAACTACAATGAGGTATCACCTCATACCAGTTAGAATGGGCATCCCCAGAAAATCTACAAAGTACAAATGCTGGAGAAGGTGTGGAGAAAAGGGAACCCTCTTGCACTGTTGGTGGCAATGTAAAATGATACAGCCACTATGGAGAACAGTATGGAGATTCGTTAAAGAACTAAAAATAGAACTACCATATGATCCAGAAATCCACTACTGGGCATATACCCAGAGAAAACCATAATTCAAAAAGACACTCACCCCAATGTTCATTGCAGCAGTATTTACAATAGTCAGGTCACGGAAGCAACCTAAATGCCCATCGACAGACGAATGGATAAAGAAGATGTGGCACATATATACAATTGAATATTACTCAGCTATAAAAGGTAACAAAATTGGGTCATTTGTTGAGAAGTGGATAGATCTAGAGACTGTCATACAGAGTGAAGTAAGTCAGAAATAGAAAAACAGATATCGTATATTAACGCATATATGTGGAACCTAGATAATGGTACAGGTGAACTGGTTTGCAGGGCAGAAGTTGAGACACAGATGTAGAGAACAAACGTATGGACACCAAGGGGGGAAAGCAGCGGGGTGGGGAGGCAGGGGTGGTGGGATGAATTGGGAGATTGGGATTGACATGTATACACTGATGTGTATAAAATGGATGACTAATAAGAAAAAAAAAATAAACATTAAAAAGAAAACCAAAATAAATTAGTCACAGGCATAAAATGTACAGCTTGGAAAATATATTCAATAATAATCTAATATTTTTGTATGGTGACAGATGGTAACTAGAAGTATAGTGGTGAACATTTTGTAATGTATAGAAGTGCTAAATCATTTTGTAATGTACAGAAGTGCTAAATTAATTCCTGGTGCTATTGTGCACCAGGAATTAATATAGTGTTATAGGTCAATTATACTTCAAAGACAAACAAACAAACAAACTCATAGAAAAAGTGATTAGATTTGTAGTTACCAGAGGCATGGGCCAGGGGGAAGGAGAACTAATGGAAGGTGGTCAAAGGGTGCAAACTTTCAGTTATAAAATAAATAAGTACTAAGGATGTAATATATAACATGATTAATATAATTAACATTGCTTTATGTTGTATATGACATTTGTTAAGAGAGTAAATCCTAAAAGTTTCACCACACAGAAAAGAACTTTTCCTTTTTTAAATTTTTGTATCTATATGAGATGATGGATATTCACTTAACTTATTGTGGTAATCATTTCATGATGTACATAAGTCAATCATTATGCTTTATCCATTAAACTTATACAGTGCTGTATGTCAATTATGTCTCAATAAAACTGCAAGAAAAAAATAAATTAAATTAAGATATATGTTCTTCTCTATTTTTTCTTAACTACTAATAGATTTCAGAAAATTATTTGCTAATTGTTTGCAGAAACTTTTTTCTTTTTAAGGTTACTCATTAGCAGAGATGGGGACTGAATTTGCTTGGAAGTCTAGAAAAGGTATAACAGGTAGAAATAAAAACAACTGGGAGAAAAGATATTGGTGGAAATCCTCAAAGATCTGAGATAAATACTCTTTGTTTAGGGGTATTTGGGTTGTTTCTACCTTTTGGTATTGTGATTAGGGTGCACATATATCTGTTTTAGTTCCTGCTTTCAAAACTTTTGGGTGTACATCCAGAAGTGGAATTTCTGGATCATATGGTAATTGTATTTTTAAATTTTTGAGGAACTTCCATATTGTTTTCCACAGTGGCTGCACCATTTTACATTCTCACCTTGTGCCAACAGTGCACAAGCCTTCCAAATTCTTCACATAATTGTCAACACTTAAAATTTTTTTAAAAATTAATATCCATACTAATGAATGTGAAGTAGTATCTCATTGTGGTTTTGCTTTGCATCTCCCTAATAACTAGTGATGTTAAGCCTCTTTTCATGTGCTTCTTGGTCATTTGTATATCTTCTTTGGAGAAATGTTTACTCAAGTCCTTTGCCCATTTTTTAATCAGACGCTTTTTTTGTTGTTGTTGCTATTGAGTTGTAGGAGTTCTTTATATATTTTGGATATTATTAACCTGTTATCAGATATGATTTGCAAGTTTTTTTTTTTCCATTCCTTGGGTTGCCTTTTCACTTTGTTGACTGTATCCTGCCCAACTGATTTTTGACAAAGGTGAAAAATTCAATGAGGGAAGGATAGACTTTTCAACAAGTGATGCTGGAGTAATTCAACGTTTAGAGGCAAAAAATGAACCTCAACCTAAGATCTTATACAAAACTTAAAATGGATCAGACTTAAATGTACAACATAAAACTTTTAGAGAAAAAGAAAAACAAGAGGAATTATTTAGGGCTAGGCAAAGTGTTCTTAGGCTTGACACCAAAAACATGAACCATCAAAGGTAAAATTGATAAATTTGACCTTATCAAAATTTAAAACTTTTTCTCTGTAAAGACCCCGTTAAAAAACTTAAAGGCAAGCTACAGACTGAGAGAAAATATTTGCAAACCACATAACTGACAAAGGACCAGTATCTAGAATATATAAACAACTCTCAAAACTCAATAGTTAAAAACAAACAACCCAATTAGGAAATGGGCCGAAGACATGAAGAGACCATTTTGAAGGGAATAATGGCAAATAATCATACGGAAAGATGTTTGACACCTATAGCCATCAATTAATTGCAAATTGAAACCACAATGTGTTATTAATATCCACCTATCAGAATGGCTAAAATAAAGAATAGTGACAATGCTGGCAGGTATGCTGGCAAGTATGCAGCATGGCTACAGACACTGCTTGTGGGAGTGTAGGGTAGTATAGCCACTTTGGAAAACAGTTTGGTAGCTTCTTAAAAAGCTAAACAGATACCTACCATTCAACCCAGCGACTACACTCCCGGGCATTTATCAAAGAGAAATAAAAACTTTGGTCAAACTTTGGTCACACAAAAATCTGTGCACTGATGTTTATAGCAGCTTTATTTTCAATAGCCCCAAACTGGAAAAACCAGGCGTCCTTCATTGGGTAAATAGATAAAGAAAGGGTGGAACAGTCATTCTATGGGCTACTACTCAGCAGGGAAAAGAAACAAGCTGGTATACACAACAATCTGGATGATTTTCCAGATCATTATGCTGAGTGAAAAAAAGCCAAATCCAAAAGATTACATACTGTATGATTCCATTCATATAATCACATTCTTGCAATGACAAAATTATAGAAATGTAGAAAAGGTTAGTGGCTTCCAGGCAGTGAGTGAGGGCAGGAGGGCAAAGGTTGTGGCCATAAAAGAGCAAAATGAGGGGTCCTCGTGGTGATGAGAATTTTCTGTATTTTTACCGCAAGCAATCTCAACTATCCGGTTGTGACATTATCCTATAGTTTTTTAAGAGGTTACCATTAGCAGAAACTAAGTAAAGCATACGCAGGATCTCTCTGTATTATTTTTTTACAACTGCATGTTAATTTATAATTATCTAAAATAAAAATTTTAATTAAAAAAAGATAAAGCAGTTAGTGAAAATGGAGATGGCTTACTTTTAATGTCTTAGGTGCCAGCAACTAGAGAGAAACTGTGCATGTGTCTAATGGCTTTGGAATTGAAATGGGATCTTAACTTTAATTTCATTCACGTGATAAAACTACCTGAAGCATAGAGATTTAAAAGTAATTGAGAACATTCATATCACTCAAGTTTAGACTCACCATGAAGAAGGTAGACGCAAACACCCTCTAGGAGTAAAATACAGATGGGAAACGGTTCAAAAGTGGGAGAGCTATCTCCTACTCTGCAGGACTTGGACATCACCAGAAGAGGGCGCAATTATTCAAGCTATTACGTGAGCAAAAGGGAACAGACAGAGAACCTTGAAACAAAACAATAGAGATAAATGGAAATGATGCTATTTTATAAACCACCTTTCTAAACAAATGCTTACACTGAGGGATATATTTGTGACTAATTTTTTAAACTACTGTAAATCACTTGATGAAAATTGGTAATTACTGGGCAAAACAGGGAAAGGGAAGCAGATCATAAAAGAGGTACGAGAGAAGATAGTGCTGATTAGGAGGCAGTCTCTGAAGGATCAGACAGAAACCCACGCCCTTACTTCCTGTGGAGATGTCCCTCCTACAGCAACTCACACATACACAGGTACTTGGAAGCATCGGTACAGCTAGGTATCAGATATTCAACTGGGAGTGAGGCTAACTTCCCATGCTTTATATGCATATTTACAAAGAAAATGATCTCAAAGAGAAATTATCCAAAAATTCTGCCATTTAAGTTAAATGAGGGTTATAACATGAGGTCAGAGGCAAGAGGGGGTTCTGGCGAGGGATTGTGGCTATGAGATTGGTAAAGGTAATTCTTTTTAGAAAGTATGGCCCTGCTGTGAGTCCCCATCCTCTTTTTCTTTAGAAGCGGGATAATGGGGTTTCTTTCATCTAAACCCGAGTCTAGAAATGGACTTCTGGGTGCCAATCAGAAAACTAGGAAATGGGTCCACGGAGCACAGATACCCAACCTATGCCTGGAAAGCTGAAAGGGACTCTGGACAGAGCTTGACTCCCTCCCAGCAGAAAATACAAAGAGAGAAAGAGGTGGGTTACTGGATGCCCAAGGGCTGAGGAAGGAGGGACAAGGGACCTAGAGAAGTATTTGCCTTTGTCCAGGAAGTGTAGGAAGTTTTTGAAGACTGCCCTCCTGAGAAAGACAGCCTTAGCTTCCTACCTCTTAGAGTGGGAAGTCTCTCAGCCAAGTGAGAGCCTCTCCATCTACTTACATCTCCCCTCCTTCCCCTGCTCGGTCCTTGGCGCTGAGCAACAGAGTACCCAGAACCAGGGCTGAGCTGGGGAATGAGAGGGCATTTGAAAGTAACTTCAGTGGGTAACAAATGACAAAACTCTAATGAAAAACCTCATGACTTCATCCAGATCAATAGGAATTCATTACATGGGACTGAATGAACTGGTGAATATGATTTATAACTTTATGAATTTTGGGGAAATATACTAGCTTTAATCTTTGTTTTCCAGAAAAACCTTTCCTCCTATGCTACAACCTAAAAGGCGTTGATAATGTGTACTTTTGTAAAGAAAGATGAAACATTTATCTTTTTCTCTCTACCTGATCCTTCCAGAATTTGGCTTCTCCAGCTCGCTCTCCTGTGGACTTGATGGCTTATTACAAATGGATTACAACTGGATTACAACTAGTTATACTAATCATTGTTTTAATTGGTTCTTTGTTTCCAAATTGTTTATGATTTGTGTCTCCCTACTACACTATGATTTTGTCAATGTTACTAGCTGCATTACTTATATCCTGTTTATTTTTTTAATTTTTTTTGCGATACCCGGGCCTCTCACTGCTGTGGCCTCTCCCGTTGCGGAGCACAGGCTCCGGACACGCAGGCTCAGTGGCCATGGCTCATGGGCCCAGCCGCTCCATGGCATGTGGGATCCTCCCGGACCGGGGCACGAACCCACGTCCCCTGCATCGGCAGGCGGACTCTCAACCACTGCGCCACCAGGGAAGCCCTATCCTGTTTATTTTATAAGATTGTTGTATCTTACAGTACCTAACGTGTAACCAGGCCACCAACAAAATGGATGATGTTAAACATCTTGAGGAAATAGATCACATTTATGACTCATAAAATAACTGTAATAGTATGATTGTAGGTATGGGGAGAAACAACAAGGGAAAAAAGCTCCTGGATCATAATAGAAAATGTTTAATTATCAACAGGACCTAATTCAGAAATTAGCACCTGGGGTGACATAGCAACAAGAATTTTCGCTAAATCTGGGACGAGCCTTCCAGCACCATGGGACAAAAATTGATCATGGACTGTCTCCCCAATACTGGTCGAATTCCAGACCAAGAGGAGGAACTGAAAAATGGAATATTGCCTGCCATGTCAGTAAACAAAGGATGTCACAGTCATCAGCAAGTGCGGCCACCACGGACATTAAACGGGTGAACCCTGAGCTAATTCAGGAAGGAAAAGAATACCTGCCATCTAGCAGCCATCAGACTGCAGCCACTCCCCACGGTGAGCCCTGAGGAGATTCAGGGTAGGAAAACGCGGGATACTGGCCCCAGATCGCTGAGGTGCATATCAAAGGAATGATTTCAGTGAGCCCAGACTCTCGCCTCTTCCCATACATACAAAAGCGCTAAATTCCTTAACTTGATGTGTCTGGTTTTCTTTAACTGACAATAATAGTTTTGACATTCAGACTGCCTGCCCTTCGTTGGAAAACTCCTATATATCCTGGCTCCCCCCTTGCCTCCTTGGTTACTTGAGATGCTGCCTCCGGAGCTTGAAGTCCTAAACATTTCTGCCAGAAAAAATATAACTCTCAAAAAAAAATAATAAATAAAAGTAAGTTCAGAATTTTGACTGTAGCATGGATTTAGGCATTTAATGTTCTCAGTTAAGACTGTTTTCTGAGTAAAACTGATCTGAAATCTTCTCTAAGAGTAACAAGAAAAGTCATGGATTCACTCATTTCTCCATCCAGGGTGAGAGGAAGATGGCCCCTGTGAATACAGTTTAAGGGACAGCGGAGGTCACAGTGAAGATGTGTTCTGTACTGTACGGTTACAGTTACATAATGTGAGACGTAAACTAATTCATAAATGTTGATCTGACGCTTGCCTTTGAAGGCATCTTGTTTTCCTGGATGTTTGAGAGAGTGCTTCTGGAAAGCTAGCATTTTATCTTCTGACCACCTGTCACTGGGTCAATAATATGGAGTGAAATTTTCAAAACACCCACAAAACCGAACCACTCTCAGCAGGAACAGATATGAGAAGTGCAATGGCCTATTGATTAAATGTCCAAAAAACACGTCAACCTGCACGTGTCCCAGACAGAAGTCCTGATTTCCTTACGTGCCCACCCCACCTGTTGTTCCCCCATTTTCTTCATCTCAGAGAATAGCACCACCATTGATTTGGTTTCTCTGAATAAGTCCCTAGAAATCCTCTTGATTCCCCCTTTTCCCACCTCCTCCAGCCAACCAATCTAAGAGTAGTCAGTCATCTCTGCCTTCAAAATGCATCCACATCTGACGGCTCTCCAGCCTGCTCCACTCTGCATCCTGATCCGTTCCCCAGTCTTTCCCACAGACCCTTGCAATAGCCTCCTAGCTGATCTGTATTCTTCTTCTCTGGTCCCCTTACAATCTATTCCTCCCACAGCTAGACTGATCTTCCAACAGAAATCAGATCGCATTAATTTCTAATCCCAAACCTGTAATATCAATGTAACATCTAAATCTTTATTGTGGTCTCCAAGACCTTCCACTACCTGACCACTGCCAGAATCATTTGACATTATGTTTTACTTCTATCTTTCATGACTTTCTTGCAATCACACCAAGATCATTCACATTTCAGGGGCTTTATTTTTGTTTTCCCCTCTATCTTTACATGACGTGCTTCTTATACCACAACTTTTTTTTTCGGTACGTGGGCCTCTCACTGTTGTGGCCTCTCCCGTTACGGGGCACAGGCTCCGGACGCGCAGGCTCAGCGGCCATGGATCATGGGCCCAGCCGCTCTGCAGCATGCAGGATCTTCCCGGACCGGGGCACGAACCCGTGTCCCCTGCATCGGCAGGCGGACTCTCAACCACTGCGCCACCAGGGAAGCCCTGACGTGCTTCTTAAATCATTCAAAACATAATTCAGTTTTACATTCAAATATCATCTCCTCAGAGACGCTTTTTATTACCAGCTCATCTAAAAAAAATGTAGTCACTAGCTGTCCTTTATATTGCTTTATTTTTCTTCTTAACTGTTATTATGTGACATTTTATTACTTGTGTTGGTATATTGTCTGTCTACCCCATGAGAACAGGGACAATAACTTTTTTTTTTTTTTAATGGCTGTCTTGGGTCTTCGTTTCTGTGCGAGGGCTTTCTCCAGTTGCGGCAAGTGGGGGCCACTCTTCATTGCGGTGTGCGGGCCTCTCACTATCGCGGCCTCTCTTGTTGCGGAGCACAGGCTCCAGACACACAGGCTCAGTAACCGTGGCCCACGGGCCCAGTCGCTCCGCGGCATGTGGGATCTTCCCAGACCAGGGCTCGAACCCGTGTCCCCCGCACCGGCAGGCAGACTCCCAACCACTGCGCCACCAGGGAAGCCCGACAATAACTTTTATTCCTGAGCACCTGGAACAATCCTGACGCTTAGTAAGCATTCAACCAATACTTTTAAAACTATTCAGTGATTAGCTCATTAATCAATTAATTTTAAGGAAGTAAACATGCAGTATAATAAAAAGAGCGCTGGAGTTGGAGTTGTGGATTCCTGATATAGTTTTTCCACTAACTAGTTGTGTGGATTTTGACAAATAACTTTAACTTCTGGTCCTTCTCTTTCTTCACTTAAAGATAATCTTAAGGAAACCCAATGCCCTGAAATTCCATGATGTGTAAAACACAGAGTCATCTCTGATATAGGTAGTACTTCGATTTCTTTGCATTAAATATGCAGACATTATAAATTACTTAATTCACATGCTTCTTCTGCATATATTTAGATATCTGTCAGACTTCTCTCCCTCCCGCTTTCTTTTTTTATTAAAAATTTGTGGGTCACCTTCTATGTACTATGCCAGGCACTTGTAAGAAAAAGATAAATCAGACATTTTCTCTGCTTGTAAGAAGCTCATGGTCTGAAAAGGAAGGCTGAACTATAAACGAATTAGAGTATAATTTGAAAGTGCATAAGCAGAAATCTGTTCAAGATAAAAGGGGATGCACTCTATTTGGGAGCTCAGAGTAGAATGAGACAGGGAGATTATGTGATGTACCTTATTTTGAACGCTGCACTGCTGGAGGGGAGGCAACAGTGGTGTATGTGGAGGATGAGGTCAAGGAAGATAAAGGCTGAGCAGTGAGTCCATTGGCCTATTGGTTAGGAAGTCCTTGACAGTACTTATCATTGTAGTTTTGGTGGATGGTGGGTATGAAACCAGGATGCGGTGACTTGTGATTGGAAGGAGTGGAAGAGGAGATCTGTTGTGTGAGCTTCTCTTTGGGAAAGTTTGAGAAGGAGAGGAGAGAACTATGTCAGGGAAATGGTCGAAGAGAGACTTTAAGGATGAGAGAAGCCTAGGCATCATTGAGGAATGAGCCAGTAGAGCTCAAGGAGCTGGGATGGCAATGACCAGGAGGCTGTGTGAAAGCTTCTGACTTTTCATAAGGAGGGAGGGGATCCAGGGATCCAGGGCAAGGAGATCCAGAGCACAGCTCAGCTGAAGGAGGGAGCTCATCTTCTCCTGGGACAAAGGGGAAGAGGGAAAGAGGACTAACACACTCAGGGACATTCACACAGCACAGTTAGGAGGTGAGGAAATTCTCACCTTAGTGAAGTAAATGTTAAGGTCATGTGCTGAGCTGAAGGGACAGAGGTTGGGTAGGAGATTCAAGGCTTTGAAGCACTGGGATATATTCTTATATTCCTTATATATGAAGGGTATAGCTGAAGCCCATTGCCTGACTAATGCCAGGCAGATGAGGAGATTGTGTTTCTGTTGACAATTATACTCTCAACCTAATGGGTTCCTTATTTTTGATGATTCCTGTCTTCATCATGGGCTATTAGGAAGTACTGAATTGTGCTTGGACCTACTCTTATTTCCAAGGCTAATTATTGTTAATACTATTTTGCTGGCTTAACCTCTTAATAAGAAACACCATAAACAATGATGCTGAGACAGAAGGCTCAGCACAAAGTCTCCTAATTGAGAAGCTGTGGATGCATGTTAGTCAGTTGTCAGGCAAGCACGTGTGCTCATCTCTACTTTGTAGTTTCATCCGCAAGAAACAGATAGGCATGTGTATTTATTCATTCATTCATTTGTTCAGTAAACATTTGTTTATCAACTTCTCTATGCCAGGTAACCCGGCAGTGAGTGAGGATTCAGCAATAGAAAATTCAGTCCTCATATTTCTGTGAATGTGGACCCAGGGATGTATCCAATACATCTACTGAATTTCTAATATTAAAATCAAATATTACAGCTGTATTATGGAACACGTGGAATATTTTTGTTTTATTTTATTTAGGTTTTTGTCGTATCTTTGGTGCAGCTGCTCGACTGCAATCACGGAGACCGTATTTTCTGCTACTAAACTGCCTTTAGCACCCTAGAAGTGAACAAGTAATATAAAAAGAAGAGCCTCTCCTATGCTGCTTTATTCCCTACCCTCTGCACTCAGCATTCAAATTTCCATTCTGTGCACGCACCCACCCTTTCTCTTAGTCGTTCCCCAGGGGACCTCCCTGAGCACTCTGCCCACAGGAAGGAAACCTTGGCTGCTTCCCAAGCTGCTGCCTTTGGCCTCTGGGGGGCATTATTGCCCTTTCTTACCCATTGATGTCTGTAAGTAAATAAATTTAGCGGAAATTAAAGGTAATTTATATGCAATAATAAAAGAAACCTTGTAAGAAATTTCAACTTTATTACATTCCTAGGGATCTGAGGTCATATATTTTCCCATTTCTTACTTATTTATAATTATTAGAATAGTCATTTTGCATCATACTTGAGGTTGGAGAGTAGTTGTGTTGACAATAATTTCCAAAGGAAATTTCCAGTTTCCTTCCATCCCAATTGCCTTCCTTCTTTCCTAATCTTCCTTCTTCATTTCTCCCCCCCCACTCCTTTCCTCTCTCCCTCCCTTTCCCCTCCCTCATTTCCTCCCTCTTTCCCTTCTTTCCTTCTTTTATTCATTCATTCCACAAATCTTTACTGAGCACTTATTCTATGTTAGCATCTGAAGCTATAAGCTAGAATAAGAAACAGCCTTTGCCCTCAGGGACCTTACAGTCTAGACAGAGACAGGGAATACCAGCGATGACTGTACTTCAGTGTGTTTAAGGCTGTGATAGCAGTAGACACAGGACACTATGGGAGAACAGAGTGTAGAAAAGAGGCTTCTAAGTCAACCTGGAGGTCAGGTAAGGCTTCCTTTGAGTTGATTCATAGAGGCTGCACAGGAGTTAGGCCATGTGAAGCTGGGCAGAGAGAAGGGAAAGACTGTGACTCCAAACTTAGAGCTTTTAGTTTCGATCCTTGGTATTGAGGAAATTAATCAAATAATTATGATTAGCTTATTGTAGCATCTACTGAAGGGGACCAAGAAAGAATATATTTCTTTTTTGTATTTCTCTTTGAATGTGGACTTCCCATCCCATCTACCAATTAATGTCTGAGTTGAGAATTATTGGAATACTGTGTACCACATTTACTTATCAGTCAAACTGGGATGGGAAGATGTGAGACTTAATTCTTTCTACCCTGTTCACTGTTTCTGGTATTGTATGGTCTGCTTGTAAGGGTGAACACAAGCCCTACACAGAAGTATAATCCATAATCCTTCCAACCAATAAACAAGGATATAAATCCCTTCATTTCATTTAGCTTTCCAATGTGGGTGGACTTTTTTTCTTACCTCTACGAAGTAACTTCTCAACTCCACTCATACATTGGAATTTTTCGAGGATGTATAGAAAAGCATAGGTACCCCTACTTTTCCCCAGGAAGTTCTGATTTCGTACATCTACAATGGTATCTAGACATCTCTGCATTAAAAAAAAATCCCCTAATGATTTTGATCTTGAAGTGACACCAATAACATCTACCTTATAGGATGGCTGAGCTCAATAGAGGCTGGAACACTTTCCTATAGAAAACATAGGGGATTCATTATATACCAGGCTTGTAATAAAAGTGGAATCTCAGGAGCCATCTTTTCTCAACTGAGCTAGTGAAACAACCAAAACACTAATAACCCATCACATTTCTCAGCTCCCCCTGAGAATAAGGAGACACTGAAAGTGAGAGGGATAGGATCAGAGGGGACTCTGACACTCAGTGCTGTATTGTTGGTCCATGCATTTTTTTGAGAGAAGATTTGTTGAACATCTGTATTTATGCAAGTCATATGTATCTTTTTCTCTTAAATATCCACAAATCTCTATCCCTACTGTACTGTCATGACTTAGTCTCTCATTGGCTCTCACTGTTCTGACAGATGCCTAACTGATCCTCCCGGCTTCAATCTTATTTGTCTCCAATACATGCAGTCACACTGCTTCGCTGCTTAAATCCCTTCTCTTTCAGGATCACATCCAAGTTCCCCAGCAGGGAAAACAAAGCCCATGAGAGTCTCCTACTTCCTCACTTTTAGCTTGTTCCATTTCCCTGTTGATCAAGGATTATAATGAAGCATTAATGGTTCTGAACAAAATCTCCTGTCTTGGTAACTTTTTTTTTTTTAACATCTTTATTAGAGTATAATTGCTTCACAATGGTGTGTTAGTTTCTGCTTTATAACAAAGTGAATCAGCTAGACATACACATATATCCCCACATCGCCTCCCTCTTACGTCTCCCTCCCACCATCCCTATCCCACCCCTCTAACTTTTACAAAGGACCTCAGCCTGGAGAACACGTCTCCCCTTTTCTGTCTATGAAAGACAATGTTTTTAACCTCTATTTATTGAGTGCTTACTTTGTGTGGGCCACTTTGAAGACATTCAGTTTATTTCTCAGCCCCTTATATGTTACGTACTGTTACTTCCATTTCACCATAAAGAAAACTAAGGTCCAGGGAGTTTAAGGTTTTATGGAACTATCTTCCCCCATCCTCCTGGACCCCTGTGTCCATTGTCTAATAACTGCCTTTTTAGTATGGAAAGTGAAGGGAGGAAGGGAAGGGAGGAAAGTAGGAAGGGAGAGAGGGAAGGAGGAAGGGAATAAAAGTAGATCTGGGGACTTCCCTGGCGGTCCAGTGGTTAAGACTCCATGCTTCTACTGCAGGGGGCGCGGGTTTGATCCCTGGTGGGGGAACTAATGTCCCACATGCTGTGCTGTGTGGCCAAAAAATGAAAAAACAAACAAACAAAACACTAGATTTCAATATACTATAAAAGCAGGAACTTGGACTCCATCATCTTTGAATTTTCCTTATGTAGTGCAGTGCCGGGTTTGTAGTAGTTACTACAATATAGAGGTCAAATGAATAAATAAACGTATGATTTTGTTTCTACGTGCTGTGTTTTAAAAATGAATAATAGCCATTCCTTCAGATCAAGGGCTACGATCGACATCTAAGTAACTACTGATTTAGTTAACCGTCCTCTCCAACAACTGTGAAAAAGGAGTATACTGAATTTTCATTTAGCCTATACAGCTGCTCTAACAATTCTACCTTTGTTGTCCAAACAATGTACCCCATCCTGTTTCCCCCCCATTTTCATCATCCACCCCCCACTTCTACCCTATATCCTCAATGAGGACAGACTAAGTTGAAACAAAACAAAGCAAAACAAAAGCAAAAAGCAACTTTGGTGAAAAATCCATTAGCAGAAATTCATTTCCAGCAAGATAAGTACTTTTGCTTTTATAAAGGGGACTGCCATTTAGAAAAAACACACCCTGTTCCCAAAGCCTGTCCCCTATTAAATGTGGCCTTGTGCTAAGAGTTAATTATGTTACTTTCCAAACAAACCCGGAGACCTCTGCTTCTTTGAAGATGGCTTTGTGTTTAGAAGTCCATGGAATGTTACATGATATTGAACCATATATCATCATTCATAAAAGTTCATGATTTGTTAAACAAACATTCCTCTATTAATAAAACAAAAGAAGTGTTTCAACAGAAAGGGTGCAGCTATATCTGGAGGACTTGCTGTTCACACATCCCGGTTTTGCGGTGATAAAACAGTCATTAAAACATGCAAGCTCTTTAAAACTACAGCTGCCAGGCCCAATGAGCTTTATCTGGAGAGACGTTAAATGTGAGGGTATTCATCTCACATTCCAGGACAATCTCTGGGAACACAGCTATAAAAATAAAAGGGAGAGAGGTCAGAGTCAAGGGGGCATGGCTTTGAGGGTAGCAGTTCTTGAATCTTGCCCAGGACATCATAGGGTGAAGGCAGAATGCCCTCTGAAAGAAGAGTAAAAGTCAAAGAGGTATCACATTAAAAACATAGTGCTTTCATTTCTTTAAAATATTAGATCAGATACAATTTTAAATGTACTTCTTGTCGGTTAGCGTTTCTCACCAACAAGCCTTTGTCTAATATTTCTAGAACCGCTTTCTAATCAAGAACAGTGACAGAAAAGTAGAAACTGGAACTCGTTTTTTAAGAGGAAAAATGTTACTTGCAGTTACCTAAATACCTCAAAACTTCACGGTTCAGGAATGAAAACTAGCTGCTCTGTACTTCGTTTTATGCCTCTGATTTTTTTTTTTCCCTATTTAAATTCTACTTTATGAAATAACAAGATATATGCTCAGTGTATAAAGAGTTCCCGGAGGTCAAAGAAAAGAAGCATTAAGTTTTCCTAGCCACTAACTTGAAACAACCTGAAGATCAGACAGTAGAGGAATAGTTGAGAAAATATGATGCATTACAGTGATATTGACAAAGATTTGTTTCTTATGGGCAATGTTAATAATATAATTTTGTCTGCTGCATGCTATCAACTAACTAAAAGCTCCTTTTCCTTCTCCCACTAATATTGCTAATAAAGCCAAAAGGTATTGAGTATTTGCTATGTGCCAGGAACTCTTCCAAGCCCTTTACGTGTATTAATTTATTTAATTCTTACAACAGCCTGTAAGGTAAGTTTTACTATCCCCATTTTACATATGAGGAAACTGAAGCACGCAGAGATGAAATAACTTGTCCCAAGTCACATGGCTAGAAAGAGGCAGGGCTAGGGTTGTAGTTTTTTAAAGATTTACTGAGATATAATTCACATATCATAAAATTTACTCTACAGCACTTGTACAACTTTACTTGTACAGCAAAGTGATTGTTATTTTTTGTTCAGATTATATTCCATTATAGGTTATTACAAGATATTGAATATAATTCCCTGAGCTATGTAGAAGATCGTCGTTGCTTACCTATTTTATGTATGTACAGCAAAGTGATTGTTATTTTTTGTTCAGATAATATTCCATTATAGGTTATTACAAGATATTGAATATAATTCCCTGAGCTATGTAGAAGATCGTCGTTGCTTACTTATTTTATGTATAGACAGATTTTGTATCTGTCTATCTCATACTCCCAATTTGTCCCTCCCTCCTTCTCTTTCCCATTTGGTAACCATAAGTTTGTTTTCTATGTCTGTGACTCTGTTTCTGATTTGTATATAGATTCATTTGTATTATTTTTAAATTCCACATATAGGTGATATCATATAGTATTTGTCTTTCTCTGACTTAATTTCACTAAGTATAATATTCTCTAGGTACATGTTTTTGTAAATAGAAATATTTCATTCTTTTTTATGGCTGAGTTTCATATATATATATATGTATATATCACATCTTCTTAAACCAGTTATCTGTTGATGGGCAGCCGCGTTGTTTTCATGTCTTGGCTATTGTAAATAATGCTTCTATGAACATATGAACATTGGGGTGCATGTATCTTTTTAAATTATAGTTTTCATTTTTTTCCACATATATACCCAAGAGTGGGATGGCTGGATCATATGGTAGCTTTATTTTTAGTTTTTTAAAGAATCTCCATACTGTTTTTCATAGTGGCTGCACCAGTTTACATTCCCACCAGCAGTGTATAAGGGCTCCCTTTTCTCCACATCTTCTCCAGCATTTATTATTTGTAGACTTTTTTTTTTTTTTTTTTTTTGCGGTACGCGGGCCTCTCACTGTTGTGGCCTCTCCCGTTGCGGAGCACAGGCTCTGGACGTGCAGGCCGAGCGGCCATGGCTCACGGGCCTAGCTGCTCTGCGGCATGTGGGATCTTCCCAGACCGGGGCATGAACCCGCGTCCCCTGCATCGGCAGGCGGACTTTCAACCACTGCGCCACCAGGGAAGCCCTATTTGTAGACTTTTTGATGATAGCCATTCTGACCAGTATGAGGTGATATCTCATTGTGGTTTTGATTCACATTTCTCTAATAATTAGCGATGTTGCACATCTTTTCATGTTCCTGTTGGCCTTCTATATGTCTTCTTTGGAAAAATGTCTATTTAGGTCTTTTGCCAATTTCTTTATTGGGTTATTATTATTTTTTTTATATTGAGTTGTATGAGCTGTTTGCATATTTTGGATATTAACCCCTTGTCGGTTGCATCATTTGCAAATATTTTCTCCCATTCTGTAGGTTGTCTTTTTGGTTTTTTTATGGTTTCTTTTCCTGTGCAAAAACTTTTAAGTTTGATTAGGTCCCATTTGTTTATTTTTGCTTTTATTTCTCTTGCCTTGGGAGACTGATCTAAGAAAATATTGCTATGATTTATGTCAGAGAATGTTTTGCCTATGTTCTTTTCTAGGAATTTTATGGTATCACGTCTTATATTGTTCTTAAACAATTTGGAGTTTATTTTTGTATATGATGTGAGGGAATGTTCTAATTTCATTGATTTACATGTAGCTGCCCACTTTTCCCAACACCATGTGTTGAAGAGACCATCTTTTCTCCACTGTATATTCTTGCCTCCTTTGTCCTAGATTAATTGACTGTAGGTGCATGGCTTTATTTCTGGGCACTCTATTACATACGTCTTTAAAGTAATACAGTCTCATTTAAAAAAATCTTTGATTCATTTTTAAATAACTTAAGCTCTCAATCTTTACTTTTTTTTAAGGCTACCTGTATTTTTTCCAGTACTCATATTTCCAAGGAGATGGGCTTGTTTCTTTTTGTTTGGACGCTATAAGTAGCAAAAATTATGAACTTTACCTCTTGTGATTGTTCTTGGCAGAACCCTTAGTAAACAGTTATACAGGTAACTTGAGACTCAGGGTAGATATGTAGAATCTGGTCCTTGAGTCTCTGATAAGAATAATTACTGTTAAATTGGGTTATCTTTACTGAAGGGCAGACTGTTTTTTAAAAGTGGTTTCCAGGTCAAGTCACCATTTGTCTAGAGGGAAGTTGTGTCCTTGAAGAAATGGAGTAATCAGTTATTTAAGTTTTCTGTGTCAAGGAGATCCCCTTTGAGGTAGTGAGCCAGTAGTACAAACTCTTACTCAGATTCTGTCATAACAGTCACCACAACTGGAGAGCCAATTCATCACAAGACTCAAGGTTGGGCTGGAATTTCTGGGAAGTTAGGATGGGGTGAGATGAGTGGGCATTAAACATGTTTGTTATAGATTAATGCATTCTCTTTACATGCGGGAGAATGAGTCGCATTCAGACTAGACCCCCTAAATGACCCTCCTGGGCATTCTCCAGGGTCAGCAGATAATTTATAGAACAGTTCAGAGAATTTCCTGCAAGGTTTTAGGATGAGTTGTGCCCCCAGACGGCCACTATGTGAAAACTAAGAGCCATTATCTCACCTGAGTGAGTCATGTGAAAAAGGAATCTTCAGTAACTGACATTTTTCATTTTGCCATGCTTCTGGAACCTGTGTTTCATCACCTCTATTACCTACTTGTCTTATCCTGTAGCAAGTGAAAAAGCAGTCTTGTTTGTCCGGGAGTTTGTGTCACAGTCAACTTCCTCCTTTAGGGTCAAATATGCATTCCTTTGAGGAAAAAGACTGTAGGAACCTGCAACGGTTATGATGACTCTGTGAGAAGATAAAGGGGGTCTTCAATAGCCACACATCAGCAAGTGTTTTGTTGAGACCCAACGGATTGTGACATTAAATGACGGATAATGACATTGTTCTGTTGCCTTCTGGCTCTGTCAATTTGCTGAGACAGAAAATATGGTAATGTTACAAATTGTACCATGGCCTTCAGAGCAGCCCTTCAAAGCCTAGAGGCTTGGAAGTAAAATAGGTCTCTGAAAGAACAATCCATTAGTCACAACATTAAAGTTCGTACTCCAGACCTCAACTCATGTGCAGTGTTTCCTGTATTAATGAATTAAAATATCTGAGAAAAGGTCACTTACCCCATCAACCTTGTATTAAAAAAAAAAAAGCTCATTTAAAGTTTTAAGTAAAACTTTCCTATTTGGCAGAAGTGCTAAATTAATTTTCACCAGTTATTGGGTTGGCCAAAACGGTCGTTCGGGTTTTCTGTATCTTACAGAAAACCCGAACGACCGTTTTGGCCAACCCAATACTTAGCATGATAATTATTCACATAATTCTGGAGAAATGGCAATGAGCAAACCAAGTCTGAGACTGTAGATGAAGGGTTCAGAGACCTGGGTTCAAATCTCAGCTCTGCTGCTGTATAACCTGGAAAAGGTCACTAACCTACCTAGACCTCTATGTTTTCTGTACTGTACATTTTTGAGGAGATTTTTATGTGCTTGGCACTGTTTTAAGCACATTATACTCAATGTCTACAATGCTATCAGGTAAGTAATATCTCTACCTTCATAAGGTTAGGGAAACAGAAGCATGGAGAGGTCAAAAGTTATCTAAGGGGATGGAGCAAGGAGGGGGCAGAACCAGGATTCTGACCCAAGCTATCATGATAGCTGGTGCTACTGACCACTCGGCAATGCTGCCGTGCCAACCACCACCCTTATCCGTAAGTACAGTGCAAGAAATCCCTTTGGAAGAACCCATTTATTTTTTTTCTTTTATTTTCAGCGTCCAGTCAGGCCTTGAATAATAACTAAGGGTTAGAAAGTTCTTTCTAAAGCTTTTACTTGGCAGCTAAAAATTTTAACAAGATTACTAATTTATAAACTTTGACGTGGGCCTCAACAGGCTCTTCCAAAGGATGAGGAGACTTACTGGCTAAATTCCAAGTCTGCTGCTCTGGTTAGTGCTAAGCTAGTGTTCTCAGAGCCTTGATGCCCACAATCAGTGATTTCTGTACTCTCATTGGATCTGCTGGGTTAAACCCTTGGACCCATATATTGTCACATTATTTTAGGAATCTTAAATTACCAGCTGTAAACTAATTTAAAAGAATCCATTTGCACACACTGTGCTTAGAATGGGATTCTGGTTGAACTTAAAAAATACGTACTTTTTCTTATCTGTATTCTTGATGTTTAGATGAATTCTTCTAAGACCATGCATTGTTTGATGGCCAAGGATAAAGTTGAAAAGCTTGATTTCATTCAAGTAATCTATAATCAATGATTCAGAATGCTACGTTTAGCTGTATGATAGAATAATCATGGAGAAAATCATGGGAAAAGCATATTTACAACAGGGGAGATTTTAAATGAGAGCAAAGTTTTCTCTCTCTCTCTGTCCCAATTGTGTGTGAGTGTTTGTGGATGCCTATTTCTGGGAAGGCTAAAAAAGGATGACTCTCAGAAGTAAAGAGTAGTCATTAAAATTTTGTTTAATTAATAATTCCTTCAAAAGTTTCTAGAGGAAATTTGACTCTTGGTCTTTTTTATCCCATGACACTTCCTTGTGAAATGCATTGGGATATCCACCTCACCTTTCACCTTACCTCTGAATTTCTCATTATTTCATGACTCATAGCAGCAACTCCACCCATTCTTTCCCAAAAAAAAAAAAAAAAAAGTGTGGTAGCTGCTATGGAAATACTTCTGAGTCCGTCAGAAGTGAGGCAGGTTGCCAAATGGCTGATTAATTCCCCAGAACTTAAAGGAGGACAATTAGAGAATTAAACGTTGTAAATTCAGTTGTGGGGTTAATGGCTTATACAGTGGTTTATGCAAGTTCACTTACTACCTGTGACACCACAGGAAATTCACCTTAATTTTTTATTCATACACCTACGCTACTCCTGTCTTAACCTGTTTGGTATGGGTACATACTAGGTAAAAAGTCTATGACCATCCTTTCTAAGTCTATTTGGACAAGTTTTATAATAGAAAAAAATGGTCAGCAACTTAACACTTAGGATCACTTCCATTTCATTTTTCATGGAACAGGCCCAATAGGGGACCAAATTCCTTGGGTAAGGGTCCTAGTGTAGTCCCAACAAATGTGGATCAAGTACACCCAGTTGTGTACTAGTAAGTATTGTAATTGCCTCATACATTTGGACTGTGAAATATCCTTTCTATGAAGCTTGAAGTACCTATGAAATAAAAAACCAAACAAGCAAATATAGAAAAACTGTTACACAGAGCTCCTATATGATATTTTAATGCACACATTTGCTTCATTCTAATTCTAAAATTTGATAAGGTGGTTCTTTATTTCATTTGAAAAAAAATAAAAGATATGTTAAAAATACATGGAGGCAACTCAAGCATAGTCTGATCTTCGGTTCATTCAGCCATCATACCCAACAAGTGATCCAGAGCTTTGTTTCCTAGAGGCAAGATGAATAGATCTATATTTAGTTTCACTGTAAGGATGACAAAAGAGTCTGTCTCTACCACATTAGTCTCCATTATGCCTAGGGTGCTTTTCTCAGACCTGAGTTTAAATTCACCTACTTACCTCTCACCTTTTCCACGAGAGTTAGACAGGAAGTTACATTGAACAGCTTCCGCTTTTTGGGTTGAGACTTGTAGCAGGCCCCAGATGCCACATGACCATCCTTTGTATGTTAATCAGTAGAGCTTCTGGAATGTATTATGTCCAAATGGATGATAGGAGAAATTGGAGAAAAGGAGCCAAGAACAGCATTCCTCTTCCACTGTCTGGTGTGGGAGAGAGAGTGGAGAACAGAGTTAATATAACTGAGTTGAAAGCAGTGTTCATAGGCAAAGCTTAAGCTCCATACTTGGAAGACAATGAAAGACAATGAACAGACAAGGAGAGTGCTGAGTGCAAAAGGTGAGCATTCTTTCCGTTAGTCCTTCCCTCTGCGTGTGTGGCTGTCCAGGTCTGTGTAAATAGAGCATGTGGCAGAGTCTTGGGGGACTCCAAACTGATGATGATTATTTTTTGTAATCTGGAGTTTAAGTTTTCTATTCTGTCTAAGAAGCTGTTTTTCTTGTTAGCAAGACAATATTTTAACACAAAGGATTGTAAATTTCCTCAGTACAGATAGCATATTTACTTTTTCCTTTATATCTTCAATAGAATCTAAGCCAGTGCTATGTTCTCAGTAGGCATCTGAAGTTGGGGTCTCTATGCACCTTTCCCTCCTGAAAATGGTACCTCATTTCCTCCATCTTGTTTTCAAACAAGCTGAGCAATAATAGGAGGCCAAAATATCGTTTTTATTTCTAATAGAGAATAGACTGGAGAGTTAGGCTTTAGGTTTGTTAACTAAGTGGACTCACTAGTGAACTCAGATTTAGGTAGACTCACAGTCACAACAATGATGGTAGAGGTGGGCCACTAGGCTACGGCCTGTCTTAGTAATGCTTTTGCCATGGGGGCACAGACAGAATTTTTGCTGTCTATGGACAGATTCATTCCCATGAGGAATGTATGGGAGCTGAGACAAGCATACCCAGTTATTCATCCTATTTACCAATCAGATAAGTCAGTCACCACCCTAAATATGGAATGAGTAAAGGGGTAAAGGAGTAAAGAGAGATTCAGAGTTATATAATTTAAATATCTTTCATAGGAAAGAAATACTAGGCTTCAGAAAGAACTATTCTCTACTTCTTTTTGTCCTTGATGAATGTAATGAATGACCATTCATGGGCACATCATATGTTTATGTTTGTGCATATAAGTGTGCTGGAGGTTGCTTTATGCTGGAGATGCTTTAAAGGAAATGATAAACTAGAAAGGCTAGTTTATTTGTTTTGTTATCTAGGGGGTTGGGATTTTGTAGCAGGAAGCTATTCCTTTCCCTTTGAAAATGATAGGTTTTTTTTCCATAGGTAGTTACATAGTAAGTCCCATCATGTGCCTCCCTAATTAAATTCCTTGGATGACTTCCCACTATACTTAGACTATAATACAAACTCTTTATGGTTCCCCAAGGACTAGAAAGCCTCCATAATGTGGCCCTTGCCTACTCTTACCTCTCATATCCCCTTGATCACTCTGCTCCAGCAATAGTGATATTTGGTTGTGATTGCTTATAATTTTATTAATTCATTTTTTAAAAATTGACTACACAAAGTTGATTCCCATTTAAAGTGTACTTGCTGTTCCCTTTGCCTGGAATCATTGTGTATTTGAGTCCTCTTGTCATATAAGCATTTGCACCAATGTCATTTCCTTGGAAAGGCCTTCCCTGATTACCTAGTCAAAAGTAGTTGCCCAGTCACTCAGTCATTTGGTTGTTCTAGTCTCTGTATAGCTCTTACGTAATCAGACAGTTTTGTTTGTTGTTTATCCTTTATTTTGTTTCTCCCATGAAAGTTCTAGTAAACCAGTGGACCTGCCCTTCAGTTTGCTACTGTAGGTCCCAGTCAGGCACTTGGTAGGAGCTCATCAAGTATTTGGTGAATGAGTGAATTGTTCCCCTCATCATACTACTGCTGAACAAAAACACCACCTTGTACATACAGCAGTTATTTCAGAGGTCACGCCAAAGTATAATGTCAGCTTTGGACATAGATGAAAGTGAGGATGCATTTCCTAACAACCTGTTGTCAGCTAACAAAAAGGAATAGAGCATGTTAACAACACACCTTGACAAAGTTGAGAACGATCACTGCAGTCCAGAAAATTCATGAGCTTTCACTGGCTAATAGATTTCAGTGGCTGCAAAGAGTTTCCATGGTTCAAAAGCAATTCCCATTCCACATTTCCTGTTTTATCAAATTGTGAATCACTATGTTGTACACCTGAAACTTATGTAATATTGTAAATCAACTATACCTCAATAAATTAAAAAAAGACTGGCATGGAAACAGACCTACAGCCTTTAGTCTGGATCTCAAACAGCTTAAAAACAAAGGTATTGTGCAGATCTCAAAGACCAGGTATGCTCTTGTTTGGGACTAACCAGGATAGATAATCAATTCTCAGATCTTATATTTGGATTACTTCTTATGACTGGGAAATGGCATAGTATCTTTGGGGCTGTGACTTGACTTTTCACTCCCTAATTTAACCTAATAAAAAAAAGATTGGAAAGGTTGAATATTTCAAAGGTAACTCTGATAAAAGGGTTGAGTGTTATTTGAAACTGCATTTCAATTTTAGGTTTCCTTTTTGTCCATCTCAGTGTCTTGAATGGAGGCATGCAAAGTCGGCATCACTGTGACAGAAGTATATTTAGGCATTTCACTTTCACCACCTCCCCTCCAAGGAAACCTGATGTTCTAGACAAAATGCACCAATACGTAGCAGTGGTGATACTCCTCTTTCTCTTCTACATACAAAAGAATTTGTTTAATACTTGACAATGTGAAAAGGAAGCCTAGAAGTTGGGCCTCATCCAAGAGTTGGGGCAGCCCATGGGTAGGTTTATAGCAGCTTCAGGTTTAGGGCATGAAGCCTGGAAGGGAGCAGTTAAATATTTTCTTCTTCTAGATTATATATATATATATATATATATAAAAAATTATCTTTTATAAATTTATAAATATAATCTATATATTATATTGACATATTTGTATATATAGTTTATATACATAAATTTACATTCCATGATTATTAAATTATATTATACATATATTTGTCTACATATCTTTAACTCACTTGTACCTCTTCACTTTTACAGCATAAATTGTGTTTTCATGACTAACTCTTGTTAAAATCCCAGTCTCTTATGCTCTATCTCCTTCACTCGCATTTCAGGAACACAGGTTAATTTAGACTGTGCCTCAGGAACTCTGAGGTCTGTACTGGATTCCAGGACTTAGCTCAAGGATCCAGCTGCCTCATGTTGATATGGAAAAGTCCAGGTATGGACAAAAGAATGTCAAATGTGAGGTATGCCAAAGGTCCATTTTAGCCCCAGCCCAAATATCTCCAGCTGTGGGTGCCAGAATGGAAATAATGATGCAAAATTGATATGTCTGAGTCAAAAGGGGTAAGCTAAATTCAACTTAAAACTCAGAGGACTATTCAAAGGAGGTAACTGAATAGTGCCTCCCCTTGTGACAAAGACAGTAAGCATGATCCAGTAAGTTCAATCTCCTTTAGAGAAAAGCTTGCCTTAGGACCTGTTCTCTTTACTCATCTCAGGGTCAATCCCTTCCTAAATTCCCCTGCCCAGAGAGAACTTGTGGCCTGAGGAGTCACGTCGTATAAATCTGCCTCAGTTTAAAATTCTACCCTCTCTGTCAAGGATTGGATGGTAAGAGAAGTAGTTTGTGGGAAGGAATTAAGATAAAATTATTGACCTCTGTGTTACGTCTCATAGCATGAAGAAAGGCACAAAAGTTTCATTATCATCATTGGTATATATGAGCAGTCAGATACCCATTCAGTGAGGACAGGGACTTCAGCTTCTTCACTGTTGTCTAGAAAAGTACCTCGTAAAACAGCAATGAATATTTATTGAAAATTTGAATCAATGCATTGATGAAGACCTTACATTCTGTCATGCTTGTCAGAGTCTGAGAGTTCATTTGGCTCTGATAAAGAAATTCCCCTGCATCAGGTCTCAGGGCAGATTAAAAGAGAAAAACCCATTCTAGTGAGCTCAGATCCATGTGATACTCATCATTTTCAGTTACAAATGCATAGCAATTTGAGAAACAGAAAGTGTGACCCTATATGCCCGCAAATACTTGTCAGCTGGCCAACAGGTGCACTAGACCAGGTGAACAGATAACCCACTAGATAAGGCTTGTATGGTTGCAACATGCAAGAAAATCATTTACCAGACAGAGGAGTCTAGTTGTCTCTTGCACGTAATGGGTAGGTGAGTGCAGAGAACAAGGGACATACTCCAGGATTTTTCCTGCATTTCAAGTATCACAGAGCAATCACAAGTCAGTCAGAGTAAGCTGGGGTCAATTCTACCCCACCCACCCTGTGCAGCATTCCGTTGTGTTCCTGTCAGAGGATCCATGGGTCAAATCACCTTTGATTTAACTCTGGAAAACCACACTGTCACCTGAAGAGGGCCGAAGGGGGGGAAAAATCATATAAATAGTTAACATTAATTTCCAGTGGGAATTAGCTCCTCTTCCACATGTTTTTGCACAAATATGAACTAAGTCAACAGGTGATCCTAGAAAAAGCACTACAAGCATCTTTCTGGACACCTGGCTGAACCTGATGCTCTACTTTCCCATTGAGTTATTAAAAAGCTAAACTTCATACCTGAAATCTAATAACTTTTAAAGATGCAAGAGATTATGTAGATTCATCTGTAAGGAAAGACAATAGAAAATGTTTTCTTATCTTCATCCGTGACTCTCCTCACATTGTTTTGTGCCAATTTCTAGATGTATATACAGGATATGATCCCCACAACCAAACAGGCAACAGAGCATCTTTAGTCTCCCATGAACATTCAGTCCTAAGAATAGACAAGTCAGTGTCACAAAAGAGAAGAAATCATTCAATTTTTTCACTCAAAAAAGCTCATTCAAATTTTTAAAGTATCCTCTCCTATTGAATGAGCTTTGGTTTTAGTTTTTATTTAGGTTTTTTTTGTAGTCTTTAAAACTCTCTTGCTTATATCCTCCGAACTCTCAGCTCCTTACTTTAGTTGATAATATTCAGTATTTCCTTTGGTGCTGTGAGGGGATTTGTTGGAGGAATAAACATAAATGTCCATGGCTAATAATTACCCAATTGTTATCATGTGTCAGGCTTACAACAACTCCATGAGGCAGGTTCTATATTAACCTGAGATTTGGAATAAATATTAAAGTAAACTTAGAGTCTTGATTTACTTTTTTAAAAAGACTTCATTAACTCAAAATTGAACATTAAGCTAAGAACTAAAACTATGAACCTAGAAGAAATCATACTAGAAAATCTTCATAACCTTGAGTAGGCAAATATTTCTTAGATAGACTAAAAAATATCATGCTTTTGAAAGATGCTGTTAAGAAACTAAAAAGGCAAACCACAGATTGGGGGAAAATATTTGCAACGTTATATCAATAAATAATTCTTACAACTAAGTAAGAAAAGGATAACCTGATTTAAAAATCATTTGAACAGACACTTTGCTAAAAAAGATATATGAATAGCACAAAAATGCATAAAAAAGATGTTCAACGTCATTAGTCATCAAGGGAATGCAAATGGGGGCTTCCCTGGTGGCACAGTGGTTGAGAGTCCGCCTGCCGATGCAGGGGACACGTGTTCGTGCCCCGGTCCGGGAAGATCCCACATGCCGCGGAGCGGCTAGGCCCGTGAGCCATGGCCGCTGAGCCTGCGCTCCGCAACGGGAGAGGCCACAACAGTGAGAGGTATGCGTACCGCAAAAAAAAAAAAGAAAAAAAAAGAAAAAGGGGAATGCAAATGAAAACTGTGACAGAATACCATTGCACACCCACAAGGATGGCTAAAATCCAAAAGAGTGACAATGCCAACTGATGGAAAGGATGTGCAGCAATTATAACTCTCATATATTGGTATGGGAATGTATAATACAACCATTTTAGAAAACAGTTTGGCAATTTATTATATAGATATACACTTACCATATGACTCAGCATTCCCAATCTTAGAAATTTTCCAGGTGACAATGAAAACATACGTCCACAAAAGATGTGTATTTTATTTATAAATTAACTTTTAAATAATTGTCCCAAACCAAAAAAAAAAACCCAAATCCACTTTTGAATGGATAAACAAATTGTATTGTATTATTATATCTGTACGATGGAATATCACTTAGCAAAAAGAGAAAAAAAGAAAAAGAAAAAAAAAAAGAAAGAAACAGACTCCTACACAAGCAACAGCATGAACAAATCTCAAATCATTATACTGGTTGAAAGAAACCAGAAATAGAAGACTGCATATGTCTGACTGTAGGTATAGGAAATTCTGGAAGAGGCAAAACAAGAGTGACAGAAAACAGATCAATGATTGGCAGGGGCTGAGAGTAGGGGGAGGAGAATTGTGGGGTAGTGAAATCTTCTATTTATTCATTGTGGTGGTGGTCACATGGCAAGATACATTTGTCAAAACTTTTTGAACTCTACACTTAAAATGGGTACATTTTTATTATACATAAGTTATGCCTCAATAAAACTGATGAAAAAATTCTAAGTTAATGTGCTATACAAAGAGACATTAAAAAGTGGCTTCCCTTCCTGTATTCTTATGTACATTACACTTACCCTAGGATTTGGGCATCAGGAATAGGTCTTTTTATAAGCTGCTATCAGGGAGGGCACAGATACAGTCCAGAATTGTGCTGTCTGATATAGAAGCCACTAGACACACAAGGCTATTTGAATTTCAATTAATTAAAATTAAATAAAATTTACAATTTAGTTGCTTAGTCACCCCAGCCACATTTCAAGAGCTGAACAGCCACATGTGACCAGTGGCTACTGTATAGGACAGTGCAGTTATATAAAGCACATTTCCATTGTCAAAGAAACTGGACTGTGCTGGCCTAGAACACATTTCTGAATAAATTTTGTAAGCAAATAGCAAATGCAGGAATCTGAAAGCCTTTGGTTTACAAAAGACAAGCTTTGTTGAAAGACAGTGTACCCTTCTCCCTGCTTCCCCGTCCCCGGCAACCCCCCCCCCCCCCGAGTATTAAAGTATCTAAGAGTGAGCAGTCAGCTTAGAGTCACACTGAATAGCGCAGAGGGTGCGGAGGATGAGAATCAGTCATGGTGGGTATCACAACTTTCAAAAGAAGGTTTCAGCCTACAAGAACATGGACTAGTCAAGATCAACAGACATTCAGAAGTTATCAGCAAATACAGAGAAAGTCAGGCAGAAAAGGCGTCCGTCTCAGAATGCCAGGAAAATATCCAAGGCCCCTTAAGCTTAGATCACCTTAGAAATGAAAAAAGGAGGGAAACCTCAGGGGAGTAAGAGGTCCTAGAATTTGACTTGGGAGCTACTTAAAGTAGACACGGGCTTTAAATGCAGATGCTCATGCTACTGTGAGTTGGCAAGACAAAGTTGTCAGCCAGCAATAGAAATAGGCCTTGTAAACCTAACATGAATTCCATTAGAGGAAAATAAAAAAGATATTGTTGCAGCTCAAAAAATTCATCTAACTTTATCAAATCAGAAGTTTTTGGCCGGCTTGGAAGACTAGTGGTGTGCAGGACACTATCCTGGACAGGGGCTGAGACGCTGCTTCCCCAGCAGCGCAGGTGGCGGAGCCATTTGGGCAGCGACAGCAGCAGCGCCGGGCTCAGGAGGCGCTCCTCGGGCCAAGGCCATGGCCCCGCGGCTGCAGCTGGAGAAGGCGGCCTGGCGCTGGGCGGAGACGGTGGGGCCCGAGGAGGTGTTGCAGGAGCACATCTGGCTGGAGCCCTGCATCCGCGGCGTGCGCTGACGAAACTGCAAAGGAAATCCGAATAGCTTGGTTGGGATGGGTGAGCACATTTGGTTAGGAGAAATAGATGAAAATAATTTTCATAACACTGATGACCCCAACTGTGAGAGGAGAAAAAAGAGCTCATCTGTGGGCCTCACTAACCTGGGAGCTACTTGGTATGTCAACACATTTTTTCAAGTGTGGTTTCTTAACCTGGAGCTTCTGCAGTTGCTCTACTTATGTCCAAGCACCTATAGTGACTACATGATGGGAGGTGGTATCCAAGAAGAGAAAGATGAGCCTCAAGAAATTTGTGAGCATCTCCAGGACTTATTTGCCTTGTTACAAATCAGTAACAGGGGCTACATTGATCCATCGGGATTTGTTAAAGCTTTGGGCTTGGACACAGGGCAGCAGCAGGATGCCCAAGAATTTTCAAAGCTCTTTATGTCTCTTTTGGAAGATACTTTGTCTAAACAAAAGAATCCCGATGTGAGGAACATTGTCCAACAGCAGTTCTGTGGGGAATAAACTTATGTAACTGTCTGCAATCAGTGCTGCAGAGAATCTAAGCTTTTATCAAAGTTTTATGAACTGGAGTTAAATATCCAAGCCTACAAACAGTTAACAGATTGTATCTCAGAATTTTTGAAGGAAGAAAAATTAGGAATCAATCAGTACACTTGTGAAAACTGTCAAAGCAAACAGAATGCAACAAGGAAGATCTGACTCCTTAGTCTTCCTTGTACTCTGAACTTATAGCTAATGCGTTTTGTCTTTGACATGCAAACTGGACATAAGAAAAAGCTGAATACCTACATTGGATTCTCAGAAATTTTGGATATGGAGCCTTATGTGGAACACAAAGGTGGGTCCTATGTGTATGAGCATAGTGCAGTCCTCATACACAGAGAAGTGAGCACTTATTCTGGTCACTACATTGCCCATGTGAAAGATCCACAGTCTGGTGAATGGTATAAGTTTAACAATGAAGACAGAAAAGATGGAGGGGAAGAAATTACAACTAGCGATTGAGGAAGATCTAGCAGAACCTTCTCAATCCCAGACATGTATACCCAAGTGTGGCAAAGGAACTCACTGCTCTCAATATGCGTACATGTTGGTTTATAGACTGCAAACTCAAGAAAAACCCAACATAACTATTCAGGTACCAGCCTTTCGTCAAGAGCTGGTAGATCGGGATAATTCCAAATTTGAGGAGTGGTGTATTGAAATGGCCAAGATGTGTAAGCAAAGTGTGGATAAAGGAAAAGCAAAGCATGAAGAAGTTAAGGAGCTGTATCAAAGGTTACCTGCTGGAGCTGGTCTGTAAGATCTTCTGGGACAGTCGGTGCCCAATCTGAGCTACTAGCTCCGGGTGGGCACCCTCACAACCTTATGTCTCAGGGCCTGACTAAGGCCTGGTTTAGAGCCTTGTGGGAGGTCTCTGGATGGGGGAGGCTAGGGTAGTGTAAAGGATGTAGCTTTCCAGGTGGATGTGGCACATGGGGTGTGGTCACCCCACTTCCCTGGGTGTGCAATGATTGCAGAGCTCTGTTATGGCTACCCAAGAAAGAAACCAAGGAGCTCTAGTGAATGTACAGACTAGTGAAAGTAACGGCCATTTATTGAGCACCTGTGAATCAGGTGCCACCAGGAGCAGCACAAATTTGTTTTGTGATCTCACTCTCGGTGCCTATACATCTGCAGTCATTCTGTCACTTCCTAAGGCATTCTTGTCTTTATTGCTGAAGATCTGAGAAAAAAGTTTACCTGGGCACATTGCCTCAGGGAGCACTCACCTCATGAAGAAGTTCAGGGTAGAGGTAAGACTGCCAAAGCAGGAGTGAGAGCGACTTGATGCCAGGAGGCAGACCTCAAAGAGGCCGAGGCCACAGGAGACTGGAGTCCTGGACCCTGTCAGCCTTCCCGGAGGGCTTCAACTGGGCCCCTCAGGCCATGCTCCAGCTGAGCACCACCTGTCTTACAGACCCTGTGTTGCCTCGCATTGCCTACCCAGTCGTCCTGTTGCCAGAATGAGCTGAAGTCTGAAAATTCCTCATCAGGACAAGGTATAGCATGGGAATCTTCTCTGTGGTTTCACTTGCCAATGACCACTATCTTGATAATTCTGTGTGGTTGACAGGGTCTTGGTACTCCAGCCAGAGCCTCTGAGGTGGGAGAGCCAAATTCAGGACATTGGACCACCAGAGACCTCCAGGGCTCTTGTAAGGGGCAAGAGCTCTCTCAGAGATCTCTGTCTCAATGCTAAGACTCAGATACATCCAATGTCCAGCAAGCTACAGTGCTGGACGCCCCATGCCAAACAACTAGCAAAAGAGGAACACAACCCCACCCATTAGCAGGGAGGCTGCCTAAAATCATACTAAGTTCACAGACATCCCAAAACACACCACCTGACGTGCCCCTGCCCACCAGAAAGACAAGATCCAGGCCCACACACCAGAACAAAGACACCAGTCCCCTCCTCAAGGAGCCCTACACAAACAACAGAACCAATCTCACCCACTGGGGGCAGACACCAAAAACAATGGGAACTACAAACCTGTAGTGTGTGCAAAGGACCCCAAACACAGTAAGTTAAAAAAAATGAGAAGACAGAGAAATATGCAGCAGATGAAGGAGCAAGGCAAAAACCTACAAAGTCAAACAAATGAAGAGGAAATAGGCAGTCTACCTGAAAAAGAATTCAGAATAATGATAGTAAAGATGATTCAAAATCTTGGAAATAGAATGGAGAAAATACAAGAAACATTTAACAAGGACCTAGAAGAACTAAAGAGCAAACAAACAATGATGAACAACACAAGAAATGAAATTAAAAATTCTCTAGAAGGAATCACTAGCAGAATAACTGAGGCAGAAGAACGGATAAGTGACCTGGAATATAAAAAAGTGGAAATAATTGCCATAGAGCAGAATAAAGAAAAAAGAATGAAAAGAATTCAGGACAGTCTCACAGACCTCTGGGACAACATGAAACACACCAACATTTGAATTATAGGGGTCCCAGAGGAAGAAGAGATAAAGAAAGGGTCTGAGAAAATGTTTGAAGCGATTTTAGTTGAAAACTTCTATAACATGGGAAAGGAAATAGTCAATCAAGTCCAGGAAGTGCAGAGAGTCCCATACAGGATAAATCCAAGGAGAAACATGCCAAGATACAAAAATCAAACTAGCAAAAATTAAATACAAAGATAAAATATTAAAAGCAGCAAGGGAAAAGTAACATATAACATACAAGAGAATCCCTGTAAGGTTAACAATGAATCATTCAGCAGAAACTATGCAAGCCAGAAGGGAGTGGCAGGACATATTTAAAGTGATGAAAGGGAAAATCCTACAACCAAGATTACTCTACCAAGCAAGGATCTCATTCAGATTGAACAGAGAAATTAAAAACCTTACAGACAAATAAAAGTTAAGAGAATTCCGCACCACCAAACCAGCTTTACAACAAATGCTAAAGGAACTCCTCTAGGAAGGAAACACAGGAAAAGGAAAAGACCTACAATAACAGATCCAAAACAATTAAGAAAATGGTAATAGGAACATACATACAACATACATAACTACCTTAAATGTAAATGGATTAAATGCTCCAACGAAAAGAAATAAACTGGCTAAATGGATACAAAAACAAGATGCATACATATGCTGTCTACAAGAGACCCACTTCAGACCTAGGGACACATACAGACTGAAAGTGTGGAGATGGAAAAAGATATTCCATGCAAATGGAAATCAAAAGAAAGCTGAAGTAGCAATGCTCATATCAGACAAAATAGACTTTAAAATAAAGACTATTACAAGGGACAAGGAAAGACACTACATACTGATCAAGGGATGAATCCAAGAAGAAGATAGAACAATTGTAAATATTTATGCACCCAACATAGGAACACCTCAATATATAAGGCAAATCCTAACAGCCATAAAAGGGGAAATCAACAGTAACATAATCATAGTAGGGGACTTTAACACCCCACTTTCACCAATGGACAGATCATCCAAAATGAAAATAAATAAGGAAACACAAGCTTTAAATGACACATTGAACAAGATGGAGTTAGTTGATATTTATAGCACATTCCATCAAAAACAAGAGAATACACTTTCTTCTCAAGTGCCTATGGAATATTCTCCAGGATAGATCATATCTTGGGTCACAAATGAAGCTTCAGTAAATTTAAGAAAATTGAAATCATATCAAGCATCTTTTCTGACCACAATGCTATGAGATTAGAAATCAATTACAGGGAAAAAACCATAAAAAATCACAAACACATGGAGGATAAACAATACGTTACTAAATAACCAAGAGATCACTAAAGAAATCAAAGAGGAAATCCAAAAATACCTAGAGACAAATGACAATGAAAACACAATGATCCAAAACCTATGGGATGCAGAAAAGCAGTTCTAAGAGGGAAGTTTATAGCTATACAAGCCTACCTCAAGAAACAAGAAAAATCTCAAATAAACCATCTAACCTTACACCTAAAGGAATTAGAGAAAGAAGAACAAACAAAACCTATCGTTAGCAGAAGGAAAGAAATCATAAAGATCAGAGTAGAAATAAATGAAATAGAAATAAAGAAAACAATAGAAAAGATGAATAAAACTAAAAGCTGGTTCTTTGAGAAGATAAACAAAATTGATAAACCATTAGCCAGACTCATCAAGAAAAAGAGGGAGAGGACTCAAATCAAAAAAATTAGAAATGAAAAAGCAGAAGCAACAACAGACACTGCAGAAATACAAAGCATCCTAAGAGACTACTACAAGCAACTCTATGCCAATAAAATGGACAACCTGGAAGAAATGGACAAATTCTTGGAAAGGTATAACCTTCCAAGACTGAACCAGGAAGAAATAGAAAACATGAACAGACCAATCATAAGTAATGAAATTGAAACTGTGATTAAAATCTTCCAACAAACAAAAGTCCAGGACCAGATGGCTTCACAGGTGAATTCTATCAAATATTTAGAGAAGAGCTAACACCCATCCTTCTCAAACACTTCCAAAAAATTGCAGAGCATGGAACACTCCAAAACTCATTCTAAGAGGCCACCATCACCCTGATACCAAAACCAGACAAAGAAACTACAAAAAAAGAAAATTACAGACCAACATCACTGATGAATATAGATGCAAAAATCCTCAACAAAATACTAGCAAACAGAATCCAACTACAGGTTAAAAGGATCATACACTATGATCAAGTGGGATTTATCCCACGGATGCAAAGATTCTTCAATATACACAAATCAATCAATGTGATACACCATATTAACAAAGTGAAGAATAATAACCATAGATCATCTCAATAGATGCAAAAAAGCTTTTGACAAAATTCAACACCCATTTATGATAAAAACTCTCCAGAAAGTGGGCATAGAGGCAACCTTCCTCAACATAATAAAGGCCATATATGACAAACACACAGCAAACATCATTCTCAATGGTGAAAAAATGAAAGCCTTTCGTCTAAGATCAGGAACAAGACAAGGATGTACATTCTGGTGACTATTATTCAAAATAGTTTTGGAAGTCCTAGCCATGGCAATCAGAGAAGAAAAAGAAATAAAAGGAATCCAAATTGGAAAAGAAGAAGTAAAACTGTCACTCTTGGCAGATGACATGATACTATACATAGAGAATCCTAAAGATGCCACCAGAAAACTACTAGAACTAATCAATGAATTTGGTAAAGTTGCAGGATACAAAATTAATTCACAGAAATCTCTTGCATTCCTATACACTGATGATGAAAAATCTGAAAGAGAAATTAAGGAAATACTCCCATTTACCACTGCAACAAAAAGAATAAAATACCTAGGAATAAACCTACCTAGGGAGACAAAAGAGCTGTATGCAGGAAACTATAAGACACTGTTGAAAGACATTAAAAGTGATACCAACAGATGGAGAGATATACCATGTTCTTGGATTGGAAAAATCAAAATTGTGAAAATGACTATACTACCCAAAGCAATTTACAGATTCAATGCAATCCCTATCAAATTACCAAATGACATTTTTTGCAGAACTAGAGCAAAAATATCTTAAAATTTTTATGGAGACACAAAAGACCCCGAATAGCCAAAGCAGTCTTGAGGGGAAAAAACGGAGCTGGAGGAATCAGACTTCCTGACTTCAGACTATACTACAAAGCTACAATAATCAAGACAATATGGTACTGGCACAAAAACATAAATATAGATTAATGGAACAGATAGAAAGCCCAGCGATAAACCCACACACCTATGGTCAACTAATCTATGACAAAGGAGGAAAGGATATATAATGGAGAAAAGACAGTTTCTTCAAGAAGTGGTGCTGGGAAAACTGGACAGCTACATGTAAAAGAATGAAACTAGAACACTCCCTAACACCATACACAAAAATAAACTCAAAATGAATTAGAGACCTAAATGTAAGACCGGACACTATAAAACTCTTAGAGGAAAACATAGGAAGAACACTCTTTGACATAAATCACAGCAAGATCTTTTTTGATCCACCTCCTAGAGTAATGGAAATGAAAACAAAAATAAACAAATGGGACCTAATGAAACTTAAAAGCTCTTGCAAAGCAAAGGAAACTACAAACAAGATGAAAAGACAACCCTCAGAATGGGAAAAAAATATTTGCAAACGAATCAATGGACAAAGGATTAATCCCCAAAATATATAAACAGCTCATGCAGCTCAATATTAAAAAAACAAGCAACCCAATCCAAAAATGGACAGAACTAAATAGACATTTCTCCAATGAAGATATACAGGTGGCCAAGAAGCACATGAAAAGCTGCTCAACATCACTAATTATTAGAGAAATGCCAATCAAAACTACAATGAGGTATCACCTCACACCAGTTAAAATGGGCATCATCAGAGTTTCTACAAACAACAAATGCTGGAGAGGGTGTGGAGAAAAGGGAACCCTCTTGCACTGTTGGTGGGAATGTAAATTGATACAGCCACTATGGAGAACAGTATGGAGGTTCCTTAAAAAACTAAAAATAGAGTTACCATATGACTCAGCAATCTCACTACTGGGCATATATCCAGAGAAAACCAAATTTCAAAAAGACACATGCACCCCAATGTTCATTGCAGCACTATTTACAATAGCCAGGTTATAGAAGCAACCCAAATGCCCATCGACAGACAAATGGATAAAGAAGATGTGGTACATATATACAACGGAATATTACTCAGCCATATAAAGGAACAAAATTGGTCACTTTTTTGATACATGGTTGAATCTGGAGACTGTCATACAGAGTGAAGTAAGTCAGAAAGAGAAAAACAGATATCGCAAATTAATGCATATATGTGGCACCTAGAAGAATGGTACAGATGAACCAGTTTGCAGGGCAGAAATTGAGACACAGATATAGAGAACAAAGGTATGGACACCAAGGTGGGAAAGTGGCAGGGGGTGGGGGTAGATGTGTGATGATTTGGGAGATTAGAATTGACATGTGTACACTGATGTGTATAAAATGGATGACTAATAAGAAACTTCTGTATTAAAAAAAAAGAAAATGCCAAAAAAAAAAAGAAAAACTACAATGATGTATCACTTCACACTGGTCAGAATGGCCATCATCAAAAAATCTACAAACAATAGATGCTGGAGTGGGTGTGGGCAAAATGAAACCCTCTTGCACTGTTGGTGGGAATGTAAATTGTTACAGCTTCTATGGAGAACAGTGGGAGGTTCCTTAAAAAACTAAAAATAGAACTACCATATAAAGCAGCAATTCCACTACTGGGCATATATCCTGAGAAAACCATAATTCAAAAAGAGTCATGGGGGCTTCCCTGGTGGCGCAGTGGTTGAGAGTCCGCCTGCCGATGCAGGGGACACGGGTTCGTGCTCCGGTCCGGGAAGATCCCACATGCCACGGAGCGGCTGGACCCGTGAGCCATGGCCGCTGAGCCTGCGCGTCCGGAGCCTGTGCTCTGCAACGGGAGAGGCCACAACAGTGAGAGGCCCGCGTACCGCGCAAAAAAAAAAAAAACAACAAAGAGTCATGTACTACAATGTTCATTGCAGCACTATTTACAACAGCCAGGACATGGAAGCAACTGAAGTGTCCATTGACAGATGAATGGATAAAGAAGATGTGGCACATATATACAATGGAATATTACTCAGCCATAAAAAGAAATGAAATTGAGTTATCTGTAATGAGGTGGATGGACCTGGATTCTGTCATACAGAGTGAAAGGGAAAACCAAATACCATATGCTAACACACACACACACACACACACACACACACACATATATATATGGAATCTAAAAAAAAAAAAGTTTCTGATGAAACTAGGTGCAGGACAGGAATAAAGACGCAGAGGTAGAGAATGGACCTGAGGACATGGGGATGGGGGAGGGTAAACTGGGACAAAGTGAGAGAGTAGCATTGACATACCCTACCAAATGGAAAATAGATAGCTAGTTGGAAGCAGTCACATAGCACAGGGAGATCAGCTGGGTGTTTTGTGACCACCTAGGGGGTGGGATAGGGAGGGTGAGAGGGAGGCTCAAGAGGGAGGGGATATGGGGATATATGTTTACATATAGCTGATTCACTTTGTTATGTAACAGAAACTAACACAATATTGTAGAGTAATTATAGTCCAATAAAGATGTTAAAAAAAATTAAAAACGGTATTCTGGAGCAGCTCTGTTGCCATTAAGTGCCTTGTTTCTTTTATGTTCACAAATGTGTATGAACAAACTTTCCCCTGCCCTTCCTTATTTATAACCCATTAATGCCAACTTATTCACTATACAATTACTGTGTAAACCAACAGTAACTTAATGTGTAGCGCTCTGTATAATTTTCATTATCATGTACTTTTAAAAATGGGAGGCTCTTAATAAATTATGAGGTTTAGGTTAAAAAAAAAAGAAGTTTTCATGCATTTTCTAATGACTCAAAATAAGAAATACGTTTCCTATCCCTGCCTCATATACATTCATACATATATGATTCAAACAAAAAATTAACCTCGTTACTTGCAGTGTGATATATTTTCTATCATAATCTATTTTAGTTCATTTGAAAAAAATATTGGTCAAGATCAGTAAATTAGTCTCATGATCAATTAAAGGGTCAAAATCCAATTATAAATACTGTGAAATAAATTTTCATTTGGAAAGGAGACTCAGAATGAGTTAGCATAAATGCTATTGAGTAAGAGTTATACTATTTCATTCACGTAATCATGTCATTTTTTGCAAGATGAGAGTCATGGGATTTTGGTAAGTAGATAAGTAAAAAGAATGATGTAATTCTTTCTCAATCTTTACAAATTCTAATCTGGAAGAGGAAAGTCCAAAGAGTAGAGAGTGGAAATGAAAGGTGGTTTACTGTTTTCTCCAAAACTATTTATTTATAGATGAAAAGAAACAGCTGATGGGGGAAAAATACACCATTAAATTTAAACTAGACAGTGAGACAAAGTGATTAATGGATTTTGTTACCAAGACTTTAAGTGAGAAGGGGAAAGGGAAGTAATGCTCGTGGAGTACCTACTAGCTATTGAAGGTTGAAAGAAGTATACAGCAACATGTGGAATCACCTGAATAAGCCAAGCTGGTCATTCACAATACAGGCTTAAGGTCTAGTTCTCTATCTGGAAATTTAATTTTGTTGGGCCCCTAAACTTGATCAATTTCTTGAGGGTACTCACACTAACCAAGCACATAAGATTGTCCTATAAACCAGATGCCAACATATATTTATAATGGGAAATGAAACACCTCAGCCAGCCAGACACTCTCTAGATTGCCCATTCTCTGCCTCTAGAGTGATATTTTTTTAGGGTGTGTTTCTGAGATCATCCATACCAGAAATCATCAGGATTTGTTGAAAATTAAAAATTCTCACCTTGGGCTTCCCTGGTGGCGCAGTGGACACGGGGTTCGTGCCCCGGTCCGGGAAGATCCCACATGCCGCGGAGCGGCTAGGCCCGTGAGCCGTGGCCGCTAAGCCTGTGTGTCCGGAGCCTGTGCTCCGCAACGGGAGAGCCCACAACAGTGAGAGGCCCGCGTACTGCAAAAAATAAAAATAAAATAAAAAAGTTCTCACCTTGATCCTTCAGAATGAGCCTTCTGGGATGGGAAAGAGAGGGGAGGGGTGGAGATCTGCATTTTTAGCAACCACCCCAATTGTATTTTGATCACAGTAAAATGTTTGAGAAATACTGGTCTAGGTCCTTGGGGCTAAATGAATTCTAGATGAGTAGGCTGGTAAATTCAATCATTTCACAAACATTTATTGAGTACTTAAAATGTGCCAGGTTCAGTTCTAAGAATTTTTACACATGAATCACATTATTTTACTTATTGTAGCTATGTAATGCATTTTAATATCTGGTAGACCAATCTTTCTTAATTACCTTTCTTTTCTAAAATATTCCTAGCTAGTCTCACATATTTCCTGGGGGGCTGTGTTATGTGGTTGTTAATTACTTGGGCTTTAGAGTTAGATGTCCTTAGTTTGAATATCAGCTCCACCATTTATAGTCCACAAACCCTAAGAACTCTATCAGAAAACAGCATCCACTGAAGATGAGCTCATAATTGATATTTACAAAACACTAGAGGAAAGTTCCCATGTGTAAGTAGGATCTATTTCTGGATCCTTTACTTCTTACTGATCTATTGCTGTGGCAGTTCCAGATTGTTATTATTCAATGGACTTAACAGTATATTTCACAGTATGAATGGGCAAGTCCTTCCCTATTACTATATTTTTCAATTTTTTCTTTGTTATTCTCATTCACTGTTTTTCTCTGGAAGAAATTGAATGTAAGTTTCTTGGGTTAAGACACTGAGATTCTGATTTGAATTGTCTTACGCTTGGGAAAAGGTAGCATCTGTACAGTGCTAATTCTTTCCACTCAGCAACATGCCATGTGTGTCTCTGTCCAGTCCTTGTTTTATGTTCCTAAAATTTACACCTTTTTTGGAAAACTTGAATCTTATATTTATTTCCAAATATTCATTGAATTTTCTTACTGGTTATCAAAGATCTATAACAAAACTATCTGTTTTTGTATGCTTGTCTGGAAAACTGCCACCTTGTTGAATGGGCTTATAATTTCCAATAGATTTTCCACTGATTTTTTAAAAACTTCCCTCGTAGATGATTATGCCTGAACATAATAGCAATACACTTTCTCCTTCCAATATTTATAACATGACATTTAGAATCTTATTTTGACAGAACTCCCAAAGCCGTTTTAAATAATAATGAAAAAAGAGAAAATTGTTGCCTCTTCTTTTGTATTTCAGTGAAAGACTATGTTATTAGGATGTCTTTAGCTGTAAATAATAGAATTCCCTACAGAAGAGGCTGAATTTGTAGGTCTTCCGAGTCAGCTTTTTGATCATATATATAAATATTTTTCTTTTCCTTGATGATATTAAGATGGTTGCTGGGTCAAAAAGCATACATTACATTAAACTTTAACATATAATGCCAAATTATTTTCCAAAGGGTTACACACCCACTAGTGATTTGTAAAGGTTTATGTGGCTTCACATTTTCACTGACCCCTGGTAATATATTTCTTGATTTTTGGCACTATATGATCAGAAAAATTCAAAATTGGATTATTTTGAGGTTGAGTATCTTTCCAGATATTTGGTAATCAATTGTTTTTCTTCTTCTTTCTTTCTTTCTTTTTAAAAATACTTATTTATTTATTTTTGGCTGTGTTGGGTCTTTGTTGCTGTGTGTGGGCTTTTCTCTAGTTATGGTGAATGGGGACTACTCTTTGTTGCGGTGCGCGGGCTTCTCATTGCAGTGGCTTCTCTTGTTGTGGAGCTCGGGCTCTAGGCATGTGGGCTTCAGTAGCTGTGGCATGTGGGCTCAGTAGCTGTGGCTCACGGGCTCTAGAGCACAGGCTCAGTAGTTGTGGCGCACGGGCTTAGTTGCTCTGTGGCATGTGGGATCTTCCTGGACCAGGACTCAAACCCGTGTCCCCTGCATTGGCAGGCAGATTCTTAAACCACTGTGCCACCAGGGAAGTCCCTCTTCTTCCTTAAATGCATATTAATATCTCTTGCTTGTTTTTCTATTCTATGTTTATTTTCTTTTTTATCTATATTCTTTTTTAAAAAAATATTCTTGACTAAAAGATTTCATTGGTTTTATATATATATAGTAAATATTTTCTACCAGTTTGTAACATGTCTTTTCTGTTTCTTAATGATGTTTTTTAAAGAGCAGATTTAAAAAAAATACTTTTCTTATATTTAATTATCAGCCTAATTCTTAATATTTCTTTGTATAAGAAATCCTTCCCTACTGTGAGATTATAAAACACTTTAAAATTTTGCCCTTTATATTTACCTTTTAATTCCTCTAAAGCTAAATTTTGAGAATGGCACATTGTAAGAATTTAATATTATTTTGTTCCATATGGATAATGAATTGTTCTAGTTGGATTGTTGAAACATCTGTCCTTCCCCTTAATGGTTGAAATGTCACCTGTATCATATACCAAATTTCCATGTTTATGTTGGGGCTCTTTCTAGTTTCTCTCTTCTTTTCCATTGCTCAACTGGTTCATCTCTGAGCCAGTATTATACTGTCTTGATAACTATAGCTCTCTACAGTCCTTATCTCTAATAGAGTGAGTCTCCCGACTTGTTCTGCTTTGAAACTTGGTTGGCTCTCCTTGGTCTTATGGATTTTTTCTATGTAAGTGTCTAATATGAGCTTATAAAATTCCTCAAATGATCTTCTTGGTATTTTGATTGGAATTAATTGGAATTAGACTCAATTAAGGATAAACGGCATACTTACGAACTGAGGTGTTTCCGTGATAGCTTTCCATTTTTTCTGGTCTTTTTTCATGTTTCTCAATAAATGTTTTAAAGTTCTCACCATTTATGTCTGTTATTAGATAAAGTACTATGTATCTTATGTTTTTCTTGCTTTTTTGAGTAAGATTTTTAAATTAAATATTTCCAATTAATAATCACAATTTTTACATGTTGATATTGCTTCCAGCATCCTTGTAAGCTCCTAATATATGTTTGTAAATGTTTTTAGATTTCTATATAGACACTGATAACATCTGCAAATAATTACAGTTTTGTTTTCTTTTTCCCAAACTTTATAACTTTATTTTTGGCTTACTTAATTAGCTAGGACCTCCATTACAATATTAAACAGAAGTGGCAGCCTTGAACACGTCTGTCTTAATGAGATGTATCATGTTATACCATTAACAATGATATTTGCTGAAATTTTTTGGTAGATATTCTTTAACAGGTTAAGGAAGTTTACTTCCATTCTTATTTCATTAGAGAGTCCTTAATTTTTATCAAGATAAGTATTTATTGTTATCAAAATTTTTTCTGCCTCTATGGAAACAATCATATAATTTTTCTTCTTTAATCTATTAATATGATAAATTCCATTTATTGATTTTCATATGTTCATCCACCATTGCTTTGCAGGGATAACCTGTATGTGTTGATGGTGTACTATTCTTTTTATGCATTGCTAGATTTGGCTTTATTCTATTTTGCTAAGAAATTTTGCATCTTTGTTCATGGATCATATTATCTAGTGGTTTTGTTTGTTTGTTCCTTTATCTCTTTTTTTGGTTTTAGTATCGTGGTTATACTCCTTCTTAAATGAGGTTGGGAGTGTTCTCTTTTTTCCTTTCTATTCATTAGAAAAGTAAAGGGGATATAAATTAAAGTAAATGTCCTGTCATACAAAGTTGGGTAAAACACACCTATAAAACTATGTTATGGATGTTGTCTGTGGAAAGATTAAAAAAATAATAATTTTAGGATTTTTCAATCTATTGGGTTGGCCAAAAAGTTCATTTGGGTTTTTCCATATTTCTTCTGAATCAATTTTAAGTGAAATATGTGCTTTTCCCCCTATTTTTAATATCATCTCTGTCTTCAGTGTCCATCAGTTTCACCACAATATGTCTAATTGTAGATTTATTTTTATTTGTCCCACTGGATAATACACTTTGGAGGTACAAACTGTTGAATCTGAAGAATTCAAGCATCTTTTCATTATTGTGTTTCATGGAAAAGGAGGTAAAGCCTTGTGAACAGATCATATTAAAGATGGTTAAAAAACCAAATAATCTGTTAAAATTAATGCCATCTATAATATTACATTGGCACAGCATAAACATTTTCAGAAGAAAATGCTAAGGTTAAGAAAAAGGATAAAACTTACCCAGACAATTAACAAGTACTATTTTCACATGAAACTTCTTTTTAAAAATATAGGAGTCAGCTTCCATCTCCACTTTTTTACTCTTGACATTTCTGAGCTCATTTCCAGGTCAAGATAAGTAGTAATATAGCCATTATTTTCAAGAATCTATGACAACAAATAGATTTTCCTGCTAACTCTTTTCCTTGGTTTTTGAGGTCTATTCAGAAGGGGAAGAGCATGTTTATCAATCACCAGTAAATGTAAAGCTTATAATTATACCTCTCTTTTTCCTCACAGGTCTTTCAATGCCTGAACCAAGGCTTGTACCTAGTAGGTATTCAAAAAATGTATTTGATGATAAAGAAATAGAAAACAAGAGAAATCCAGAGAGAAAAATGATACAGAGTTATCCTTTTCTATTTAGAACAGAACAAAACAGCTGAATCCTTCAGAAGGAATAAATGCATCTTCCCTTCCAATTTGAGATTTCTGTTGTGTTGTCTCCCCTCTGAAGTGGTCTCATCCTGAGAAAAGCCCTAGAGTAGTAGGACTGGGAGCCAGACTGCCTGAATCCAAAACCCCAGGTTTGCCACTGGTTAGCTTGGTGGCCAGACACAAGTTGCTTGAATCCCCTGTACCTCAGTTTTCTCATCCGTAAAATGGGGATTATAGTACTTCTCTCAATGGCCTACTTTGGGGATTAAGTTAATTAAATGCATGGGAAAATAGAGTAGTGCCTGGCACATAGTAAGCAGTCAATAAATGTTAGCTACTTTTACTGTGGACATTTATACTTAAGAAAACTAATTAAAAAGAAATTCACAGATTTCTTGGTGTGGTAGTAGAGGGTGGAGGGAAAGAATTATTTTCCTTTTTTTTTCTCTTGTACTTTCACATGGTTCACCTAGAGTATAATTATTAACTTATGATTGTACATTCTGAAATACAGAATTTAATAACTGCTAAGTTTTTCTTTTTTACTTCTACCATATTTCATGGAAGGAGGATACCAGAACTTATATAGGGGTAATTATTTATATATGATGCAGTTCACTTCAAGTTATTTCTAAATGATAGGGAGAGTAAAATGTATAGATTGTTTTTCTTACTTTTAACTTATCTTTAAAGACACCATCTAGGAAACAAGTTTAGCGTTCCATATGATTGCAGAACCAACAGCTAATTGCTTGGCTCTGAGATGAATAGTAGAGGCAAGATCCCACCATTTCTTCCTTCTCGTTCATGGTGGAGGCAAGAGTGACTTTCTTGAAACTGAGATGCAACCTCCGCGTGACATTCTAAGTATCAGAATTCTAAGGTCAGAACTGATATTCAGTTAAACAAACTTACCATCTCTAGCTTAAGTAATAACAAGTATGACAGTAGAGATTGAGCACGTATGCAGAAACCAGAGCACGTATCTTAGGGTTTCTTCTCCTTAGCTAAGATAGTAGGATGCGATGAAAACCTGTTTAAAGAATTCATTGAAAATTTTTTTCTAGCTTTAGTCTTCTGATGCTTTAAGATGACAGAACTAGATTCCTTCCTTTGTTACTGTCACCTGTAGTGGTAAGTGCCTTTTTGGGGGTGGCCTTGGATTTCTCATAATCTCATTGTAAAGAGGTAGGAATTATACAACTTAGCACCTCTATTTCTTCACGGAACCTGTTTTCTTAAAAGAGGCTTATAGTTGCTCAAGACTATGAAATTAGAAGAGAGGTTGCTCATGAAGGTATTCGTATTCAAGGGGGAAGGGCATCTGGCTCATCTCGCAGTCGCCCCTGGAATGAGTTGATGGAGAGTTGGGGGATAGGGGGCCACAGAAAAAGGCCGTGTCTCAAAGTTAGCAGGGGTGGGGGACTGGGGGGTGGGTCTTATCCCCCAGACAGTGGTTTGGTGATGAGGTCACAGGGCTGCAGAGCCAAACCATATATTTAGTCTTGGCGTTTTGTCAAGACTCATAAGAGTTAGTGACCTGACATTAGTCGAAGTCTTCCTGGAAAAAATGGGAGGGTGAGCTCACAAAATCCACACTCTGACCTCACCCTCTCCTCAGGGTTCCCCCCTGGCACCCAAGGCCCACAGGTGAGTACATTTGCCATTTATGAGTCAGAGCCTTTAGTGTCCAGGGCTGGCAGTTCACTCCCACCTCAGCCCTTCCCTTACTATATTAGAACAGTCTCTCACATTATAAATTATGCTACTTTATCTTGTCCCTTTAAGGCAAACTTATTTAAAATATCACGTTCTGGATTAACAGTATCTTTCCTTTGATATTTCCAACCCTGTGGAGTGTTTACTCAGTCGTGTGCTAATGATCAATTTCGTGGTCCAGTGTCAGGGTTTTATTTTTTAAATGTGGGAACTGATTCTTTTAAACCTAGGAATTGTTTTTCATTAAATGACCTTCCAAGCTTGAATCTCATATATGAGCTACCTCTTTTGAGAACAGTTGTAACTCACTTTACCCAGGAGGCATTTTTTTCATTATTTTACTTTATTTTATTATTATTTAAAATTATAGGTGATTTGCAATATTATTTTAGTTTTGGGTGTACAGCATAGTGATTCAGTATTTTTGCAGATTATACTCAATTGTAGGTTATTACAAAATGATGGTTACTATTCCCTGTGCTATCTACAATATATCCTTATTGCTTATCTATTTTATACATAGTTTGTATCTGTTAATCACATATCCCTAATTTGTTTCTCCCCTCTTCCCTCTCCCCTTCGATAATCACAAGCTAGCTTTCTATATGTGTGTGTCTGTTTCTGTTTTGCATAAACATTCATTTGTATTATTTTTTAGATCCCACATATAAGTGATAGCATACATTATTTGTCTGTCTCTGACTTATTTCACTAAGCACAATATTATCTAGGTCCACCCACAATGCTACAAATGACAGGATTTCATTCTTTTTTACGACTGAGTAATATTCCACTGTATATATACCACTTCATCTTAATCCAGTCATCTGCTGACGGGTACTTGGGATGATTCCATATCTTGGCTATTGTAAATAGTGCCACTGTGAGCATTGCAGTGCATGTATCTTTTTGAATGAGCCAGTAGGCATTTACCTACTGTTGTTGTGGATAAATAAAAACTGGAGTAGTAAAACCATACTTAACATGCCAGGTGTTTATAATATTATTTAAAGAAATTCTGTGTAATTCTTTAAATAAAACCAAAAAAAAATTATAAAGTAAACAATTTTTTGTAATGCAGTAAAGCTAATTTATTTACCTTGAGATCAGATTTTTATATTTTAGGTTTTCTTAAACATGAACCTCCATATTTACACTGATATAAGAACTTATGCATTTTTTTCATGTGAGACCTTTACTGCTCAGGTATTCATAGTCCATAGTCACTTTAATCCCAAAAGAAATGTATACATTATATTATTTCCCTGAGTGTCAGTCTTCTTATCAGAAAAATGGAGATAATATTACTAAAATCAACGGTTTGTGGTAAGGGTTGTATGAAATGGATAATGAATGTTCAAGGGCTCTGTAAATAGTAATGTGTTATACAAACATGGTATTGTTACCTGAAACATCACTATCGTTTCCTGTGTGTGTGTGTGTGTGTGTGTGTGTGTATGTGTGTGTGTATAAATAGTCCTTTTGTCAACCTTACTGATCTGAGTACTGTCAAACTGGGGGCAAATTGATAATTCTAAATCTTTAATATCGCAGAGATTATCTTTGTAAAATCAACTTCTTTGGCATTCTCTGAACCTACAACGAGTACATGGCAATTTGAAGTATTTAAGCAGCCAAGTCCTTTTGCAAGCAATAGTGTCTTTGTTTAGCTCAGTGAGAAGGTTTCCTATGTAGGATGGTCAGATAAATAATATCTATAGCTACCAACTGGACCAACTGCAGATACTAACCTAGAATCTTGTGCTACTCTTTCAGTACTTTTTAAAAGAGTTCAAAATGTTGGTGATAATAGTCATGATTTTCCACATAATCGAAAAATAAATACCATGTAGTTAAAGCATAGAGAAGTCCCTAAATGGATAAGACACTGAACTAGAAAAATCCTAGTGAGAGCCATGGTGCTCCTGTTTAGAATGCCTTGCTCTGGGATACCCACATCCTATCTCACCTACACAGCCCATCAGTGACATCAGTGCCTTTTTACTTGCTAAGTAGGTTTAGGTGATTCTAAGAACCTGAGGTTTCCTCTGACAAATGGACAAATGTGAGAATAGAAGTTGTGCATTGTTTGATGTTCTTGCAAAAGATTCAGGAAGTCAGAGTCAATACCAAGGTGATGCTACCATGGCAGAAACTATGGGTGAAGTTAGAGTAATGTTGCTCTACCCAGTGGTCTCAGTGCTTTGAAGGACATTTACAGTGGTACAAAAATTTAGCTCAGAGGAATTTTGAGGGCCAGAGGTCAAAATGACTTTTTTGTATGTCTGGTCCTCTCCTCAGATATGCTTAGAAGTTTCAAGCATGTATGTCTTATTAGAATCTGCACTTCTAGTGTCTAGTGCAGTATCTGATAAGAAATGAGTTTGCAACATATTCATGTGGAGTGAATGAAATTACTTTTTGAAGATTTCAGACTTCCACCATTTCATCATCAAATGGTACTTTGATCTAGCTGTCAATATTAAGAGAAAGAGGGAGAGAGATATTTATGAGAGAGACATTGATGGTAAGGTGTCAGTGATGTATAATAGCCTAACAGACTATCTCTCTTTTTAAAGTATAATTGATGTACAATATTATATAAGTTATGGGTATAAAATATAGTGATTCATATTTTTTAAAGGTTATACTCCATTTATAAAATATTGGCTTTATTCCCTCTGTTGTACAATATATCCTTGTAGCTTATTTTATACATAACAGTTTGCACCTCTTAATCCCTTACCCCTATATTGCCCTTTCCCCCTTCCCCCTACCCACTGGGAGCCACTAACTTGTTCTCTTTATCAGTGAGTTGGTTTCTTTTTTGTTATATTCACTAGTTTGTTGTATTTTTTAGATTCCACAAATAAGTGATATCATACAGTATTTGTTTTTCTCTATCTGACTTATTTCACTTAGCATAATACTCTCCAAGTCCATCCATGTTGTTGCATATGGCAAAATTTCATTATTTTTATGGCTGAGTAATATTCCATTGTATATGTATAACACATCTTCTTTATCCATTCCTGTGCTGATAGATACTTAGGTGGCTTCCATATCTTGGCAAATGTAAATAATGCTGCTATGAACATTGGGGTGCAAGGAATTGCTGGGTCACATAATAGTTCTATTTTTAGTTTTTTGAGAAACTTCCATACTGTTTTCCATAGCGGCTGCACCAATTTACATTCTCATCAGCAGTGAACAAGGGTTCCCCTTCTCGTCACATCCTCGCTAACATTTGTTATTTGTGTTCTTTTTGAGGATAGCCATTCTGACAGGTGTGAGGAGATATCTCATTTTAGTTTTGATTTGCATTTCCCTGATGATTAGTGGGGTTGAGCACCTTTTCATATGCCTGTTGGCCATCTGCATTTCCTCTTTGGAAAAATATCTATTCAGGTTTCTTGCCCATTTTTTTTTTTTTTTTTGCTTTTTTAACAGCTTTATGCAACTGTAATTCTGAGATCTCTGGAAAGAGCTCATACAACTCAACATCAAAACCAAAAAAAACCCAAAACTACCTAATCAAAAAATGGGCTAGCTATTATGAAGCTTGCCCATTTTTTGATTAGGTAGTTTTGGGGTTTTTTTGTTTTTTTCTTTTTTTTTTTTTGATGTTGAGTTGTATGAGCTCTTTCCAGAGGTCTTCTAATAGTGAATAGAATGATAAACTTGAGAAATATGTCTGCAATAGTAGAATTTCTGGCAAAAGAAAGAAACTCGTGAGCTAGACATTCTTTTATAATAAGGAAGGAAGCAGCAGAACAAAAGGGTCTCCTCTGTGCCTCTCTAATACTTTTACATTCATGACTTCCTGTTCTGCTTCTCTCAAGTCACATGACCAATTCACATTCTCTAATTATTGCTTTGCTCTTTGTCTTGATAAGGCAAAATAATTTTTATTTTCTAAAAGAGAAATCTTTTCCTAGTTGCTTTAGCTTAATTGCATTTCCTATTTTTTATTCTATGATTACCGGTATTCAAAATGTGTTTCTCATCTTGAAATAAAGGAAAAATTTTAAGGTTAAAGATTAGGCTTGATGGAGCTTGCAGGGTATAAGAGTGAAAAGAGAAAAAAACATGCAAACCAGAACATGACAGATTCCCATAAGTTTCTCTGAGAAATGCAGGAGTCATCTGCCCAATTGCAAAATCAACACTATCATTAAATATGGAGCAGGATGATAACACAAAGTATGAGCTTGGCCAAAAACCACAAGCCCTGGAACAGGTTCAAACCAAACACAGACAGGAAACCACCCACTCAGGCATGGAGAGGTTAGGTGCTCCTGAGCACAAGGCAAATGTGCCCAATGACTGACAACTCTCTTTGGTGAGTCTGACTAGTGCCTCTGAACTTACTCACGTCTGGGGAAAAGAGTAAGTGTATCCAAAAACATTTTAGGAAAAAGTGAAGACATAAAAGATATTGTAACTTAGAAATTTAAAATGTCTAATATTTTACTATTTTTAAGGAACCCAAATCCCTTAATAGTTTTAGTTATTTACTTAGCTATATTGCTGGAAAGAAGTTTCAGTAAAATATTGTGTAATATGGGTTATAGGTCGATAATTAAGACCTTATTTTTACTTAAACATGGGAAAGTTTTAGTTAAATTGTTACTATTGGCCTCAAATACTCAAATTTTGAGTTTTATCATGTATCATTGGATGATATAGATTGATCTTCATACTACTTATCACCACCACTTCTACTACTACTTCTACTACTGCTATTACTATTATTACTGCTTCCTCTAGATCACATGAATAAAACATTTAACAGGTATCAGGCACTGTTCTAAGCATTTGACATATATTAACTGCAATTTATCCAACAATCAACCCTATGAGTTAGTGTTATTATTATCTCCAATTTTTAGAAGAGGAAATTGATTCACAGAGAGATTAAGCAATTCTCTTTGTAAGTGGCCAAGTCAGAATTATTACAATAACATGGAATTCCAATGATAGGAAAATTAATTTTTTATGAGAATTTTTTTCTGAAAACTTTGTTGGATCTTGGAAGTAGTCATACAACAAAAATTCACATATTCAAATATGTATAAGGTGTCTATTATATGGCAGCAACCCTGCTGGGGATTGAAACTATAAACATGACATAGGTATCTGTCCTCATTTAAAGATGTACAATGATGAATACTCTGGTTCTATTTGAAGATTCTTAAGACAGTTGTTACTCAGTGGTGACTCTTGGAGAAAGGGTTGAGCAGGAATTTCTTCCCAACCATTTCAGCCCTTCTACTGACAGACTCAGCCAGGCTGGTTTCCTTGTGCTTTGCTTGTTCTTACACTTGTTGGAAAGCAGGATGTCTCTGTAGAAAGATTCCTCTTCCTTATATCTTGTTAACAAAACAATTATGGCTGAATGTTCCTTCATGCCAATCAGCAGAAATCTGTCCAGTTAGAACTGGATGATAGTTTGACCCAGAAGAACAGTTCCTTAAGGATGTTTTAGTAGATCCAGAGCTTCCTTGTGCAGGGTCCCTCAGTTCAGCCCAGGAGAGAGAACAGGATGATTTTCTAATCAGGAATATTCCATGCCTCCCGTCTACACCTAAGACCCAGGTAAGGCAACAGAAAGTTCTGTGTTGAATCTCTACACCAGCTCTCTTTGGCTTTGGTACTATACAGGTTCTGTTCCTCAGCCCAGTGTTCTAGGAAATTGAAGATTAGTTTTAAACTCTAAACCATTGAGCGCATATCTCATAACATAATATTGATCCTAAATATACTTACAGATTGTCTTGGTTTTGGTTTCTCCAGATAAAAATTTGAGGGCAAGTAGCTTGTCTGAGAAATTTATCACTTTTCTTTTGACAGAATAATTCTGAGTAACAGGCAACTATTGCTGTATGGTGGGCTACAGCAATAAGCAGATATTTAGCTGAAGGATCTGCAGCATCAAGCTGATTTGGGTTTGGCTCAACTGATCTTGGCTGGACTTGCTCACCTCTCTGGGGATTAGCTCGCTGCCTGTTGATCTGGGAAGGCCTCAGATGGGAAGACTGGGGTGTTTTGTGAGTCTCTCATCTTCTTCCTGGGACCATGGACAGGGCGTGTCCTTCTCATGAAGATGACAGAGGCAAGAGCAAGCAGAAAAACACAGCTATGTCTTAGAGCCTCTGCCTTGGTCACGTTGGCTAAATCACCACAGCAAAGTCACAAAGCAGGTCCAGGAAGCAGATGCCAAGACTGCCAAGATGAGATTAAACATGTTAGGTTTTTGTTATGGAAAACGGTTGTGAAAGAGAATGGGGGAAAGAGCTTGGAAACACTGGGATAGCCAGGGATCACAATGCAGGTCTGACCCTGCTGAATGAGAGAGGGAAGGGAAATGGGTGGATGTGTCCTAGACTGTCCTGCAGTCTAAAAATGCTTTGGCAATGCCATTGGGGAGTCCTCAAGACAAAAATGGCCATCAGACCCAGGAATCCTGTGTTTCCCGAGAACCGTCAGTCATTGGCTAGAAGCAGTGTCTGGGAAGCATTTCCTCTGTACAAATGTAGCAGTGAATTTTAAAGCATAGAAGCTGTGGGCTGGGACCTGTGGTCAGTTGTGCTTCATGTGGTTGGAGGCTTGTGAGGTACATTCTCATGGTTGCCACATGAGTCCAGCCTAGATTCAGAAGGTGGGAAAATATATTCTGCCTCTTTAGTGAAAGGAATGGCAAGGTGACATGGCAAAGAGTATGGGTATAGGGAAGAGTAAAGATTTGGCACCATTAATACAACCTACCATAGGAGGCGAAAGAAATACCATCAGAGGAATGAGGGGAATGAGACAAGGAAAAGAAGCAACCAATGAAGAGGTACCAGCAAGGGAGCTCCCACTGTGGGAGATCAGACAATCCATTAGCAAAATTCTAGAAGACAGTGTAAAAGACCTACTGCAGAAATATCCCAGCCAAGGGGAGATTGAGGTGATGAGCATTTACAGTTCAGTCTGGATGGGATTTAGATTGGGATACAGGAATCATGGAAGATAAATGTCTGGTAAATAAGGGGCCGGATAATTGAGGGTCTTGATGGCTGGGCTAAGTTTGCCATTTATTGATAGGCCGTAGTGAGAGGCATGTGAATATTTTAAAGCATAATCAGGGTTTTATATAATCCAAAGGTCAAGCTGACAGTGGAGTGTGGATGGGTTTGATCATGGTGAGACAGGAGAAAAGGGGAACAATTATGAGTCAATTATAAAAGTCTACATAAGAATCTTGAGAGCTTAACCTAGAGTAGCATCAAAGGAAATAGATAAAGGTGGATTTAACAGACAACTTGACATCACAGGGGAAGATTTGGTGAGTTCATTGTGGGTGCTAAGGGCTAGGAAAGTCAAAGATGATTGGGAGAGTGTCAGTCTGTGTGACTGAAGGAATGCTGGGGCTTAGGACAGAAATGGTAAAGCCATAATGAAAATTTATTCTTTGTGGAGGAGGACTAGTGATGTTAGATGCTTGGTTTGGTTTTACTCTTGTTAGGTTGAGGTATTGACAGAACTGCCAATTAGAGACCTTTGTAGGTAGCTGGGCACAGAAAACTGCAACTCAGGTGAGAATCAGAGCTAACAATATAGAATCAGGAATCATTCCAATGGCACCAATAGCTGTGGGCAGGCATGAAACAGGAAAGAGGTGATATGGAGATGTCCTCACAGGCTAGCAGGCCACAACACTTCCTAGATCTGACTTATCAGAGAAGAGATGACTTCTCTTCTGCTCAGGACCAACTCAGCACTTTCCCCATCTGAAGCTGGCCAAGGCATAGGAAGCAATCAGCGCAGAACAGAGGACCGAGGGAGGATGGATGAACTTAAGAGATTGGTCCTCTCTTCCATACAAGTCTCTATTAACGCCTGACCCTGATTGTTTTGCAGTTTTTAATCAACCGTGCCTTTGTTTTTCTCTTTTTTTCTGGCTCACTTTCAGGAATTTGTAAACCCTGTTATGAATTTGTCTTTGAAAAATAATACCTACAAGAAGGCTGGTTTTCCAATTAGTGTCAGAATTGGAGGAAAAAACTGGGATAAGTTCTTCAAGGTAACTGGTGTTTGTATTTAAACCCAGTTTGAGACTCTAAACCAAATGCAAATGCCAGTGGAAATTCCCAGGTTTCTGCCAGACAGGTTTAAATTAGATCAAGACAACACTGGTTCTTCTGAGAGCTTATTCATGGAAGATGTTACAATCATTTGTAGTGTAGGAGGTAGTTCACTTCAAGGTCCCTAACAAAACTTGTTTGATGCTCCACATCTTTCTTGTATGCCTGGAAAACCTTCTCATGCCCACATGCCCAGCTATATCTGGCCACTTAAAGAAATTCTTTATTACTTTCACAAACGTGGTCAGACTAGACTCCTCTCAAGAATTCTCCCACTGTGGTTACATGTTCTCTTCCACTGAATAATATTGCATCATTTACTCACGTTTGTGCTCTGTGTCAGCTTCCTTCCCAACCAATTATGTGCTTATTAATAATTATAACAACAACAACACTATATTAAGTATATCTTATTGCTAAGCTCTGTGCTAAGCATTCTACCTATATCACTTCATTTTCATCTTTACAATAACTCTCTAAGGTAGATATTATTATTTCCATTTTACAGTGGAGAAACAGATTCATTGACATTTGTAACTTGTCAAAAGCCATAAGAATAGGAAGTGGCAAAGTTGGGATTTGAACCCACAACTTCTCATTTATTTAAATAAGAGAATATGTAAAAGTGTACATATGAGAGTTGTGGAATCACCTCTATTATATTTCCTAGGTTGTTAAGTCTGTAAATTGACTGGATGTTTTGTTTTTATATGACCTCTCCAACTTGCTGGCTTCTTGGCTTATTTGCAAAAGATGTGGTGGTGGAAGCTGTCCTACATAATTAGGTCATAAAGTTCTGATTACCTACCTTATTTGGTGAAGGTTTTTTTTTTTTTTCAGTGGCCCCTCACATACTAATGATAATCATTACTTGAGATACCTGTGAAACAGTAAAGTAACAAAGATAAGAATAGTGCTGTGGGGCTTCCCTGGTGGCGCAGTGGTTGAGAGTCCTCCTGCCGATGCAGGGGACACGGGTTCGTGCCCCGGTCCGGGAGGATCCCACATGCCGCAGAGCGGCTGGGCCCGTGAGCCATGGCCATTGAGCCTGCGCGTCCGGAGCCTGTGCTCCGCAATGGCATGAGGCCACAACAGTGAGCGGCCCGCATACCGCAAAAAAAAAAAAAAAAAAAAAAAAAAATAGTGCTCTATCATAGGCACAGAAACTTCTGCCTTTAAGGTTGTGTTATTTCTGTTTATGTAAAGTAGGGAGGATCTGATTTGGCCTGCCTTGTTGCCTTCACTGAACGTCAATGAACAAATTGACATCAACTTAAAAATGTTAACGGCGGGCTTCGCTGGTGGCACAGTGGTTGAGAGTCCGCCTGCCGATGCAGGGGACACGGGTTCGTGCCCCGGTCCGGGAAGATCCCATATGCTGCGGAGCGGCTGGGCCCGTGAGCCATGGCTGCTGAGCCTGCGTGTCCGGAGCCTGTTCTCCGCAACGGGAGAGGCCACAACAGTGAGCGGCCCGCGTACCGAAAAAAAAAAGTTAATGGCTTTTAATGGACCAGGTGATGTGAAAAGGCTAGACACAGATGTCTTCCACTCAAGGTGGGCTGGTCAAAGTACCACAGTCCAGAGTTTGGCCTTCAGCTGTGTCGATTTAGAAACCAGAGTATATAAACACAACAGAAATGGAGCTGGTTCTCCGAACAGATTTAGTTAACCTTAGAGAATAAGTTGTAAATTCAAGATGGAAATTTATTACTATATTTCCTACATGCTGAATTGCAACTTTTTTAAACACTTCTACATTTTTTAAATGAAGGTGTTTCTTGTGATGGAAAAATTTCTTTAATATGCGGTATTTCTTTTTCTTTAATGTTCTTTTAAAATAAGTGACATATGCTATAATCAGCAGCTTAGCACTGAGAAAAAATTAAAATGTGAAATACAAGCCCCAGGAAGACTAGGATCCTATGGCCAGTACATTTTCTCCCAGTTTACAAGTGTATAGGAAGTAAAGTTGTGATCAGGCGGTTGCCTGGGAACCAAACAGAGAGAGTTCTTTTTTTTTTTTTTTTTTTTTTTTTGCGCTACGCGGGCCTCTCACTGCTGTGGCCTCTCCCGTTGCGGAGCACAGGCTCCGGACGCGCAGGCTCAGCGGCCATGGCTCACGGGCCCAGCAGCTCTGCGGCATGTGGGATCTTCCCGGACCGGGGCACGAACCTGCGTCCCCTGCATCGGCAGGCGCACTCTCAACAACTGCACCAACAGGGAAGCCCAGAGAGAGTTCTTTGATTAAGGTAATTTCATGCATCCATCTCTATGATCAGACTGCAAGTGCCGTTAGTTCCTTACTGGTGGCACTTGCCACTAGAGACCACCGGGTGTCCATGGGAGATATGGTGGACTGGCTTTCCACATCCGTTCTTACCTCCTTGTACTGCATTCCTGCACTGCAGAGGTTAGAGACGTGAAACTTACCATTCCTGTTCTCTTGTATAACTAAGGTTCTGGAGGTGAAGTAGGCTCCTCCAGTGAGATATGTTTGTGTAATATTTGAGAGAAATGGGAAGCTGAAGCCATTTTTATTTTCTGATTCTTTTAGCTGTTTTATGCTAATAACAACAATGCTCCAGCCTCCAGTCTCTTGCTTTGAGAACCAGTTGCCATGGTGGCAGTTTTTTGACCCCTGGGTAGCTATGATGGTATGTTCTTGAATAAAAGAGTTTCAGTGGCAATTTCTCGATTTCTTATCCTCTTGACTGAAGCAGACTCAGGTCTGCAGTGGTCTTGGGTGAGAGAATTCCATGGTTGGGTAGAGGGCTACATGACTGTAATTTCCATTTTGCTGCACTGAACCCTTCTGGTACATTGATTTCCCTCTGATAGACACATATGTTCCTTTGTTATGTTAATACATCTAGGGAGTGAAACAATCCGTTCTGACAACCTGGGAGCCATTGTCTCCTTAGGGTAATGGTGTACCTCTATCCTCCATCCTAGGATGTATTGATTTTTATCTTTTGGCCCTTGGAGAGCAATGTTTTTTCCAAGTGTTGGAGAGCAGCTCTTTTTTGCCTTCCTTCCTATCTACAGGAAGACATAAAAATGTACTGGGAAGATGCTTCAACACATGTTACAGATGGAGCACCCACAAGCGAGTAATGGAGAACATCACCAAATACGAAAGCACATCATATGAGGACACTATTGCGAGCATTTTGTAATTGTGAAGACTTATACTCCTTCTCACCCTACAAGTTAAATTATGTTAGACCAGAGGCAACTCTTATTTACTTTATTTTTTCCCCTCTGAAACAATTACTTTACTTTTCTCTTCGGCAGAAAGAAAAACAACCTCGGGATATCAACAGTATAGAGTAGCTTAACAATTTTATGCAAGTCATAGCTGATACGGGCCATGACCATGGGGGAATGATACCTGGTCCTTTTATTCATATGGCTAAGGAAAATTATAATTTAGAGTAGTTAATATTTTGCATAGACTTGTTTCATCTTCCAAACACAAGATAATAGCAGAAATGATGTTTCCGAGTGAGAATTGTAGGATATGACTCCCCCTCTTTCCTCCAAAACTGTCAGATTGAGCCAAGGTAAAACTATCTTTGTGACTTAACCTAGGATTTGACATGCCATCTAATATTTACCAAGAAGTAATAATATACTGATCAACTGAGCATTTGCTTCTTCTCAGGAATCAACAATTATTTCTATCTCTTAAAACTAGCTAAGACATATTGTGTCTATGATGCAACAATTCCGTTCCTTTTTACCTCCTATTGCGGCTCCTTGTTTTATCCACTCATTATATTTAATTGTGCTTAAATTAACAAGCCAAGGCTAAAAGCTTTCTGTTCACCAGGACAGGTAACTCTAGCTCACCTAGACAAATCTAGGCTTAATCTTAACACTAGGTCTGACGCCCCAGGCATTCAGATACTTGTTTTAATGGTTAGAAAAGAACCAAGGGCCTTTTTATATGGCAGAGAAGTGTGGACTCAGTGACATCATCTCAACAGGATATATGACTCATTATAAATTCATGTTCCATTGGTATATCCAAACTTTACTTTGTTCTCATATTGTACAATCTCTTTGGATGTTGATTACTATGCAAACTCTGTGGTTATTGAGGTTCTAAAGTTCCCTGCTTAGATCCCAAATGTTCTAGAATTCACTGAACCATACTGTATCCATTCTTTAAGAAGAAGGAGAAGATGACAGTTGAAAACTATTAATAAGAATGTGGGTTAAAGAAGGCACAGGAGAGAGTAAGTAACAGAAAGCAAAAAGAAAGGATTTCTTCTCTTCTTCCTTCCTCTCTTCTTTGTCTGTCTTCTGTTAATGTTTGCCTTTTCCTTAACTATCTTTAGTTTATATCATCAGGTTTTCTTCCTTTTCTCTGCATTATTCTCTCTATTACTTTGGAAGCCAGGGAATATTGACCAGTAACAGCATCATTGATACCATGTGCCATGATGAAGAGGAGAAAAGTAGGAGTTAAGTTTCTTCTTCATGTTTGGGCTTTTAGAGTATACAGCATGCTTGCCTCAAAAATAACTACCACTGGGGCTTCCCTGGTGGCGCAGTGGTTGAGAGTCCCGCCTGCCGATGCAGGGGACGCGGGTTCGTGCCCCGGTCCGGGAAGATCCCACATGCCGTGGAGCGGCTGGGCCCGTGAGTCATGGCCGCTGAACCTGCGTGTCCGGAGCCTGTGCTCCACAACGGGAAAGGCCACAACAGTGAGAGGCCCGCGTACAGCAAAAATAAATAAACAAATAAATCACCACCACTGCCACCATTACCATCACTGAAACAGCTTATATTTGTAAAGTCTATTGTCTTCAGGAAGTTTACACTGTAATTTCTACCTCCAGTAGCATCTATCCATTTGCCTTTATTCTGTCCTTCACACCGAAGGAATCCATTCTTTTTCCATTGCAACGTTTGAAAAACGAATCATGTCTTCCATAGCGCTTGCCCCTTCAGCTAAGAATCTCATTTGGCATGCATTTAAACTCCTCATTACCCAGGTCACTTTTCTAGTTTGTCAAATTCCTTAAAATATAGTGCAGAGACCTGCAAAGACTCTTTTTCTCTCTTACCTTTGCTGATCCAAAAAGGATACTTAAAAACATTGCAAGTTAACATTCTGTGTGTTTTCACACTTTGGCATATATTGAACCAGAGGTCAACTAAAATCTCCATACCCGTTTTTATAAATGAGGTTTCTGCCATGTCCTTCTGTAAAATTCTGTTTTTATCTTAAATGTAGAATTTTATTTTTATTTCCTTTAACATTCAGCTGCTTGTTTTAGCCCCAATTCCTGGTTATTAGAAACAGTTTTGCATCTTGAGTTTGTCAATTTATTTAGCTACACTTTGAATGTTGATAATATTTCAATGGCCTTGAGGATAAGAACATTGTAACTCTATAATGGCAGCTGTTCAGTACAATTTAATCGAATATTAACAGATTATAGAGCCATGTAGGCCAGAGGATTATATCCATTAAAGAGCACCTTTTTCTTGAAGTTTCTCAGAAAATTACATTTTCTCTGATTAAAATAGATGCCTGGTCATTATACACAATATATACAAGCAAAAATAAGAAAATAAAAATCACCAGTAATTCCTCCGTTCCAACATAACCAATGATGACATCTTGAGACATATGTTCTAGTCCCTTTTCATGCATATACATCTATCTTTTAAATGAAATTATAATTGAACACACTGTTTTGTCACCTACTTTCTTTACTTAATGATCTGTCTTGTCCACTCATTACATATTTTCCTACAACATCATCTTTAATTGCTCCATAGTATTCCACTGTGTGAATATATGATTATTTTATTTAATTATTTTCCTGTTGTTGTGGGAAATAATTATATTCAATACATTATATATCCACCTACTTCTTCCCATTATACACTTGCTCTCTTGCTAGACTGAAATCCTCTTATTCCTTTAAGTGATTCTGACAAGAAAGACAAGATGATAACATTCAAGGAAGCTTTGTGATAGTGTTGGGCTGGCCTTATTTGTGTGTTTGTCTTGAATAATTTCTTTCTGCTCTATTGCCACTTCTAGCATATTCAAGATGGAGAACTCTGGAAGGAAGAATGAGATAGAAAATTGCCAAGTAGCTCTAACAGATGGAAGTAGAGATATTTGATGGGCTCTCTCTCCTTTCATTAAAAAATTTGGAGTGCTAATTAACATTAGTCTTTTATCTTCTGAGAAAAAAGCATAGTGCTTTGAGTTTCTAAAAGTTATTGAATTTGGGGAGTTGCAATGGAACAATTGATGATGGGGTCTTGTTTTTTAGTTCCCTGTTTCTGTGAAGGCGCATCCACTTCTACATCCAGAAACTCAGAAATCATCCTCGAATGCTCCTTCTCTTTGACTACCTCCTCCCAATAACCAATCCACCACCAGGTCCTGTTTATTGCAGTTTCTAAATGTCTTTCATATCTGTCTACTTCTCTCCTTCCCCACAGACACCATCTTGTCCAAACCAGGAGGAATGCACTTTCCTCACTAGGAGTTTAATCATTGCAACCTAGCCCCTCCCACTCCCACCTCTTCCCAATATTGTGGCCAGGATGCTCTCTTTAAAGCACAGGTCTCATCATGTCCTATCTTCCTTAAAGCATTTCAATGACTGCCCAGTTGTTGTGACGATAACACGTCCCATAAAGCCCAAGCAATCTGTGGTCTGAGACGCAGTGTAATGTAGGAGTTAAGGGCATGGACTCTGGAGCCAAGACTTCCAGGGACCAATTCCCACCTCTAACACTCACTAGGTGGGCCATCTTGAGAAGTTTCCTACCTTCTCTATACCTCAGTTTCCTCATCTCTAGGATGGGACTAATAGTGGTCCCTCCCTCATAGTTTTTTTTTAGGAAAAATTTAAAAGTTAATATTGTAAAACTCTTTAAAAACCTCCTATAAGCATTGTAACTGCTCTTGTAAATCTCTGTTGCCCTTTCTACCATATTCAAAGTGGGGAACTCTGGCTATGTAAGTGTTAGCTATTATTGTTATCTATTCAGCTTCATCTCCCACTAAAACCCTCCCTTCCTTCCAGCTCTCTAGATTCCTGGGTTTCCCTGAGTTCCTCAGAGGCACCGGGGTCCGTCCTGTCCCTGCCCCTCCCAGTATGCTCCCCTTCCTGTCTGTTCCCTCCCTTAACCTAGAGACCCCTGGCCCTGCCTTCATCATCTGCACTTCCTGACCCCTGAGACTAGGACCTTCCCCTCTTACTCCTTCTCTTGTGATTATCTGATTAATGTTTACCTCTTCTGGTATAGAGGAGGTAGTAGTCTGTTTCACTGACCTCTGGAGCTCCTGTGCCTAGCACAGTGTTTGACACAGAATACCACTAGATAAATATTTGTTGCGCTTTTGCCTATAAACTTCTTTCATGTTATATCACATCATACCAGCCTGTGGCATCAAAATGCATATAATCAGCAACTAAGCCACTGGACTCTGGTGCTTTCACAGCAAATGAAGCTCAAGGGCAGTTTTGAATTTCTGTTTCTCACTTTTTTAGGAGTAAAAGAAGTTTGGGAATCCCACAGACACTTATTTTTATGTTCGAACAAGTCTTACCGAGTAGTAAGATCTTCTAAGTGAACTATTAAGGATTATGAAAATTTGAGATTGATGAATTAAAATTATTACGCTTCTAAAATTGAAGAGGATGCAAATTTAATATTTTCCTAAGGAGCCTCACTAGCAAGCTATACTTGGTAAGAACTTCTAATACATACCCAGGTCATTGGAATTTCCCAAATTTTCAGAGAAGATTCTCTGATCTCATTGTATTAGCGTGGTTTTAAGTTAGTCACAATTTTCAATTGCTCCTGTTATTGTACTGTTTAATTTAGTTGTTGAATTATGCTTAGAATACACTTTTCACAGTGGCTTTGTTGCTGTGTAAGTTGCTTAAATGCTACTATTTTATTGTTCTTTTGTTCCTCTCCAGTTCTTTATTGCAAAGTTTTTTCCATGGTAGAATCAGTGGAGTAGGTGGTCATATTTTCTTCCTTCTCCCTCTTAGCTAACTGGGTCCTGGTCAAAAAAGTTTGAGAAATTCTGTTCTTGAACAGCGCTTAGAGAGGAGTAACTGTCTCTGCAGGGAGCTGGGGCTGGGAGGTTCTGGGAATCAGATCTAAATTGAAAGTGGGGAAAAAAACTTGGATTAAAGTTTAATTTTACTCATGCAAAATTTGCATTCTATTCTAAAATCAACCAATACCCATGATACTCTCAAACTGGGTATTAAAAAAAAACAAATTTATTTCCAATTAAGTACCACTGGATATAATCAATGATTCCCGAGGGTGGGCCATTTCATCCTGCAACACTTGTGCCCCCAAGATGAGTACTTCATTTCCTTCTGCTTTGCACAAGTTTGGAAGATGAAAATGGCAATGGATAGAAAATGGAAAATAATTAATGTTCATGTGAAAAATTTACTCTAAGCACTAAAATATATTAGGTCAGTACTTTTTTTGGTTTTTTTAGTTAAATGATAGTTTTATTTCAAGGGTTCTGAAGTTTAAAATTTAGAAGTATAAGACTATGTTTAAGACTCTGATGATAATCTGTCACAGAATTTACCAGAGAAGCCTCTGGTTCTCATAGACTCTAGCCTCCCTTCTTCTATGACTTCATTTTGATGAGTCTGAGATATGAATGTAGTAGTTTCTGATAGACATTATAACTGTTGGAAGACAAGGAAAACCTAAATGAATTCAATTAATAGATAATCATCAAGTCCTATTTACTCTAATATCTAACTCTTCTGTGAACAAATATTTTACAATGCTTTAAGGTCATTTGGCATCTCTCATTCATACATCTATTATCTTTTTCATTCATTAATTAATTTTTTCACAAAGCAGTGCTCCAGATGCCATGAATAATAAAATGCATGGATGATGTAGTCCCTGTCCTCTGCAAGCTTACAGTACAATATTAGTACATTTGATCTTTCTAAGTTTCAGTCCTTCCAACTTAAATTCTCCTCTTCCTATCTTCTTTGTTTGAGCCTTTCAAAAGCAGCTAACTCTAACCCAACAAAAAAATGCATAGTGTAGGGAAAAGTATTTTGATCATGATTAGGATTGGGGGTTGAGGACAGAAATAATGATGAACTTGTTTTTTCTCCACAGAATAGGGAAATACGTTACAAATGAAAATATGTTAAAAATGAAAATATAATTTGGCTTAATAATTATAAAATGATAAAAAAAATTAACATTTCTAATCACTTTACATATATTAACTTTTTTCTGCCTAACAAGAACCCACGTGGTGAGCACTATTATTGCCAATGATTTGTAAATGAGGAAGTAGGCATGTTTGATAAAGGTTGGAAATTAGCACCAGGACTGAGGGAAAAAAATGTCAGTTTTATTATTGTTCTTTTCTTAGTGTCAGTATTAAAAAAATGTCTTGACAGTAGACCTACAAGTTAGGGGGTCTTTTTTGGACCTTTAGTAACTAAATCCTTTAGAAGAAGTAGGAGGGAATTTGACTTACAGTAAATAGTATTGCAGAGTTCTTGTATTTACTTTAGTATTGGTCCTACTAAAGGCAGTCCAGGAGATCCATGAGATCACAGGAAGACATGAAGTCTTAAGGAATCAAGTTTCAATTCAAGTCATTACTGGATAGAGGTCAATGGAAGAATTCCTATGCAACTTGTTTCAGCTTTTTAAAGAGATAGTTTTAAACAAAGAAGTATTATGTTAAGCTCAAAGAGAGATGAAACAAAATTTTCATAAAGGATATGAGTTCTAGGACTCTTCCTTTTCATATACATTAATACAACCTCTCATTAACTACAGCAGATCTGTTTTCAGCAAAAATTTGCAAACGAGTATGTCAGAATGATAAGAAAATAAAAGAGTAGCTTTTCTGTAGTTTTGAGTTTAAGGGGGAAAAATTCAACCAGAAAAATGGGGGGAAATGTTGTCTTTAGTCTTCAGCTATTGTGACCATACCCGTGATTACTATGGTAACAGGTAGTAAAACAATGACATAGTCTCAGTTAGAGTGCCCTGTTTAGGAAACTAGTCACACCCTGCACAGCTCAAAGGGCTGCCCTTCTGTCTCTCCTTTCCTGGCTAAGTGGCTACTGAAAGAGCAAAACCACAGAGACACTCATCAGTATCAGAGACAATATTGATTAATTAAATCATACATTTATTTATTCATTCATTTATTCAGCAAATATTTACAGTCTGGCTGCCTAGAAACACTTTCCCTAGAGGTAAGGTCAGTTCTTAGAGAAAGCTTGATTTACTGCTTGATCTGTTTTGTCCCTAAAGAGGTTATCTAAAAATAATGATGCTTCTTTCCAAGTTTCTTAAAAAAAAAGTTCCTAAAAGTTCATCGGCTTGCTCCATCCTTATTCGCAGGCTATTGGGCTAATAATATGACCTGACAACATTTTTTTCTAGAACTTCTGAGTCTGTTGAAAGTTGGGCCCCTGAAAGAGTGGAGAGTCTGCTGAAGTCACCAATAGTGAGTTCCCAACTCAAGCTCTCTTTAAGCTCTCTGAGCATGATTATTCTTACCTAGTAAAAGCTTTTGATTTAGTTTTTAATTCTAAAGTGCAAAAGAGCTTATATTCCCAAGATCAAAAGTGAAATGAACAAACAAATAAATAACATGCCTAATATACATAACATGCCTTAACATTTATATTAAATTGATTTCCAAAAATGGTTTTGCATTTTTATTTTTCTCCATTTCATTTTTTGATACTGTTGGAAAGGAAAAAGTAAAACTGTCACTGTGGATGACATGATTTTATATAGAAAACCCTAAAGACTCCACTAAAAAGAAAACTATTGGAAATTATATAGTAATACAATAAAGTTGCAGGGTGAAAAGTCAATATACAAAAATCCGTCGTGTTCCTATATTCTACCAAAAAACTAGCAGAAACAGAAATTAAGAAAACACTCTCATTTACAATCTCAATGACAAGAATAAAATAGCTAGGAACAAATTTAACCAAGGAGGTAAAAAATCTGTACACTGAAATCTATAGGACACTGTTGAAAGAAATTGAAGAAGATACAAAGAAATGGAAAGATAGCCCATGCTCATGCAATGGAAGAATTAATATTGTTTAAATGTTCATATAACCTAAAGCAATCTACAGATTCAATGCAATCCTATCAAAATCACAAGGACATATTTTTACAGAAAAAGAACAAAAATTCTAAAATTTATATGGAACCACAAAAGACCCCAAATAACAAACGCAACCCTGAGAAAAAAGAACAAAAAGGGAGGTATCACACTCCTTGATTTCAAATTATACTACAAAGCTAGAGTAATCAAAACAGCATGGTATTGGCAGAAAAACAGACACACAGATAAATCAAACAGAAATAAATCCACACTTATATATACAACTAACTTACAACAAAGGAGCCAAGAACATACAATGGAGAGGGGAAAGTCTCTTCAATAAATGATGTTGGAAAAATTGGACAGCTGCATGCAAAAGAATGAAACTATCTTACACCATACACACAAAAAATTAAGTCAAAATGGATTAAAGACTTGAATGTAAGACCTGAAGCCATAAAACTCACAGGAGAAAACATGGGCAGTATGCTCTTTGACATTGGTCTTAGCAATTAGTGTCCTTTTGGATCTCTCTTCTCAGGCAATGGACACAAAAGCAAAAGTAAACATATGGGATTATATCAAACTAAAGAGCTTCTGCACAGCAAAGGAAACTATCAGCAAAACAAAAAGGCAGCCTAATGAATGGGAGAAGATATTTGCAAATTATTTACCTGATAAGGGGTTAATATCCAAAATGTATAAAAAACTCATACAACTCCACAACAAAAACCCAAACAACCCAGTTGAAAAATGTTCAGAGAATCTGAATAGACATTTTCCCAAAGATGACATAGATGGCCAACAGGCACATGAAAAGATGCTGAACATCACTAATTATCAGGGAAATACAAATCAAAACCACAATAAGATATTACCTCTCACCCATTGGAATGGCTATTATCAAAAAAGAAGAAATAAGAAGTGTTGGAGAGGATGTGGAGAAAAGAGAACCCTTGTGCACTGGTGGTGGAAATATAAATTGGAGCAGCCACTGTTGAAAACAGTATGAAGTTTCCTTAAAAAATTAATATGATCCAGCTATTCCACTTCTGGGTATTTATCTGAAGAATAAGAAAATGCTAATTCAAAAAATATATGTGCCCCTATATTCATTGCAGCATTATTTATAATAGCCAAGATATGGAAACTACCTAAGTGCCCATTAACAGATGACTGGATAAAGGCGATGTGGTATATATGTACAATGGAATACTACTCAGCCACAAAAAGATAAAAATCTTGCTATTTGTGGAAGAATAGATAGACTTTGAGGGTATTACGCTAAGTAAAATAAGTCAGACAGAGAAAGACAAACACTGTGTGATCTCACTCGCATATGGAATATTAAAAAAACAAAACAAACAAACAAACAAAACAAAAACAAACACATAGATACAAAGAACAGATTGATGGTTACCAATGGGGAAAGAAGGTGGGCATGGGGGTCAATCTGTGGTGATGAATGGAAACTAGACTTCTGGTGGTGAGCACACTATAATGCATGTAAAAGTCAAATTATAATGATGTACACACGAAACATATATAATATTACAAGCCAATGTTACCTCAACAACAACAATCAAATCAAATCTAATCGTGTGATTCCAGTTGGGGAAAAACAAACATGAGAACATGCAGATATATTTTGTTTGACCTGTATGGTGGTTATAAAATTCAGAAGTTTCACTTTAAAAACTCCATACTTTTGAACTCTATGGAAAAAGAAATCTGGCCACAGCAAGCTCATGTAACAACTTTACAACAGTTTGTTAAACTAAGTGGTTGTTTTTCCTTTAGGATGCAACACATATAGCAGTTCACCCCAGACCACTACCTCATGTCTTATACTTGGCCCATTTCACCCATTTAAACCATCTACTGTGCTTCTGTAAGCATTTGAGTTTCAAAATCATGGTATATTACTTAATCTGATCCAGGGCTACCTCTAGGGGAAATGGAATAAAGGAGATCTTTTCTGAGAGCCACATTAACTACGAGGGGGAGAAATTCATCCAGGATAAAGAAAATACTAGATTTGATGTGAGAGTGCTTACATCTACCTGTACAAGCTATATGGAGGCTACACACTGAGAGCTCACTCTAATATCTCCACCCCATTCTTTCCCCTCTATTCTTAAGCAAAGTGAATGTGTTCAGAAGTGAATATTAATCCGAAATACATCTGCTGGGGGCCCATGTATAACATTGTAATCAATAAGTTCATTAAAAAGTGAGGGGAAAAATAAGCAAAAGAAAGATGAAGTAAATATATTAAAACAATATAAATACAAAGAGTCCTCATATATTAATTCTCCAAAGTTTTGCAGAGATTATAGGTACCATGAACAAAAAAGAATTCTTAGAACAGATAGTTCAAAGAAGTGATTTTAGAGCAACAGAAGAGATGGTAAAACAAGGTAGCAGAGCTCAAGAAAAATGTGTAAGGGAAAAATAAATAAACCATTATAGAGATAAAAACTAAATAAAACAACAAAAATTTAATTAACATGACAAAGTGGAATCATGAAAAAGACAAATATGCTTGAAGAAATCACACAAAATGGTATAGAAAAGAACAATGATATAAAAATGATTAGAGAGAAGAGGACAACTATGGGCAAAGGAGAGTCAACATTCATAAAATTATTTCCTTAGGGGAAAAGGAGAACAAATGATCAGAAAACACAGAGAAATCATTCCAGGAAAAAAAATGTTAGTGAATCTACACATTGAAATTCCATTATACATTGTTGGAAATACTGATAGAGAATGATAAGCACTAGTACATATCCTAGTGAAGTTCCATTATTTCAGTGATAATTAATCATATGTGCATCCCCATAGAAAAAGCACATCACATACAAAGGGGGAAAGTCACGTTGGTCTCAGATTTTTTTCATAGTGACATGTATGTCCAGAGACAATGGAAGTAAGTCATGAGGAAAAGAAAGTGTGAGCCAAGGATTTTACAATCAGATAAGTGTTAAAATATAGAGGTCAGGTACAGTCTCAAACATGCAAGACCTTAGAAAATACAGCATTCATTAATCACGTTATTTGTAAACATAATCCAGTGGTCCTGACACCCATATAGTAATATTTTCTTTGCTGACTGCAATTTTTCCGAAACAAAAATAGATAAGCACTGAGTGAAGGCCTAAGTGCTACATTAGGCTCACTTGTCCTCAGTAACTGACTACTTGAACTGAGAACACCATGGCATTTTTAAGTGTAACAGGCACATGAAAAGATGGACAAGTCTCTGGCTTTAGTTTGAGTCAGTTGGTAAGTCTATTGGAAGTAAATAGGAGTACCGTTTCATCTTCGTAACTGCAAAGACACTGGAGTCTCTCTACAGTGTTTCATATAGAGTTCACACCATGGAGTTACCTTTTAGGATTTTAAAAATCAGTATATTTAGTGTTTAAGAGCACAGCCTTTGGGATCTGTAAAGGTGGTATATAGCTCTGTGATGACCTCTCTAAGCCTCAATTAGTCTTAGAATGGAGGTAATAATATTGCGGTCAAATATTAATCGAGTAAGTGTACAGAAAGCACTTATCAGAGGACCTGGAACATAGTAGATTCTCTGTAGTCAGTTGCCCTTTTGCATGTTATAACTTACATTGAGTCTGTAAATTGGATTTGTTTTTACTGTCAAAAGTACTAAAACTTATTTATATAAAAGGCAAGATAATGATTGTATTTTAAAACTCAGTCCTCTGATCAATAAATATTTGGTGGACACCTAGTCTCTGTTAGACCAGTTAGATGGTAATGGTACAAAGATGAGTAACATGTGATCTCTAGTTTTAAAAAGATTGTGGTCTTAAAGGAGAGATAACCACATACCCAGAATATTCTAATATTATATTCTAATATAATATGGAGATTATTAAAAGAGACAGACATAGAGTTTCTCATTCGTGTTTCTCAGAGCGTCTTCTGTAGAACATCTTATCAAAAGTATCAAAACTTGCTTAAGAATCATCTGAGGACTTTGCTAAAATGCAAATATTTACTTTCATTTTTTACCACTGATGCAGAGGGAGTTTCCGTGTTTAACAGGTGATTCTTGCTCCTGAAGCTTGGTATCCACTGGTTTGTAGGACCACAGAGGAAATATTCTTAGCTTAACCCAGAGGTTCAGGTATGACATCTCAGCTGAGTCGTAAGAGTGAACAGAAGATAGCTCAGTGAAAAGAGGCAGTGAGAGCTTTCAGAGCTCAGGGCTCAGGGCTCAGGGCGCAGAGCAAGACAGATGTGGCTGCAGACAGAAATGGTGTGGTGTGGTTGCCCAGTGGGGTATTGAGGATCACTAGAGCTCCCAGTATCATGGGGCATTGGGAGAGGGCAGGAGAGATTGGTCATCAAATATAATGGAAGTGTAGATTCTTGGCAAATTGCCTCTGTATGGTTTTTACCTTCTCCTCATGACTTTTCCTTGTCTCACATATTGAACCATCTACAAATCATGCCTATATCAGAGCTTCTCCTGAATTACTAAGGAATAGTAGAATAATGGAGTTGAAGAGACACAAGGGATTTTGAAATATCCTAAAATTTCCCTTTTGCTTCTAGATAGATTAGATTTGAAAACAAAAGAGGGTATTATTCGATGCTCATTCTTTATCTCTCAGTTCGTAATAACCCAGCATGTCTTTCAAAGCATAGTAGCAGGTGCTAGCAGACCAAGAATTCCACTGGTGATAATATCAGGTGAGTTAGCATTCTGTAGGTTCTTACAGCTTGGTCCATGAGGTGTGGCAGCCTGTACCTTTTCACTCTTACTGAGATTTCTCATAAGCTGGGATGCCTCAAAGATAGAATATGTCACACCTTCACTTGTTGGGATTGCCTCACTGTCCTACGATCCACTTTCTGTAGCCTATAGAATTCTCCTTTTAGTGAACGACCTTGGTTCCTTCATAGAACTGAAATCTATGAGCAGGGGCACTGTTAGAAGTTGTGGTTTCATCAAGGGGAATGAGACACAACCCAAAAGAAATGGCCAGACTTAATTGTGTCCTCTTCTAACGATACCACTCGCAGCGGTCTTTGATCCTTAGGGAAGCATGTTTGCCTTGGACCCAGCATTTGGCATTGATCTAAATGATTTCTATCTCAGGATTTATTGAAGAGATTAATAATCTCCCAGCTTGGTGAGAAATGCTGTGCTTTATATATAAGGTCAACAATCATTAAATTCCACTGGACATTCCTGAATAGGAAGAACAGCAGTGACAGATCTTTATCTTTGCTTATCTACCCAACGTAAACTGGACTCTCATGCTTGGAATGTCAGTACCCAGTGCTGAAACATTAATTAACTCTTTGCTAACATCATTCAAATTCTCTGGGGACATCTTATCATTTGTTTCTGTTAAAAAAAGTTTTAAAAACAACATCAATAGAAATCAAAAAGATATAAAGCTTACCCTTAATGACACCCCCCAATTATACTACTTTTATTTCTTGTAATATTATGTTGTAATTGAATGATGCCAGCAGATGCAAGATTCATGAGTTTTGCTCAGTTTTTAATCATATGAAACTTTTGATTAACAATCAATTTATTATTTCCATACCCCTGAACACAAATTATTTCTCTAAGGCTTTTTATATTAATCAGAGCTCATGTTGCAACTAACAGAAATCGAGTCCAAAACATCTTAAACTTTACGAAAGGAGTTTTGGGCTTCCCTGGTGGTGCAGTGGTTGAGAGTCCGCCTGCCGATGCAGGGGACACGGGTTCGTGCCCCGGTCCGGGAAGATCCCACATGCCGTGGAGCGGCTGGGCCCGTGAGCCATGGCCGCTGAGCCTGCACGTCCGGAGCCTGTGGTCCGCAACGGGAGAGGCCACAACAGTGAGAGGCCCACGTACTGCAAAAACAAAACAAAACAAACAAAAAAACAGGGAACCAGGATTGCCCATGGTGAATAATGAAAGATGATGGGGATCTGAATCTGAGAGATAAAATGGAGGTATAGAGAAGAGAAAAATGTTAAATATCTTGACAAGTTGAATATTCAGGGTTTAGTTGTAGATTAGAAGTTAGAAGTGAAGGAATAGAAGCAATCAAGGGAGAGAGAACAGGTATAAAACTACTTCTGGGCTTCCAACTTGATGAACTGCAGTCCATTCAGAGATAGGGAAAATAGAATGAGGAGCAGATTTTTGCTGGAGTTGAAGGGTGTTAAGGGACAGATATCCCAATATGGAGCATATCATCCTGCAATAAACTCAAGTGAAGACCAGCAAGCATCACCTGTCATCGGCTCAAACGCTCATGCAGAAGAGGGAACATGGGTGTTCTTCCTCTCAGGATGCTGCACGGGGACGTGCTTGGGCTGGGGTGCGGTTGAATATTCTGTAGGACTGGGATCCCATGGAGGGACCCTACTCTCATGAGGCTCTTCTTTTTACTTGTACAAAACTGAGAGCAACTTCATGGGAGAAATGAACATTTGGGGACAGAGGTCAGGTAGTCAGAGCTTACCACGCAGATCTGTGGAAGTGTATATCCAAGGAAGATTTTTGAAGTTTTATCTCATTGATAAAACCTGAAGTGTTTGGACTTTTAATTGATAGGAAAGGTGACTTTCTTTTAAGTCACAGGAGTAAAATACACCTGAGTGTTTGAGATGTGAGCCCCATCTCCTACTGCATAGAGCATAGTACAATTTTTCATTACCATAAAATGAGGCAAGGTCCCTTCCTGACCAAGAGAGGTGCATAATTATATACTGGCAGAGGCTAATATAACAGGAAAGGTACTGGAAAAGCAATACACCTCAATTCAGTGACAGATTTACTGAGCCACATAACTTACCTGTGTTTTCATTTCTCCTTGTGGGTGATTAACTAGGGTGCCATGTTTAAAGTGTCACAATCATATTTAACCACATTTGAAACATGACTGGTTACTACCCTCATCTCTTTTAGGAGGCAAATTAATTCTCTTTTCTCAAGCCCAGCCCCTGATACCAGCAGATATTGTGTGTAAAATGGGTTACCAAGGAGACAGTATTTTCTTATTATGAGGCTAATAAAATGCAGTTTAGTATAAGCCCCATAATCACAGAGATTCCATGAAAAGTTCTTTTGCTTTTATTTTTGGAGAGTGGAATTTCCTTGTGTAAATCTTATGGGGTTATTCAGAAAACTGATGGTGATTCATTCCTGTGTGTCAAACATTGTGCAAACAGATAGCGTAGGAAATGAGATTGACGTTCAATGTGAACATATGGAGATATGAAGATAAAGGTATATATAACTTGACATTGGATTTTTGTAAAGAACGTTTGAATCACTTCACTTATAAAATTCTCTTCTCCTCTTTTTTAGTTGATACCCTTACTGCTCTAGAAAGTGGCAATGATATAGAGAGTATCACTGGTGAACCTCTAACCCCCAATGTCAACTCCTGAGATATGATATGAGATATGAGCAAAAGTCAAAAGACAAAGGAAGATAAGGAGGTACTGCTATAATGATTAACTCCCAAGCTTTTACTCAGAGTATAAATGGAGAAAAGAAAGCTCAATCTAGTTCTACTGAACACTATATGGCATTAAACAAAGGGGAACAAAGAGGTAAGTGGATAGCGTGGGTAACTACTGAAACATGTTTGTCATTTCTCCCTGTCCATAACTCAGCTCTAAGGTGTCTTGGAAGTGTTCAGTCTCCAGATGATTGTTAATGAAGATGAGATACAGCTTAAAAGTAATGTCCCCCATTAAGAGGAATTATTTTAAGGGTGACATTTTTTTCCAACCCTTCCTTTCAAGTGGGCTTTTTCCCACATACGATTAGTAAGAGGCCACTCCACTGCCTTGGTGGCTGGTCTACAAGGATCCAACTGTTTTGTTTTCTTCCAGGCAATGTGTATTTTAGAACAAATTATAAAGTAGGAAATTTGTGAAGGTTTTGGAAATTCCAGAAGTCCAGTAAAGGAAACATTCCTAAGCCTTTCAAATCATAAATTATGTACATATTAAAACTACATAAATAAAATAACTTTATTTGGGTATTTGGATTGCATGCTCTTGAAAAGTCTCAATTTTGTTAATCTTCTAAGTTGTATGAAAGGCTATTACAAGGTTTTTAAAAAAATTTTTCATAGTGCTGTGATTCTCCAGTTGACAGATAGAATCAAAGCATAATTACCTTAATATATTTTCTAGTCACTATGGAATCTCTGTCTAATTTCCACAATTATTGGCCTTAAATTCCAATACCAGTTCATACAGCCTTAGGGAATTTAAGCTAATTTTAATGTTCATCCAAGCAAGACAGATTTATGCAGATATTCTACTGGAAAAAAGTGTCCATAATACATTATAAAACTAAACTATGAGTTCTAATTGTCATGATTTGGGGTTTAATGGGCAACACTGCTGCCCTCTATTAGCAGATACTTAAAAACTTCATAGAAAATAAAAAGTGCATTGGTGTTCACATGAAAAATATCAAATATGTGAGCTGAAATTGCAGTGAAGGTGATTAACAACAAATTCAAGACTAGAGAGCTCACACAAAAACCATCATTGCAAGATCATATTTATCTTATAAAGATTTCCCATGTAGAAAAAAACCCAATTAAGCATGCATAACAGGTTGAATTGTGTCTCCCCACAACTTCCTATGTTGAAGTCCTAACCCCTAGTACCTCAGAATGTGATTTGATTTAGCAATAGGGTCATTCCAGATGTAATCAAAGTTAGGATGAGGTCATACCACAGTAGTGTGGGTCCCTAATCCAATATGACTTATAAAAAAGAAAAGTTTAGAGGCAGACACACTCACAGGTAGAACACCATGTGAAGGTGAAAGCAGAGATTGGGGTCATAAAGCAGAAACTAAGGACTGTCAAAAATTTCCAGTGAACCACCAGAAGCTAGGAGAGAAGCATGGAACAGATTACATCCCTCATAGTCCTCAGAGGAACCACCCCTACCAACATTTTGATTTTGGATTTCTAGCCTTTAGAACTGTGAGGCAATACATTTCTGCTGTTTAAATAGAACTTTCACAGTTTGTAGTGCTTTGTTGTGGCAGCCCCAACAAATACAGCATGCATTTGAAATTAAAGACTCACACCTACATTTTCTGAAAAGAGTGAGAGAGTTTTCCTGGTCTTCTCTGTGTCAATTTGTCTATCCCTTTAAATCAGGAGTCTCTAAGTGTGCCAGGAAGAGTCACGTAGCTCCTCTGAAAAATGTCATAAAATCCAGCTCTCTTCAGGAATATGAGTTTCTAGTGAACTAGAAAATGCAGTTAGAGAAAGTGTGATGCCAATATTTCCAGTGTCCTGGGACTAGTGGTTTCTGGCCATAATGCTGAATTTGAGCTTGGGTGATTTTTATACCACAACCCTTCTCTGTGGCCTACAGGCATTTGAATTCAAAATCTGAACATGACAAGAATTCTATCAGTATGGGACATGGAGAGGAGATTATATAATGAGAAATAAATATTAGGCTGGCCTAAAGTATCTTTTCACTAACATTGAATTCCAGAAAGCAACAAGGAAACGTTGCATCATTTTGATGGAAAAGTATGTGATCCTCACATTTCATATATAGTGAATTGTTCATACAACTAGAATATGAAGGTATAATGCCAATGAATAAAAAAATCTCCAAAAAATTGGTAATGCTTGTGGTAGATTGTATTTTCCAATGACACATGCAACAATATTGCCTCTTGAATATAGGTGGGATTTTGACTTGCTCGTAACTATTAAGTGCAATGAAAGTGATGCTGTGTGAATCCTGAGGCTAAATCATGAAAGATGATACAGCTTCTGCCTTGTTAATTGGGACTTTGGCCTTGGAACTCTTTGATAACGTATAAGAAGTTTGACTCACCTGAGCCGTCCTTGCTGTGAGGAAGCCCAGGCCACATGGAGAGGCCACACAAAGGCATTCCAGCTCAGAATGTCATTTCAGAGTTCTAGACTGAGCTGACATTTGAATTGCCAGACGTGACTTCAGATGATTTCAGTCCTCAGCCTTTGAGTTTGCCTAGCTGAGGTTTTCAGAAATGTGGAACAGGAAGAAGTCATCTGAACTGTGTCATTTAAAATTCCGAACCATAGAACTGGTGATAAAATAAAATGGTTCTTTTATAACATTAAGTTTCACAGTGGCTTGTTATGTCACAATAGTAACTGGAAAAGTAGCTTGGTGAACATTGCTTCTTGTGCAGAAGTCCCATATGTGTGCTTCGAAATGTTTTTTTCTCTTTAATCTACAGTCTTGCTGGCAAGCAATGTATTATTTAGGAGCTATTTATTAACCTTGGAGGAAAAAAGAAAACATTTCTGATTTGTTCTTCCTTCTTTTAAGAAGGGTTTCAACAGTTCACTACTCTTGAGGGTCTCTCTCAAAGCCTCAACTTTTAAGACCTAAATCTTCATAGATACAATCATGTCCTTCTCTTAAGCAAAAAATGTACACTTTTATATACATTTATGTGTTACTTATTTACTATTTTGGCATAAAAACTTTCTTTTTATTTTCTCAATAATATAACTTAAATTAGACTACTGAAAGAAAACTTATTAATATTTTAAGATATCTTATGTAATTTTCTCAAGTTTTCTTAATACGTAAGTAGTTTAGGATTTTAGGTCTCTTGGTTTAACAAAGTGGCTTTGCTACTATTAATGTCTGGGAATGTTAGGTCATTTTTACTAAAAATGTGTTTGGTTGGAACTTAGAACGTGAAATATGGTGTTCACCATTGATTTTCAAGTTTTTCTCTTATTAGTTTAGATGTAGGGCGCTGGTATTACATAGATTTCTTCCTTAGTGCTTGAGGCACATGAGAGAATATCCAACATTTGGAGGCATTAAGGAAAAATTAGAGGAAGATGTTTGCTTTGAAGCCTTGAATTTTCTTTGTGTATACAAATATAGTCATTAAATAAAATTCTCTTTCTTTATTGTAACCAATTTCCTGTCTATAGTGGCATACCTCTTTTACCTTAGAAGTTGTATTCACTGCCCAGACTTACATTCTAGGAAGTCCAGAACAGTCAACGGTAACTATTAGTTAACTATTAGGTAACTATTAGGTAACTATTTTATTGCTATTTACAGATGACCTCAGACTTTTACTTCAGTCTCTTTACAGAGTACAGGATACTAGTACAATTACATTGTGTTTACGTCATTGGGAGTTCTTGAGAAAAGGCTTTATCTGTCTCGTGTCAACAGATGATTTTCCCTAATAGGAAGGATACTTAGATCAGAAAGAAATCTCAATTTCCAGGGGGCCAATGCCTGAACCTGATTAAAATCGCCTGTGACGATGTTGGGCTTATCAGGGATCTGAGGAGTAGTAGAGGTCGTCCCATTAAGTAGATGAACCAGCAGAAAGTGTTTTCACAGTGGTGGGTTGTTTTCTCTGTGCTTTAAGGCCATTCTTACCTTGTGTGTAGGGCAGATCTGCTGAAAGTTAAGTAGATTTTAACCACCAGGTTGTAGATTATGGCACATTACTTTTGGGTCAATTGGCAAGATCTCTCACATTTGTGAGCTCACACTATTGTTTGCAATAATCTAGTTTCCTATCATCTAAGGTTTTGTGATTCATGGTGTGGTTTATGGAATAGTAACTTCAGTGTTACATGAGAGCTTGTTAGAAATGCAGAATTCCAGGCCCATCTCAGACCTACTGAATCAAAGATTTCCTTTGAACAAGGTCCCCAAGTGATCCCCCATGCACATTAAAGTTTGAGGTACACTGCTCTGAGACAGGGAGTCCTTGTAACTGAATGGGCACAGCACTATAACACTGAGAGTCCATGTGTCCACTCCTATGTATGTGTGGAGAATCAATTGGGGATTTTTCTGTCTTAATTAGTATTTAACAATATGACACTGATGGGTGCTTATTCTGTAAAATCATTGGGATGGTAGTCCCACACTTCTAAATATTTAACAACAGTGCCCTTCATTTTCATTCATTTTTTTAAAAAAGGCATAGTACTTGAAGAGGTGTATGCAAACCAGGAAATGGTTATATACTATTGGGCAGTGTATAAAATTTCAATCTTCTGAATGTGTTCATGTGTGTATGTATTTGTATAAAGAAATGTGGATGAACTTGCTTCAGCATGATGGCTCTGATCCCCTCAGCGTGGTTGGTGAATTAGAGTGACTTTCAGTTCCTTCCAACTTAATTTTCCAGATTTTACAAATTTTCTACCCCAAGTCCTTTCAATCCTTTTATTTAGTCAACAAATATTGTGTTGGCCAAAAAGTCCATAACATCTTATGGAAAAATCCAAACGAAATTTTGGCCAACCCAATATTTATGTACCAGATATGTCTGGTTAGAAGACAGAGGCTAGAGAAAAGGAGACTCTCTAGGGATCATGATGTAGCAAAGGAAGGGAAAAGGTCAAGTGGGAAGTTTCCAGGTCAAGCCCAGTGGAGGACTTCCTTCCATGGATTCGTCTCATTCTTGTGTCTCCTTCTTACTGTGCACAAGCTTCAGCTTTGCCTGAGCTTTCTTTTCTCTGGATGTTATGCACACACTTGTCACTGAATCCAATTTTTGTCCTTGAACACAAACACAAATTAATCAATATATTGAGTTGGCCAAAAATTTTCTTCATTTTTTTCTGTAAGATGGCTCCAGTAGCACTTAGTTGTCTTTAACTTCATTCAAAACAACCTGTTAGATTGTATTGTGAGAGCTGTCATATCAGCATCCATTTAAAAAAAGACATCAAAATTGGTGAATTTTTGTGTTGAAGATGGAAGAAATAGCAATATTTTCAGCATATTATACTTTATTAACTTTCAAGAAAGGTAAAAACACAAGTGAAATGCAAAAGAAGATTTGTGCAGTGTATGGAGAAGGTGCTGTGACTGATTGTGGTTTGCGAAGTTTTGTGCTGGAGATTTCTCTCTGGACGGTGCTCCATGGTCGTTGGGTGGACCAGCCTGATAGCAATCAAATCGAGACATTTCTTGAGAACACTAAATGTTATACCACGTGGGAGATAGCTGACATACTCAAAATGTCCAAATCAAGCATTGAAAATCATTTGCACCAGCTTGGTTATGTTCATCGTTTTGATATTTGGGTTCTGCATAAGTTAAGTGAAAAAAAACCTTCTTGACCGTATTTCCACAGGTGATTCTCTGCTTAAACATAACAAGAACATTCTGTTTTTTTAAAAAAATTGTGACAGGTGATGAAAAGTGGATTCTGTGCAATAATGTGGAATGGAAGAAATCATTCTTCCATGAACCACCACCAACCACACCAAAGGCCAATCTTCATCCAAAGAAGGTGATGTGTATATGGTGGGATTGGAAGGGAGTCCTCTATTATGAGCTCCTTCCAGAAAACCAAACAATTAATTCCAACAAGTACTGCTCCCAATTAGACCAACTGAAAGCAGCACTCGACGAAAAGTGTCCAGAATTAGTCAACAGAAAGCGGGTAATCTTCCATCAGGATAACGCAAGACCTCATGTTTCATTGATTACCAGGCAAAAACTGTTACAGCTTGGCTGGGAAGTTCTGATTCATCCACCATAGTCACCAGACATTGCACCTTTGGACTTCCATTTATTTCGGTCTTTACAAAATTCTTGTAATGGAAAAAATTTCAATTCCCTGAAAGAGCTCCACAACCCTCCTCCTTTACCCTGTCTTTAAAAATCGTTCCCTGAAAGCAATCAGGAAGTTTGGGTCTTTGAAGCACTAGCTGCCTTGACTCCTTGCTTGGTGTCTTGTAATATATGCAGCACTTTCCTTTACCACATCCTGACATCAGAAGATTGGCTTTATTGCCCTCAAGAAAGTGGACCCCAGTTTGGTTTGGCACCATGAGCAACCAAAAGAGAATGATTATACTTGGACATTAGTTCTCTGGGATCCCCAAATTTATGTTCTTCACTGTCATGAGGGGATAGTTACTCAGCAAACTTCTGCTTCAGGTCCCTACTTTTTAAAAATAAAGTTTCCTCCTTGAGCACCTTCACCTCCTACCACTTTTGGTCACCTCCACCCCTTCGTAGTGTGTGGCTTGATCTGGGGGAAGATGTTAGCTTGTGCAGAGAGATTACAGGGACTTCCTGCTCTGCCTCCTTCCTTCCTCCTGCCCTTGTCTTCCTTCTCTTTCTTTCCCCTGTTCTTCTTTTGTTGTTGTTTTTCTTCTTCTTCTTAATAGGGATGGCAATTGAAATCTTGGTTATGCTTTAACACCCATGATCTTTTCCTATTTTTCAGTACCTTTTTTCCTGACAATATTACTGCTAAGAACTCAGAAATACAAGAATTTCCATTTTAAATTTTTCTATAAATAGATTTAAATCTATCTTTAAGCCTGTATCTTACTTTTCTGGTAGAAATTAAATTTCACCCATTATTAAGGTGCCTTCTCTTCCCATGGGCATGTACCACAGTATTGGGATGTCTCTGTGGGTATTACTCATTATTTCACACTTGGTGAGACCACCTTTGTTCCAGTGTGAATGGCTCCTAGCATCAGAAGTCACTGAAGCATGGACATCTGGGGACTGAGTTTCCATCAGCCTGGGGGCACCCTGGGGGCATCTCTTTGAAATCTTGAGGTCTTGTTGCCTCCCCTAGATACTGCCTCTGATAGTAATTAATGCTTCCATCTTCCACTACATAGAGACGTCTTTATAATTGTGAGTAATCTCTTCCTTTTCTTCTTTTCATACTCAGCTATGATCATTCTTCCCTACAGTTGCCCTCCAAGGTTCTCATCCTTTTTACCTCCCTTTCTCAGTGGGAAGCATTATCTCTTCAATGAGCTTAATCATTTAGAAGGAAAGAAAGAGCTCTCCTCTTCAAACATCAACTATTTTCTGCCCTGCAAAAATCTCGAGGCAAGGAAATATAATGGCCAGGCCACATACTTGAGATGGGTAAAGGAAAAAAAAAAAAAAACATGAGTTAATTATATTCTAATACACTATCCTGAAACACAAATGATAGAAATGATTCCTGAAGATAGCCACAGTGCATTTTTGAATAACTCACCTCTGGGTTGAAAAGGCATTTGTAAAATTCTTTAGCCTCCTTTAGACAACTAACTTTTAGAGTTAAACTTTCCTATGTTAAACTTCTCAACTCTATAACTTTATAATTCTGAAATCTTGGATCTCTGAGGTGAGCACTGTGATGTGCCTCCCAGACTCCCCCTCAGTGAAGGATCTGTTACCTCAACTTGGGAGTGCATTTTGCAGACAACCTTCAGCCATCAGCCTCTCCAGGGCTTGCCTCCACTGCAAAGAGCCTCCTCACCCAAGGTCATGCCTTTCCCTGGGGTGGTCCACAGTCAGTGACTGATTGATGCTGAGATGAAAAGGCTTGGCCATACTAGCCCAAATTTGGATGACTCTGAAAGGCATTCTAGCTCCAGAGTTCTCCCTGGTTGGTTGAGGCTGCCATTGAAGCTGCATCACAGCTCCACTTCTTCCTCTCCCTCTGCCCACTACTTCACCCTCCTCTCCCTTTCACTAGTGTAGATTGCAAGGGTGCTCCTTAATAAACATCCTGCCTGCAAAACTCCATCTCCAGTCTGCTTGTCAACCTGCAACACTTCTTAAACTCAACTTCTTCACCTGTATCACAGAGCTATTGTAAAGATTACATGAAATAGTATATGTCTTACTATAGTGCCTGACATATTATAAGTCCAATAAATGGTGGAAACTACAATTATTGTTCTCCCAAAATCATTTTGCTATTGATTTTGATATTCTCAACCACTCCTCTTTCTGTATTTTTTTTTTCACTCATTCAGACCTAACCATCTCTGTATCTTTGCTCTTCCTCGAACCTTCCCAGGCATGGGCCTACCTTGGGGTCCTTGCACTGGTTATTTCCTTTACCTTATATGGCCAAAAGTTTCATTCCCTTACTTTATTCAGGCATTTGCTCAACTGTCCATTCGTCAGAGATGACTCACCTTAGCTAAAGTGCACCAGGAACACACCTCTACTCAATGTTGGGTTTCTTGGCTTGTTGCAGTGGGAGAGGCGGCACACCATGGTGAGCTGTGTGGTGTACCAGGAAGAGTGTGTTGGAAGAAGACTATCACAAGGCTCAAGTTCCTGCTAGGTCATTTAGGGGAGGAGTCAATGAAGCATTGTTTTGCTCTGAGGCTGTCAGAAAATGAGGGCAATTTCATAATTGGGCACCTTAACCATTTTTAGCTAAGAGGAATGTAGTGAGGCTAAAGCTGTAATTGCAAAGGGTCAGCAAGAATTAGCTATTATTCATATTAGTTTGATGACGGGGATGTTTGGTTATTTTTGTAATTTGCACAGTGTTCTTGTTTTTATCTGTGCTCAGACATGATTACTATTTGGTCTTGTTTTGCTCTTGCTCTAATAGAATTACACCAGTGGTCTTATCTGGTTTTAGTTTTCTGTAAAATTGTTTATGTTCAGCAGGAAGACACTGCGGCCATTTCCAGGTTGATAGCAGTCAGGGGCTTTTTTTTTCATACTCAACCTGAAACACAACTTCTCATTGTTTCTCTCCTCTTATACTACTTTATTTTTATTTCTTATTTTTCTTCTTCACACATGTCACTCACCACCATAGTACAGCAAACATATCGTTTATTTGTCCATTATCTGTACTCTTCTACATGTAAATTCCCATGAAAGTCGGTATTTGGATTCACTTGTTTCATCCTCTGTACCTTTTTATCCTCCCAGATATAATAGATGTTCAATATGTATTTGCTGAATGTATTTGCTCAATAACTTTATAATTTTCACAAACACACATTAAAGTCAAATCAATATATAAAACAGCCAAAAGATGAACAAACATCATCTTCATAGTGTATGAAGTTAAATATAATTCAGATGTAAATAAAAGCACAATGAACAGATGGTTACCAAATGACATGTAGTAATGAATGCTGTATTACTATAAATCATGGTGTGACGTTTACAACAATCTTCAAGTATTTGACTATCTTTTACACAAAGTAGAACTAGCTTTGTTTCATCTCTGTAAGAAAAATTGGGATTAACATAGATATAAAAGTAATTCCCCAATTGGGAGGGCTGCTAAAGATAGACTAGTTAAAAGATATGAATGAATTATTATATAACTTTTAAGAAAAAATAAAAAGTACTAATTTGATAATATACATTCATTTTTTTTCACACCTGTACAATAAAGTTTTCTTTGAATAATTCTCATAAGTAAGTGAAAGGGAAGAAACTTACTTTTATGAATTATACACATACCCTATTTAAGGCCACTGCTCATATTACTTTGCTAATATGCTGCTTATCTTTAAAAAGATATACTGTGGGCATGTGTGAGTACTCAACCACTATGTGTGTATACATTCCTCACTTACCACCCGGTGAGCTGATTACTAGTACAGCAAACAGAACTGAAAACCTCCTGCAAATATTGCCAGCCAGTGAATGCTCAGGGATGCTGTCTGGAGAGTGGCTGGGTCAGCGTGCCCTCAGTTATGAAATTAGTTTTGGTCAGAATTTCTGCAGCCAGAGCTTCCTAAAATATTTCCTCTTTATTTTTATTTTCCTCTTGAGATCTCATTATTATTTCCCTTTAGAGGAAATAGGTCATATTGACCTGTTGTAAAAATTGAAAGCACAAGATGTTAACATTTGAGGAAGTGAAAAAACTAAAGCTTCTATACTTCTAAGTTCTATGTCTGTACGATCAGAGTTAATGGAAGAACAAATATATCAGATCAGCCAAATCCAATAGTAATAATACATACTAGCCCTCACTTATTGCCACTGTGTATCAGCTAATGTGCTAAATGCTTTATACTCAGTCTCCTTTAATTCTTACAACACTGAGATTTATAATTCCCATTCTAGAGAAAAAAAACCCAGAGGATGAAAGATATCAAATTTCACCTTATAATTAGCAAAGTAGGCATATAAACTGTGGTAGACAGAACAACAACTCCTCAAAGAAGTCCATGTTCTAATCTTCAGAACCTGTGAATATGTTACTTTACATGGCAAAAGAGACTTCACAGATAAGATTAAGTTAAGGTTTTTGAGAGGGGAAGATTATCCTAAATCACAGGGTAATCATAAGGGTCCTTATACAAGGGAGGCAGGAGCATCAGAGTCAGGCAGTAGATGTGACCACAGAAACAGAGGTTGGAATGATGTGCTTTGAAGATGAAGGAAGAAGCCATGAGCCAAAGAATGAACATGGTCTCTAAAAGCTGGAAAAGGCAAGGAACAGATTTTCCTTTAGGGCTCCCAGCAGGAACACAACCCTACTGACACCTGGATTTTAGCCTTGTAGACCCATTTCAGACTTCTGGCCTCTGGAACTATAGGATAGTAAATTTGTGTTGTTTTATACCATTAAGGTTGTGGTAATTTGTTATAGCAGTAATAGGAAACTAATACATAAACTAAGGTCTGTCTCACCCCTCTGCTATATTGCCATATGATAAGATGTGTATTTTAGCTGACTCGCTAACTGGTTGGTTACCTCTGGCAAATAAGGCTGAAAGACAGCAATAACCCCCTCTAATTAATGTAGGTCATATCGCTTCTGCATATTTGGAAATTACTTCATGAAACATGATCTTAACATGTATCTTAACATGTATATGTCAAGGAAGTGTATTCTTTCAATGAGTTGCTCCAGATGAAGTTATTTGTGTGCTCTGTCCAAAATAGATCATTAATTTATTTAAGAAGGAGTAATAAGCAATTTTAATATTAATTAAATTTAATTTAATAAATTTAATTAATATACAGTCATCTGATTGTACTTATTATATAACTGCTTAATCTGCTAGTTTTAACATGCATGTTGACTTGTCCACTCAAGTTAATCTCTTTGTGTGTATGTTTTGAAAAGTATGAAGGTGAAAACTCAGCTATAGTTAATCCATCATCAAAATAGATTTATAAACCAGGATAATTATAACTCTTTATCAGCAATCTTCCTTTAGCAGGTATCTCATTATGGGATCAACAATTTTCCCCCCAAATGCTAGTTTGTCTGGTAAGGTGATCTGAGGTGAATTGTCCATCTTTAAAGGAGAGAATCACAGTGTGTTAGTTTCTCTTCCACATCAAAAAGTGAAGTTTGACAAAGATGGAAACTTTCTGAAGGAAGATGATAAATGTTCCCATGCTGGGAATGCCTCCTTTCATTTACCAAATATTTACTGAGTATCTACTAAGTGTTGTAGGAGCTAAGATTACACTGCTGGGAAAACTAGACAAAGAGTGGGGTTTACTTTCAAGTGTTCAAGATAAAAAAAATAACAGTAACATAAGGATCAGAAGAAGTTCCATGAAGAAATAATAGTAAAATTGAAAGTGAATATGCTGTGAGACCAATATTTGGTTCTAACACCCAGAACAGAAGAAAAAGTGGAGAAATAATTGTCTCAGGGTTAATGCACTTAATTATGAATGAATAATTTGGGGGAGTTTAGATCTTATTTAGAGCAAAAGGAGAAAGACCATTAACTACAGATCATGCATATTGGCTCATCTGTTTATTTGACACAAGCATTCACTAATATTCTTTTCACCATAAGCCCCTCTGTACCAAAGACTGGATCTCACAGGGACAATGGCAGGAGACAAACACTTCAACATAACACTCTGGATTTGTCTTGTAGCACCAGAGAATGAGTGCTTGTCTTGCTGTATCTTTTAGACTATACCACACAAGTTTCTACTGAACGTTGCCATTGGATGTGGCGTGTCCAAGAAAAATATCATCACCTCAGAAGTTGGCTTTGGTTGTTTGATCATCATTACTCCATCTTTTGGCACCATTGGGGCTAGTTATTATCTTTCAAAGGTAAGCTCATTTGAGGCATTGGAAAATACATTCTCAACTTCCAAGTAGAGTCTTATGTCCCCCTGATCTGAACAGCATTATACTGAATATCTGGAAAAGAAGTGTTGCTTGATTTAAACCTTGCCTCATTGTCTGTAGGTAAAATCTCAGGTTATTTATGTATCTCTAAAAAATATGAGTAACAACCAGAGTTGATTTGTTTTCTATTAATACTCTTTAATAATATAATCTAAGGCATTTTGGAGGGTTGCCTGACATTTCACCATTAAGCAGCTTACTAATAAGGATTTTGTGTATAAGGGTACTGCTAAGTGGTCTGCTTACTGGGAGTTCCCTGGAAATAACTGAAGATCAAATATAAGCCTGGTCTTACATAAAGGCGTTAAGGAAATACTTTTTCTTTTCTTGGTCTTTTATGCTCTTTTAAAATTGGCACTGTCTTCCCTCTTTGGGAGAGACTACAGTTTATTTCCTTTTATCGTAAAGAGGTAGGAATCATCCTAGTACTTCTGCCTGAACTTATGATTCAATAATCTCTTTGAGGGTTTGACCCATTAGCAGTAATGATCTCTCGAGGTCTTCTGGTGGGGTTAGGAGGACAGAAGGGAGGGATCTCTGTTCCTTTTATTGTTGCACTCAGACAGAATTTAAGGCCCATGGCAAAGTCCAAACACAATCTTTTTTTATTATCTTATGGAGGACAACATAGGGCAAGTTTTCCCTTTGTCTTTTTATGTTAAAATTTCATTCATGGGTGCATACATTCACTTATTCAATAAATACTCTTCTAAGCACTAGGGATATAGCAGTGGATAAAATTAGACAAATCTTTGACCTCATGGAGATTACATCCCGATGAAAATGTTCTTTTCACAGGGAATTTGCTGATTTTACATATTCATCTATTCTTCTTCCTTACTGCAGATATGTGACATGTCATTTGGAAGAGCCCAAAGACCTTGTATAATTTTACTTAATCCCATCTTGTTTTCTGGGAGAGGGGAAAAATTATTACATGGGATTGTCAGAGAGATTTTAGGCCCCAAATAGAGGATATGCCCAAGGATTTTTCTACAACAGAGACTTTCCTATTTACTTCCTGTATTTACTCAGAATTCTGATTGCAGGAGACAGAAATCAAAACCAAATTAGCCAAGTATAATGGGGAATTCAGTGCCTGGAAGAATTGGGAAGGGAATGCTAGGAGTAGAACATTGGGGGACACAGAAGCTGCAAATAATGCTGAACTCTCTCTCTCTGTTTCTCTCTGTCTCTGTCTCTCTCTCTGGCCTCCAGACTCTGATTCTTTCTGTACCTTAGTCTCATTCTATCCTTATTCAGACAGGCTTTCTCCAGGTGTCTCTCATGGATTTGTTGTGATGTCTTACACAGAGAGGCATACTTTACCTCTTGAGAGGGGGGCAACCTTCAAATGAAGGAAATCTCTATACTCTGAAGAAAAGAAATCATGGCCTCAGAGAGCTGTAGGATTATATCATTTCTGCTCAGTGATCCTAAATTGTGCATAAAATACATGTGTACCAAAGTGCCTATCCCTAGGACAGATCATGTGATCATGCCCACATGAAGTTGGGAAGGCAGGCACCATTCCCAGAGCAAAGGATACTGTTCCCTAATGGGAATGGGATACTGGGAAGAAGTTGCCAACTTCCTCCTGCAGTCTCTCTGCTCAGTTGAGCTCATGGGCAAGGATCATCTCTGTCCTCAAGTGTATGGGAAAAGGTTGGTCCTCTTTCACCTTGGTGCTTTTCAAAATACAAGTCTATGAAGATGGATTTCCACTCTTTCCTCAATACCTGGGACAGTGCATGGCACATGGTAGCTAACAAAAGTTGGCTGACTGAATGAGCAGGAAACTACTAGAGGATATTGTCCATAAAAGATAAAGTAAAGCAAGAGAGAAGGAGACACAAAATCTGAGAAACAGGGGATCCAGTATAGGATGGAGAGGATAGAAATTCCCAATATGACAGTAAAGCAGCAGACCTTGAGTTAACCAACTTACACTGGTGCAGATCAGAAGGCTTGGAGAGAGACTATAAGGAGAAGATGGAATTTGTAGACTACAATGTACTTAATGTTCGAATACATAGAAAGAAGATTTGCATAGTCAGAGAAGAGTTTGGATAAAAATAGTGATAAATACACAGAAAAAGTGACCAAGGAAGTTAGCAAGGTATACCCTGGAGATTTCAAAGAACTTGAAAACAAAAAGACATGAAAGCAAGAAAAGGTGCTCAAGGCATATGAAATGGCTCCATGTCAATAACATCTGCGTCATCATAACAAGGTAAATAATGAATAGTGATTCATGCAAACTTTTAAATAACCACACTAGGAGGACAGAGGCACAGCTCTATGCATGTATATGGTGGGACTGTGTGTAGTGTATGAGAAAGCACTAAGTTGTTAACATCCACAATAGATGGATGAAACCAATATTCAGGGCTTAATACTGAAAAATCAAGAAGTATGAAAGTAAGCACATTTTCTTATGGTATGGAAATAAATACAAAAATAATCAGTTAAACAAGATGAAACAGATTGTCTCTTTGGCATAAGAAACATGGTTGGGGGAACAGGAAGCAAGCCTTATGTAACTGTGTGACTCTCTAACTATGTGCATTAACTTTAATAAAAACTACATTAAAAATACCTATAATAACTTTTTCCATGTGTTGGCAGCGTTTGATACCAAAATATTAACTGATAATTTTCTATTCCTCTTCTTGTCCTCCCTCCTTTCTCCCACACAGAACAAAAATGTTTTCTACTTTGTAAGGTAAGAGTCCTAGAAACCTCTCAAGCCTTTCTTCTCCAAATGAATGACTATTCATGAGTTTCAGGTAGTAGGACAGCTAGTGAGGAGACAGTTTGAGGCAACTCTCAGTGCTCCTCCAAATATTCCTCATGGCTTACCACCTGCCCGAGCTACTTCTAGTAAGGTAGACTTCCCCAGAGAGCTGTAGAAGGGTGGGCAATTTTGAGATTGATTCTGCTCTGGTCACTCTATTCCAAAAGCCTTGTGTAGCCCAGAGGTCTTGAGATGTTAAAGTGGCCATTTCTAGTCTAAGTGTCTTGTTATTCATCTCCAGTCAGGCTTGATAAGCTCCCTATAGTGAGGAAATGTTGCCTGCACTCTTTCTTAATAAAGGTGCTTAGAACAACTGGTCACCCAACTTCTTGTCTGTGGAGAAAGCATAAGATAGAAAATCCATCTGAGAAATGGCAGATGTACATGGAACAGTCTTTGTTGTTTCTGAGAGCACAGAGTTTCCCTGCTTATGTATCGTAGTGTATTATTTTACTATTGCTGCTGGGACAAATCACCATGATCACAAATCACCGTAAACTTAGTGTCTAAAATAATACAAAATTTTTATCAGTATGTTAACAGTTCTGGAGGTCATATATCTGACATGGGTCTCACTGGGCTAAATCAATTTACCAAGAAGGCATATTCATTTCTAGAGGCTCTAGGCATTTACTTGCTCATTCAGGTTGTCATCAGAATTTAGTTACTTGTGATGGTGGGGCTGAGATTTCCATTTGCTTGTTAGCTGTTGAAGGCCATTCCTAGATTCTAGAAGATTCTCACATTCCTTGGCTCATGGCAATGTTCCTCCACCTTCAAATCCAGCAATGGCACGTCGAGCACCTCTCATGTAACGTCTCTCCCTGACTCTCCCTCTGTCCTCTGACCTTGCTTTCTTTATCATCTCTCTCTCTGACACCAGCCAGGAAAGATTCTCTACTTTTTAAGGACTCTTAAGGCCTTTAAGGCCAGATAACTCAGGAAAATCTTTCCATCTCAAGGTTCTACATGTTAATCACATCTGCAAGGTCCCTCTTGCCATGTAAAATAGTATATTCACAGGTTCTATGTATGAGGAGGACATGTTTGGGGGCAATTATTCTCCCTACCATACTCAGCTTCAGGGCAGAATTAAGAAGATGAGAAGAATGAAGGAGGAGAAGAAATACAGCTGCTGCTGCAGCTGTATGTGTGGATCTGTGTCTGTGTGTAATGCATGCAGCTGTGTGTTTATGCCTGTGTATGTGTGTTTTAACACATGAAGTGGTGTGTGTACAAACATGCCTATGTATAGGTTGTCATTATGAATAGATAACTACCTTTTTAAACTTGCAGTCATATGAACAAAAACTTTAATAACAAAAGATTATAAACATTATGTTGATGGTGCAAAGGATAGCCTCCTTTCCCTCATTCTTTCTTCTTCAAATTCACTGGACTCCAATTCACAGTGCGGGCATAGAGATATTAATTACAAACCATTCTTGCTGGGTTCAAATGTGAAGAAAATAATCTTTATTCCTACTTCTAGATGCAAGAGTTCTAAATTAAGACTATTAAATGGGCCACTTTCTCTGAGTTGAATTTTCTGTGGAGGAAAAAGCTTCAATGATTTAATTGGTTGTTTAGTGGAATAAGGAGTGTTAAACTGCTAACTCCATGGAGACATAGCCTTTCTATACAGCTTTGGAAAGTGTCTTGAATATAAAATAAAACTTTGTTATACTAGATTGCCACTGATTCAAAGTCTAAGATTATTTGAATAGACACCAAGTAAAACTGTATCCATGTGGTTCGAGTTGGATCTTGTTATGCAACTAAATATTGTAAACAAGATTTTAAGAAAATATGTGATTGAAGAAAAGTGTCTTATCTTTCACTCAAGCAAGTAGCTTAAAAATACAGTTGAGGGCTTCCCTGGTGACACAGTGGTTGAGAGTCCGCCTGCCGATGCAGGGGACACAGGTTCGTGTCCCGGTCCAGGAAGATCCCACATGCCGCGGAGCGGCTGGGCCCGTGAGCCATGGCCTCTGAGCCTGCGTGTCCAGAGCCTGTGCTCCACAACCGGAGAGGCCACAACAGTGAGAGGCCCGCGTACCGCAAAAAAAAAAAAAAAAAATACAGTTGATACAAACAAGCAATACTCACTCCTGGTTTCTGTATATAAAATTAATTAAAGTACACGTATATAAAATATATTTAGTAACAATTGTGTTCTTAATTTTTTTTTTTTAACTTTTTTTTTTTTTTTTTTTTTTTTGCGGTACGCGGGCCTCTCACTGTTGTGGCCTCTCCCGTTGCGGAGCACAGGCTCCGGATGCGCAGGCCCAGCAGCCACGGCTCACGGGCCCAGCCGCTCCGCGGCACGTGGGATCCTCCCGGACCGGGGCACGAACCTGTGTCCCTCGCATCGGCAGGCGGACTCCCAACCACTGCGCCACCAGGGAAGCCCTGTGTTCTTAATTTTAAAATTTCACTTTATGGGTTTCCAAAACCTTTAACATGGTAAGCTTTATGAACATTACCTCAAAAAGGTTATATAATAATTTGACAGGGCTGCCACTCTTTTCTTGCATAGGCTGCAATTATTGAGCCTTTCATATGAATCCAGTAGGGGAAGCTTTTTCAATATCAGTGGCCCTCATGCATAAGATCCTAGATATTATTTTATACATTCACTGGAGTTTTATTGACACACTGCTATTTATGAGACTGGGAATCATAAAAATCAGACCAAGTTTCCACTTAATAGTTTTTAGAAGTTCATTACCTGTGAAAGAATTCTAAGTCCTTATGACAATTTTACTATAAAAAACATGACATTTTGCTTCATTTAATGTTTTCTTTTGCTGATTAAAAAATGAATCAGGGCTTCCCTGGTGGCGCAGTGGTTGAGAGTCTGCCTGACGATGCAGGGGACACGGGTTCGTGCGCCAATCCGGGAAGATACCACATGCCATGGAGTGGCTGGGCCCGTGAGCCATGGCCGCTGAGCCTGCGCATCCGGAGCCTGTGCTCTGCAACGGGAGAGGCCACAACAGTGAGAGGCCTGCATACCACAAAAAAAAAAAAAAGGGGGACTATGAAAATTAGAAACCTTGAAAACTCTGGTGTGGTATAGTGGGAGAAGGCCTTCAACTTCACCTCTATCCTCAGTCAATTGACAGATTCATGAGAATTCTCATGAATGCTTTCTACTTGTAAAAAAGTAAACTGGGGTGTAAGTGGGAAGATCTGGGAAAACTTAAGGAAAAAGCCTTAGAGGGAAGAATGGATGCCAAAATTTACCATCTTATAGGTCGGTTGAATTGGAGTAGATGAGAAAAAAATCTACAAGAGAGAATTGCACTTGTGATAGAGCGGGCCCTGGTACTTGATGTTCCTCCGGTTCTCAAAGACAAAACCATGGCCAAGTCCTCTAACAGGGATTGTAACAAGGCACAGCCTAGTTCTTTGCCTTTCCCACTCTTACTCTCTCTCTGCACGTTGGCTAGAAATCAACTCCCCGTCCTTATACTGAAGTTCATTAAAGGAAAATTAATTGAAGGTATGTTGTGTATAATGTTAAGGAGAAGTCATTCAAACTATATGAGAGACAAGAGATGGTACAGCACTGCCTAATTTAAGCATGAGACATATACAAAGAAATGGTATGTCAACTAAACAAAATAAAGGAAGCGCCATTAGGTATAAAAATATTATGAGTCCGATAAGGTAAGAAAACATAACTACAGGAAAAAAGATTGTCCTACAAATTTGTGCTGTAGAAGAAAGTAACAAGAATATAATTCAATAAAACAACTTTTAAAATCTGAAACAATAGAAAAATGAGATAGAAAAATCAATTTCAAACTAAGGAAAAATATCTAAATATGATAGAAATAGCAAGTAATATATTAGACATGATCAACAGACAAATAAATGGCTTGATGCAAAACCTTGAGATAATCATAGCTAACATAGAAGGAAGAATAGAGATTGAAGAGACCATTTTATTTTTTCCTTTCCAATATGTATGCCTTTTCTTTCTCTCCCTTCCTTCCTTCCTTCCTTCCTTCTTTCCTTCCTTCCTTCCTTCCTTCCTTCCTTCCTTCCTTCCTTCCTTCCTTCTCTCTCTCCTTTCCTTCCTTCCTTCCCTCCCTCCTTCTTTCCTTCTTCCTTATGGCACTGATTAGGACTTCCAGGAAAATGTTGTATAGGAGTTGTGAGAGGACACCCTTGCCTATTCCTTAACTTAATGGGAAAGTATTCAGGCTTTCACCATTTCTCAAATTTTTCTGTGATGAGGTTCTCATATCTCAATGTCCAGATGCATTTGGCAGATATAAAGCTATGTGGTATTCAAAGATATTCAGAATAAACCATTTTTTCAAGTTCCCTTTCTGATCATCCCATATATTTCAGATCTTATGGGCCTTCCTTTGTAAATGAGAGATAACACAGAAATTAATGCCTGTGATTTGCAGAAAAAACCAGATTGTTTCTTTGACTTTTTGTAGGCTTATCTAAGATGAATATATCCACAGATAAATTATCTGATTCATATTTTATTCATTGGAAATCACAGATAAGCCATTCTATGACTGGCCCCTTCCCCTCATGAACATTAGGATATTTATACATCTTCAAATAGCTAGACTTCCAATATGTTCTCATAAAGATTTTAAAATTCTATCCCTTTTCACTTCCTGATCATTAAGAGTGTGTAAGCATGGGACTGAAACATTTTGTAACTAGGACATATGCAGTGGCAGGTTGTTCCAAGGACTGTTAGAGTTGAGACTGCACCATCTGTAGTTGCTATGAACCCATTGTGACTATCTAGCTGGTGAAGAAGGTTGGAGCCATATTTAGGAATACATTCATGCTGCTGACCTGTGCAAGGAGTTCTAGTTCAGTCCTTTTGTGTTTTGGTAATTTTGCTATTGATATCTCTGTCCTAGGTCCTGAAGAGTGGATGTGGTAGTTCTTCTACTGCTGTAGGATGAGACAGACCACATACGTTTTACAGTTGTCTATTTATTGTTTGAAGAAATAGTGCTCAACTGTTTCTTTATCTTCTAAGGCTAAAGCTAACAAAGATTTCTTTCTTTTTCTCCTTTCTATTTCCCAGTTGCTCTGAAAATAGAAGCAACTGTTAGTTACTTCTTTTAAATTATTTCATGTATCATTTCTTTTATCCACCTGCCACAACTGATACAATGATGACTGCTCATTTTTTTCTCTCTTAACAAGACCCACTCCATCTGAATATCTAGAATAATGTGTATGGTAATGTACTCTTTATCCTTCCCTGCTCACAAATTGATTATTTCAATAATTACTGAAATCAAAGGACTTAGCCCAAATCATGTATATGTGTGTAACTTCTCATGAACTTATTAATTCCTTCCTTTCTTCTTTCAATCCATATATATGGAAAACCTACTCTCTATATTTGTTAGATACTGTTCTTTAGAGTTGGAGAAGAAATAGTAATAATAATAATGATAATAATTATAATAAATATTAACCCTTCAAAAACATATAATTAGAATGGGAAACAGAAACGTAACAAAATAAAGAAAAAGAAATGTTGTAAGTGTTGTGATAGCATTAGGAAAAGTGTGCTACGGATGCAAAGAAGTAAAAGATGACAGATTCTGTTTAACATGGAGTCAAGCAAAATATCTGTTAAACGAAAGAGGAAAATGTTCCTAGATGTTTGTAAGTTTCTAAAATATGTAGGATCATACACTCAATACTAGGAGTAAGAGACATAGCCATACTGTCAACTGCATCTGACTTTAAATTAAATGGAATATTCCATATCCTAACACTTGTCCTTTGCAGAGTAACACAGGAAAGAAACTACTTCATAGACAAGAGAACATGTTTTAAACACAAGGGTCAGTGCAACCTGGGACCTGAGAAGCCCTGGAGCTTTGAAATTTCCCAGGAAATAATAGACTTATATTATAGACTTCAAGTCTTATAACATTGCCATCATGATTAAACAAAATCAATATACCTTTATCAGCACAGCACGTGAAGAAGTTTTATTCTAAAAAAAATAACATGCACATGAATATTACAGAGGTGTCTAAACATGAAATGGTCTCAAGTATAGACCCAAGATTATATATAAATCAAAGGGAAATTTCAGTTTGTTGCTCAGTTAAGTGAATGTGAGACATCTGAAACTTTATTTAGAAAAAGGACAATTCTTTCTTTTCTAGGAAAGACACTGATTGTAATCTGAAAGTCACCACCATAGTTCAGTAAAAGAACCAGTACACATACCCAGTCCCATGTTATTGATAAAAGGTAGCTGGAGGACCATTCAGAATTATATTCCTTGATTGGTTGATTGATTGCTTGACTTAAAACAATGTCTTGAAAATTATAAGATGTATAGAATTGGACTAAAATTCAGTTTAACCACACAGCAATTTTACTTAAACTTTACTTAGCACCGGTTTCTACTACCTGGAAAGTGTCTCGATGCTGAGTTACATTGTCTGTTGACTGTGATAGCATTAGATTCTCTTTGAAGGGTTACTCTCATTACCAGGAAAGAACATGATTACACTCATGGTCAGAATGCACAGTACCTTGGTAATATGAACATCCCTAATTTCTTGTTCAAACAAACACGCTATGTGGTTTGTTTGAAGTCTTTTCTCATGACTATCTGTTCTCACAGGACAGGTGAAGGCAATGATTCTTTTCTTACTAATAGTGCTCTTTAACTCCAAAAACATTGCATGTTTCTTAGCGAGCAGGAACATTGTGGGTGTTGATAACTTTTTGACTTTTATTGTTTAAAAATATGCACTCATGGGAAAAACATAACAGTTCAGAATGAAGTATAAAATCCCTTACTCTTGCACTCCCTCATTCCAACAAATCTTCAGAGGTAACCACTGCCACTGTCTGTCTTACCAAACCACGCCCTGTTCACAAGTTCTTGAAATGGATCAGGCTTCTTCACCCCTTAGGTCTTTGTACCTGCAACTTCCCCTGTCCTCCCTTCATTTTACAGTACCCTACCCCTTCTCTGGGTAGCTCTCACATCCTTATGTCTCAACTGAAAAGTCACTTTTTGAAAAAAAGTGTTCTATGGCTCTCAAAATCAGATCTCTTCTTATGAAAGTGAGCAATAATCACTTATTTATCACCCATAAACACTCATGACTGTGAAAGGAGGTAGTACTGGCTATTAATCTAGGATGGTAGGCATACATGGGAATTCTCCAAGACCTACTGGGATGTACACATTTTCTACCTAAACTACATTGCTATAGCATCTTTTACTTTTCTTCTATACATAAATTTACAATTGTATTTCATTAATTATGCAAGTATTTGTTACTGTCTTATCTTTCTGCCTGTCTGTCAGCTCAGTGTGTCTTATTCACCACTGTGTTGCCAGCTCCTAGAATACTGCCTAGCACACTGTCCCCAGAATATTGTTAAATGAATGAGTGAGTAGTGGTCCTCGTTGTATCGAAATCAAAGCAGGTTCTACATTGTGCCATTTCAGACCAGTCATATGTGCAGAAGACTGACCTTTCTCTCATTTGAGGAAATCATTCATCTAGCTTCCCTCCTCCTGGTCTTACTTAGGTCTTTGCCTGAGGCCTCCTTTGAAGAGGTAGCAAATCCACTATTGTGTGATTCCAGCATAGGTCTAGAACTCTTTTTTTTTTTTTAACATCTTTATTGGGGTACAATTGCTTTACAATGGTGTGTTAATTTCTGCTTTATAACAAAGTGAATCAGTTATACATATACATATGTTCCCATATCTCTTCCCTCTTGCATCTTCCTCCCTCCCACCCTCCCTATCCCACCCCTCCAGGCGGTCACAAAGCACCGAGCTGATATCCCTGTGCTATGCGGCTGCTTACCACTAGCTATCTACCTTACGTTTGGTAGTGTATATATGTCCATGCCTCTCTCTTGCTTTGTCACAGCTTACCCTTCCCCGTCCCCGTATCCTCAAGTCCGTTCTCCAGTAGGTCTGTGTCTTTATTCCTGTCTTACCCTTAGGTTCTTCATGACATTTTTTTTTTCTTAAATCCCATATATATGTGTTAGCATATGGTATTTGTCTTTCTCTTTCTGACTTACTTCACTCTGTATGACAGACTCCAATGAGGTGGATAGGTCTAGAACTCTTGATGTTGTGTCCTTAGCTTGACAGTTTTCCCATACTTTTGGTTTGCAAAGGTATATCAGTGTGCATGTGTCTGAGGCAGCAAGTTAAAGTGGTTACTGTTATTTGTGTAATTATAGGGATCTGGGTTAAAGCCAGGAGAATCTGGGGCTATATACTCTTCAGTGAGTGGCTTGGGCAACTGTTGTTGGGCAACTGTTGTTGGGCAACAACAAGCATACAACTGCCCAAGTGGCTTGGGCAGTTGTATGCTTATTTCTATACAACTAACCGTAGCATTGAAATTATAATTATCGAAATGGAACCAATATTTATATTATCTTGAGGTTTCTAACTGTACAATAGAAGTAATATTTAAATGGTCAAATATTTTGTAGAATATCCAAAAATTATTAATATTTAGAACCATAGGTTAAAAAGTACAAAAGAAAATTTTCCAAAATGTATAGAATATGTCCATTTCTTGACTTGGTTCTTCTGCATTGCCACAGGTAAGACATCAAAGTAGGTCATATTTCAGTAATGGTAGTTCCCACGTTTGGGTTCTTTGTAGATTACTGTGGTTGCCATGTCTGACTCATTGGTTTAGGAGGATTAGGTATGCATTCCTCCTGGATCACATTCCATGGGTTATAGCAAGGTACACACTCCACTGAACAGGAAATTGGATCAGTTAATGGAAACTAGATAGAGAATAGAACATAAGCATGCAAGTTTTTAAGAACACTATCTTTTTTTGCCTCTGGACCTCCCTGACACAACCTCATTGCATTACCTTCTTTTGAATGAATTTAGATTATAATTTTATTAATGTTTCAGTGCAAGAATTTAATTAGTAAACTAGTTTTATTCTAGAAGGCTCTCTTTCACCACTATAGAATGCTAAAATGTTCCCTTAAAAACCCTTCGAAAAGTCTTAGTTATCCTAGAGACATTTATATATATACCTTTCATTCATGCCACTGATTCCTTCATTCATTCAGCATGATATTTACTAAGAATCCCCTCTTGGGTATAAAGAATCAGTGAAATTTTAAAATGAGAGACAGCAACTTAGGCTCTTTGGTTTTCACCCTTACTATAAAAGGCCAAAGTTGAAGTCCATTTTCTCTCATTCCCTATCTAAGGTTTCGTCAATGTCACTCTAATGCCAAATCTCCTACGGGAAAAAAAAGTTTTATGATCCCATTTCCTATTTCCTTGAGAGGTTTCAGGGTTCAAAATCATTTTCTGGTTTCCCATGACTTTCCATATTTCTAAGCTGTCACCTCTAGTTTATGTAAGGTAATATAAAACAATATTCTTAGGATCCCCTGCACCCAACAAAATCTTAACCAGTTATATTTCCTTATCATTTTTTCTTCTTATTTGTGATCTAAATATGAAATATCTCACAAAATCATGAACTGACAAGTAATTGTTTATAGTAGTTGTTAAGATTTCTCCTTTGAAACTATAACAAAAGATGATACATATTTTATAATAATAGGAAGTTTTTTTTCTTCATATTCAAAATGATCTTGATAACAATAAATTACTTAGTTGGAGAACAGATTTTTCTAACTGAATGCAGTTGGAATATTTCTGCTGAATTCGTGTTGTGTCTCTATGATAATAAAATATCCATCCAATTTGTTAGAAAAAATGAATTGGTTCATTAAAGTCATCTCTAATTTTACCATTTTTTTTTTCTAGGCATGCTTAGCTGGCTTTAAAATGTCTCCATTTGAAGAATGTAAGAAGTATATCTACTTAGTTTTTGCCTCGATAGTTAAAACTAAACATGAGGAAAAAATGAGGTTGGAGGTGGGTTGAAAAGGAAAACAAAAGTAAGGAAAACTAAAAGTAAAACTGAGTTTTCTTCTCACTAATTCCATAGGCACATTCAACTTTTAAATTCATTAGGTGAAGATTTTTAGCCTTTTTATTTTTGTATATTGTTAATTACTTCCAAGAGTCAAATTCAGATCCAATTTTCAGCTCTTCATTTTCACTGAAGGTTGTATAGTCAAAAGAATATTTTTTTTCCAATTTGGTAGAAATAAGTCACCTAAGAATTTTAATGTAGTAATATATTCCTGCCTTTAACTATCTCCATTAAAATACAAGATTTGAGTAAAGTTATCACCATTCCATTTGTTTTGAAAATAATCAATTACAAGGAAAACAAATACAGAATATATGTGTATTTTCTATTTCTTCCCCCGAACAATTATTTCTCTATAACTTCTGGAACCAGTCATTTATTTTATCTAACTTCAACTTGTATAAAAACTAGCAGCAGAAAATCCAGAAGTTATCTTTGTAGTAAATTTGGTGGTTGAAGAATAGCTAGTTTTCCCGGGTAAGTAAGAGGCAAGAGTATCTTAGGGGAGTGTTAAGGCTAAAGATACACTGCATTCAGCAATTGTGGCAGAGTTCACTATATTATCAAACTGGAAGCATTTAGATAAGAACAGTCCTTCTCAACTCCTCAGAATCCTCAAAGGCTGACATTGTTTGGGAACTCATTTCCAAAGTGGTCCTGTTAGGATAAAACATCCCAGTAGGTTTTTCTGTTTTTTAATTGGAGTATAATTGCTTTACAGTGTTGTGTTAGTTTCTGCTGTTCAGTGAAGTGCATCAGCTATATGTATACATATATCTCCTCCCTCTTGGACCTCCCTCCCACCCCCCATCCAACCCATCTAGGTCATCACAGAGCACCAAGCTGAGCTTCCTGTGCTTTATAGCATGTCCCCACTAGCTATCTATTTTACGCATGATAGTGTATATATGTCAATCTTAATCTCCCAGTTCGTCCCACCCTCCCCTTCCCCCACACCCCGTGTCCACATGTCCGTGCTCTATGTCTACGTCTCTATTCCTGCCCTGCAAATAGGCTCATCTGTACCATTTTTCTAGATTCTATGATATTTGTTTTACTCTTTCTGACTTACTTCACACTGTATGACAGACTCTAGGTCCATCCACATCTCTACAAATGACCCAATTTCATTCCTTTTTACGGCTGAGTAATATTTCGTTGTATATATGTACCACATCTTCTTTATCCATTCATCTGTTGTTGGACATTTAGTTTGTTTCCATGTCCTGGCTATTGTAAATAGTGTTGCAATGAACACTGGGGTACATGTGTCCTTTTGAATTATGGTTTTCTCAGGATACATGCCCAGTAGTGGGATTGCTGGGTCATATAGTAGTTCTATTTTTAGTTTTTATTTTTTAACACCTTTATTGGAGTATAATTGCCTTACAATGGTGTGTTAGTTTCTGCTTTATAACAAAGTGAATTAGTTATACATATACATATGTCCCCATACCGCTTCCCTCTTGCATCTCGCTCCCTCGCACCCTCCCTATCCCACCCCTCTAGGTGGTCACAAAGCACCGATCTGATCTCCCTGTGCTATGCGGCCGCTTCCCACTACCTATCTATTTTACGTTTGGTAGTGTATATATGTCCATGCCACTCTCTCACTTTGTCCCAGCTTACCCTTCCCCCTCCCCGTATCCTCAAGTCCATTCTCTAGTAGGTCTGCATCTTTATTCCCATCTTGCCCTTAGGTTCTTCTAACCATTTTCTTTTCTTTTCTTTTTTTTTTTTTAGATTCCATATATATGTGTTAGCATACGGTATTTGTTTTTCTCTTTCTGACTTACTTCACTCTGTATGACAGTCTCTAGGTCCATCCACCTCACTACAAATAACTCAGTTTCATTCCTTTTTATGGCTGAGTACTATTCCATTGTATATATGTGCCACATCTTCTTTGTCCATTCATCTGTTGATGGACACTTAGGTTGCTTCCATGTCCTGGCTATTATAAATAGAGCTGCAATGAACATTGTGGTACATGACTCTTTTTGAATTATGGTTTTCTCAGGGTATATGCCCAGTAGTGGGATTGCTGGGTTGTATGGTAGTTCTATTTTTACTTTTTTAAGGAACCTCCATACTGTTCTCCACAGTGACTGTATTCCTAGTAGATTTTAACTGGAGTGTAGGGCTTGGTATTAGACTGTGAACAGTATCTACTAATACAGGCTAGGCAGGTGTAATGAAATCATTCTGGATTTCTTTCTTAAGCTTATGATGGTGAAACAATGGTGTTTAATTTTTTAAATAATTTTTGCAAAAATTTGGAATGCTTATGGATGGATACACAAAGGGAATGTGTTGAAAGGCACAATGGTTGAAAGCATGACCTTCAGGGTTCCACAGACTGGGGCTGGCTCTGTCCTGGCATCATCACCTACCAGCTCTGTGTCCTGGAGCAAGTTACCCGGCTTGCTGAGCTTGTGTTTTCATGTGTCCTAGGGCACAATGAAGTCTGTGGTAGATATACTTGGTTGTCTATGCAAAATCCACTCCCCTCCTGCTTCCTTGCTAACACAGCAACTAATTCGCTCAAGTTTTGGGCATCCTTGCAAACAGAGCAATCTGGACCTGCTCTCAGTCTTAAGAGGAAAATATTGATTAGGTTAAACACTATTCACCATGAGAGAATTGTTATTTGAAATAACAGATTTATTTTATTATTTACACCATTTTGAATCTGATCTAACTCTAGCTCTTGCAGCTGAAAGCATTTGAACAGGTACAAATAGTTACCTCCACACAGTTGTTTTGAAAATTAAATGAGACGACTCATAAAATGAATGCTTGGCACGGCTCTCAAAAGTATTTATTGTTATGATTATTGATGTTGTTGATGTTAAAACTGCTACTTCTGCAATGTTCCTCATGTCAGATTTCAGCATTAGTTTCAGGCAAAATTATGAGACCTGAATTGGAAGAAAAAGGGGGGAAAGTCATTTTCTACAGCCTATTTTCCTCCTTCAGGATGTCCTTCACTTACTTTTGTATCCCTGCATACCCCCAACCATGCAGAAAAGGGATTAGTGATTGTAACATATGAAGGTATGATATTTAATAATTTTTAACCCAAAATAATGATACCCCAGTGTTAGAATTCCAAATACCATATTAAGTTAGTAAGAATTTGGGGTAAGTGAGACCTCTCTCTCTCTAAAATGTTATCACGTAAGTTTACACCTACATCTAAAGCCAAACCTTCCAGCATACAATTGGCCACTAAATCCCATATAGTTTTTTTATCTAGTCACTGCCTTGTAAGAGAAGAATTCCTCTTTCTGGTGTAATTGTTAACACTGTATATTTATTGGGTGGTGCCCTGAGCATTTCAGATCAGTATCTGTTGACAGTGAGATTACTGTTCATTTTTAAACCAGTAAGAGAAGCTAATTTTTTTTTTTTGCATAGGACTTTTGGGGGGTTTTAAACTGGGAAGATGTGCCTCCCTTGCATTTCCAGTGGACATGGCCACTGTATTTACTGTTCCAAAGTTGCGAAGAGTTGCTAATTCCTTCAACCCATGAAAAGGGATGGGTGTGTGCTATACATTGACTCACAAAAAGATGCAACCTCAAGACTTTTCAAGATTATTTCTTCCTTTAGAGCTCTTATTTGGTGTGAGATACTGCCACACACTTCAAAATGTAAAGCAAATTATTAGGTGTGACAGCTAACTACAGGGGAAAAATGGACAAACACCACTTCTCACTTCTATCTCCCCATAAGAAGAAAGACAGAAATCTGAGCATTTTCCCAAATACCTAGACTGCCTTGAGATCAATTTTATGACTGATCTGCTAGGCAACTAACTATACAGAAGACAGCCCTCTTCATTCCAATGTCCCCAAGGGGGGCTTTAATGGGACTGTTCCTTCTGCTGTGTGTTATCCTTACTGGTAGGACTAGCTAGGTAATTGGCAAAATCAGGGTAAAATGAAATGTGAGGCCCCTTGTCCAAAAATTATTAAGAATTTCAAGACAGTGGCAGCAGAACATTAAACCAAGCATAAGGACCTTCAGATCCTGACCCTGACACTGACCCTGGCCCTGTGAAGCTGGTCTCACTGGCAGGGGCTGATTGTACCAATCTCTCTGCTTCTTTAGAGTTGGCATGTGAAGTAGTGGTAAGAGCGTGGAGGGAGACAAACCTAGTTGAAAGCCTGTCTCTTTTCCCTCTAAATGTGTGAATGTGAGTGAGATACAGACTCAGCCTCCTGCACAGCACTGCTCCGAGGCTTAACTGCTCAGGGCACTCAGTGCAGCACTTTGCACAAGAGAGGCTGAGTGAATGGTTTCAGAGGGCCTGGGTTTAAATTCTGGAAAGATCTAGTCTTTTGTCCAGGTGACTAGGACCCCATTTGAGTGAGTGTTAGGTCATGCTCTTCTGACTTTACTCTCTTATGTAGTCCACACCCTAATGGCAGCTTACAGATAACTGTGAATGTGGTCGTAAGGAAAGCTGAGTGAGGGATCTTGAAGAGGTCAGCACAACGTACCCTCATATCAGGAAAAATAATTCAAAAGGCTCAGCAGTATAATATTTGTGTATAGTAGATGGCATGTTGTCATCACGAATAATGGAAGATACTTTCCTTTCCTTTCTTTTGTTTTTAATTTGTTAACATACTCCAAATAGGAAATTACATTCAAATATTTTTTGCTTTGAATTGACAACTGTAATATGTTTCTAGTAAAAAAGCAAATATCTAGATTCTAATTAACAGAGAAAGAGGGTGCTCCTTTGGAAATAACCAGCTAAAATAAAATAAAATAAAATAATCATTTGTTTGAACTTCATAACTCGGGTTGGAAAAGTGGTTAACTCGCCTATCTGCTTCTTGTGCTCACATTTCTAAGAATGATCATAATGAAATTAAGGTAAGAGGGAAACACATCATGTGTAGCATTAATTCTCGTATAGCTGAATTGAATGTCAAAGAAAGCTTTAGATCAGCAGTAAAATAATCTGCCCAGATTTCTTGTTACTCTGTGCTTAGAATTTCTGCCCATCCTTGAAAAAAGTTGCGACAGGAGAGAAGGAAGTTTCCCTTTGCACTGGGATGTAGTCCTTGAATATTCCTCCAGTGTTAACTGACACCTGTGAAAACATGATTTTTGGAAAACCTTCTTTTAATAAGAGAATATATTGATCCCTGGAGATGTGGAACAAACATGATACCTGGGGTTATGCAGTTTACAGGAATGATGGTATTTCCATGTTCTCTGGAACTGGGAAGATTGTCTCACCCAACAAATATTTGTTCTTCCCGGTGAATAAGGATCTGCCCAGTGTACTTATTGCTTGATTGTGTTTATGCTCCTTTGTGTTTGGCTCCGTCTACATGGCTGTGAGATTAGATTTTTAACCCCCAACTGGTGGGGCTGGTACTCAGTGTCATCTAATAACGCCTTCAAACCCCTACGTAAATCTATAAGCCAGGACAGGTCCGTCTTGATATCATGATTTGGAATCTATTTTGAGATTCAGGCTTCACATAATACACATACAACATGAAGCCAGCCAGAAGTCGTAATTTTTAACAATTGATTTTCGACACACCAACTCATGATCAGCAGACGTGGGGGCAATAAGAGAATGAAGGGGATTGATTACATAGAATAGAATGGACGATATTCTCACATAAGCTTTTCATAGATGCATCAGCTGTAGGCACCCAGCCCTGTGGATGGCCACACCGGTAAGGCTCCAGAAACAATAATAAATATAAAACCTATGAGGAATAATTAATCAAGTGAAAAAACCTTAAGAGGCTCGATTTTCTCCTCCTTAATCCCAATTAGTGACAAAACTGTCATGGATCCTTCAGAGAACTAAAACTCCACAAAGTTTAAAATATACAAGTAACAGACAAATGAGAGATTATAGTGAATAAGTTCTGAAATTTTGCAGGATCTTTGTGTGGTTACCTTTGACCTGAAAATAGGAGCCTTTTGTTTATAGCCATTAGTGCATTCATTCCCCAGTGATAAAGTGGTGGTTTCAGATGATTGGCTATGGGCGTGGAGATGGACCAGAAGTTAGGGGAGAAGGTGATATATGGATGGGATTCACACCATAACACAGAAGGCAGCAGTGATGTCAGAATCAGCCAGACTCAGGTCTAATCCAGGCTGTCCTGTGTTCTTTTGAGAAAATTATTCACAAGATCTGAACCTTGAGTTCATAATCTCTGAACAAAGGTTAAACAATCACACCTACCACAATGAATTGGAGTAGTATAATGCAGTAGCTAAAAGCATCAGATCCATCCTCATAATAGATTCATCACCTTGGTCAAGTTACTGAACCTCTGTGTGCCTCAGTTTCCTAACTTTTACAACGTAGTGAATGACACCTACTTCGCACAGTTGCTTTGAGAATTAAAGCTCCTGGCACTTAATAATTGCTCAACCAATGTTAGTTATTATTCATTTTCAGCAAATAGGTATTGAGTTCTTTTTATTTGTGGGGCATTGGCCCAAACCACTGATGAAACTAACTGATGTACCTTGGTCATAGAAGACACCCAAGAAATATTTGATGAATGAAAGGGAAAGCAAGCCCTTGGTGTGTCCCTAAGATTTGGTTAGGCTTTGAATATCCAATCCAGCATTATTTATGTGTCACTGGACAAACGGCAGGTTGTTTTTTTCCAACTGGCATTTCTGATTCACAGTGAACAGAGTCCAAAGTATTCCTTTATCCAACCATAAGATTAACAGTAAAAGAGAAATGTTTCACTGTACCCTTCTGAGGTATTTTCTTTTTGGAACAAGTGGTGATAGGGACCAAGCCAACCAAAGGAAAAGATAAACGAAGTGATCACAGGGATCTTTTTAAAAAGGTACCTGAGATGGAAAAAAAAAATACATATTTTTTTCAACTGTCAAGGTCAAAACCCATTCAGGGAGAGCGTTCACTTCGCAATGGCTGTCAAGATACACTAAAGCTTGCTGGATCCACTTACCCCAATTCATTAGGGCCTTGGAAGGTTTTTCCAGAGATCATAAGTATGCACTATGCAAACACATTCTCAACTACAGTTTCAACCTGTTGATATTTGTAACAGGCTTATTTGCTTAAAATGTAAAACTCTAAAGAAGTAGACTTTGTAAGTAACAATAACAACAAAAAGGCAAAAATGATATGTCATCTAAACTGACTGTTCAGTGCTACATAAGTGCTATTGATTGTGCTTAAAAACAAAGTATGCCAACATCTATGGCGCATAAACAAAATACTGTGACACAAGCACATTAGCTTTTGGTGAGAGCAAATGCCAATAAACACCCCTGAAATTTCAGAGTCCTTTTGCAAGCACAGGCATTAGGGAGGAACTGCTGGAGTTAGGATGGATTGGCACCTCGGAATATTCTCCCTATTGTTATGAATAAAGGAATCAGCCACTTAATTTCTATCCTTTCTGAAACATGGGGAATTCTCAAGAAAAGATTTCTTAATACTCTGTCCTGAGCAACAGAGAGCAAAGAACTTTTATTGCTTTGCTCCGTTTCCCAACTTACTTATTTTTTATTTTTAGTTCTTAGTAGTAGGATGAAATAATAGTCAAGGGTTGGGAGAGGAGAATGGGTATGAAACATGGTTTATAGATTAAATATTTTTAAAGCCTGGTTTGGTAGAACATTTAAAAAACAGATACAAAGTAAAACAATACCTGAAAACATCAAAATTTATTTTTATGATAACCATTTGTGCTCACGTTTAAGAAAGTCTAGGTCTGTATAACCTTGATCTATTTCTCATTTCTGAATAGTTTTTTATACCATTGTGGTTTCTGACTCCTAACATCCATTTCTCCTTCCAGGAGTACCTCTCTGATCTTTCTTTGCAGACTTACTTCTATAAAGCTCATCACCTGTTAGGCTAAAGTGGCACTAAGCTCCCATCTCCAGTCTAACCCAACTACAGGAGCTCGTGACCTAGATCAGGTAATAAGAGCATTCTGTCACTTTGGCCTCAGGATTGGCTCAGAAACAGGCTTGTCCACAGTGAGGACAATGAGACTCAATCCCAGGACATACGTGTTTGCCCACTTAATGAGTTATCAGGCTACGAATCTGGAGCTTCTAGGCCCTACAGTAAAGGAGAACCTACTGGAGAATGAAGCCAACACAGAGAATCACAGTGGTGTTTGGGCATTTGCCTTCAGTCATATCTGAAGCTGGAGCTACCCCTAGACTTCTCAGTATCTAGGCCAATAAATTCCTAATTCTTTTTTTGGGGGGGATGAGGAAGGTGGGAGAGGGGAATAGGTTTTTTCTAAACCTAGTTGGAAACGGTTTCTCTAAATAAGCCATACTGGAAAACGCTCTATTCCCTTTGCTTGGAAAACTTTCTTGCTTTCTCTTTACCTCTCAAACGTGCGCTCTTTTTCAAGGTTCAGCTCAAACCCCACCCCTTCCAGGAAGTCTTCCTTGACTATCCCAGCCTAATCCCTTCCTTGACTCCCTTGACCTCTTACATCACTCAGTGTTCTTAGTCCTTATTCCTTGTCTGCCAGGGATTGTTGACCTTGTCATGCTAGTTTCTTTTTTTTTTTTTTTTTTTTTCTTTTCAGGTGATGATCTTATTTCCTAAAGGGTAAAGCCAGTCCTTAAAAATTCTATGTTCTTCAGCCTTTGCTGTAGAAGGTTATAGAAAGAAAGTGAGCAATATATATCTGTGGCTTTAATTAAATGCAATGAAAACGTATACAAGTACATTTCTTATCCACCTGTTAGTCCAGAATAACACCTTGCATGAAACACATGGTTGCACAGTCATAAGGAAGACAAACAATTACGAGGGATTGCAGCTATGAGGATGATACTACCTGGAGCAAAGGGAAGGGCAAATCGAGAGTATCAGAATTTTCAACTCATGTATATTATATTGTGAACACGTTTTTATTGCTAATAGATAAGGGACTCAAGGCCAGTATCTTCTCTGTTTATCACGTTTCACTCACAGTATTCTCAATATCAATAATAGTCTTGGGCACAAGCAAGATATAATGGCATGTTGAGCTGAAACCTAAAAACTGAAATAAATTTTAGCTATTTAAACATCTCAATCAGGAGTCAGTGCCACCACATTTAAGATCATTTCAGCACAATCACCAAGCTTGAGGTAGAGACCACACCCTTGCTTCCCCAAAGACCAAAGATGATTGCTGCCTTACTCCCCTGAGCACTCAGCTACTGCAATCTTTTTGCCCTGTTCAGCCCTGCATGTTTTACTAGCCTCATTCTACAATCTGCCTGCCACCAGTTTGTAAAACTTACTCAAATCAGTAGACAGCTGTATGAGGATCAAATCATCCAGATTTTCCTAACAACATTGACTTACATAAAGGTGTTGTGCATATACTGTAAGTCCAGAAGGTTGTAAATAAACTTTCCAACAAAGAGCTTAAGATCTAACAAGAGAAGGAAACCTTACTTCACACTAAGTGAAGTAAGCCAGACGGAGAAAGGCAAATATATGAAATCACTTATATGTGAAATCTAAAAAAAAGTGATACAAATGAACTTATTTACAAAACAGAAATAGACTCACAGACATAGAAAACAAACTTATGGTTACCAAAGGAAAAGGGGGAGAGGAGGGATAAATTAAGAGTTTGGGATTAACATATACACACTACTATATGTAAAATAGATAGCCAACAAGGACCTACTGTATAGCACAGGGAACTGTACTCAATATTTTGTAATAACCTATAAGTGAAAAGAATCTGAAAAGAATATATATATAAAAAACTGGATAAATTTGCTGTACAACTGAAACTAACACAACATTGTAAATCAACTATACTTCAATAAAAAAATGTTGACAGTTCTTATCTCTGAATGATTGACTTATGATTTAAAATTTTGGGGTATACAGTTTTCTGATTTAATAAATTAATTTGTTATTTAGAAAAAAGAAGAAACCTGAACATCAGTCTTTGCAACGTAAGAGGAGGCAAGGGGAGGGTCCACACGACAACAGACCCAGCTCCCCCGCCCCCGACCTTCCCAGCGTTCCCAACCCTACACTTCTCCTTCCATCCTGGTGGACTGAGTTCATCATAGACCTTAAGAACTCTAAAAAAGAGGAACTTGGGATAGTTAAAAGCAACAAAATTTTCCTAGTCATACAGTAAATTAGCAGCTTTCAAATCTCAAGCGTGCAAACCATAGCTCTGAGTTTATGATCTCAGGTTCAGCTGCTTTCCAGTCTCACCACCAATTATGTTTTTTTATTAGAGATGGGAAAGTGATTTTCTGACTTTTCTTTTTTTTATACAGTTGCTTCAATTAAAAAAGAAGTCTTTTTGTTCCAAATTTACGTTTCATCAATTCTGCTTCACAGATGGTATCTTATAACATAAATCCTCTGTTAGACCATTTTCTTTCCCACACTGACGACTGCACCATTCCTTTGTGAATGTTTATTTTCCTGTTCTCACTGGTAACTGGTAACAGGTGGCACTTCAAGGTGAAGAAGTTGTTTTTCTTATTCATTACATATTTGACTAACGCTAGAAATTACTTCCAGTTCCAATCTCTCTCCTTATCCTGTTACCTGAGAAATTTGAGTTTGCTGCTGTATGAAAATAGCAAGGAGTAAGACGTGGAGATCACCTTCCTCCCCATAAATACATGAAAAATACATCTACATGTAGAACAATTCCTACAGAACACCTACTGAATGCTGGCAGAAGACCCCAGGCTTCCCAAAAGGCAAGAAACTCCCCAAGTACCTGGGTAGGGCAAAAGAAGAAAGAAAAAACAGAAACAAAAGAATTGGGACAGGACCTGCACTTCTGCGACGGAGCTGTGAAGGAGGAAAAGTTTCCATACACTAGGAAGCCCCTTTACTGGCAGAGATAGGGGGTGGGCAGGGAGGAAGGTTTGGAGCCATGGAGGAGAGCGCAGCAACAGGGGAGCAGAAGGCAAAGCAGAGAGATTCCCACACAGAGGATCAGTGCCGACCAGCATTGCCAGTCTGAGAGGCTTGTCTGATCACCTGCTGGCTGGTATGGGTGGGGGCTAGGAGCTAAGGCTTGGGCATCAGAGGTCAGACTCCAGGGAGAGGACTGGGGTTGGCTGTGTGAACACAGCCTAAAGGGGGCTAGTGAGCCACAACTAGCTGAGAGAGAGTCTGGAAAAAAGTCTGGATCTGCCTAAGAGGCAAGAGACCATTGTTTCAGGTTGCACAAGGAGGGGGGGAGTCAGAGCACTGCCTAAACGAGCTCCAGAGACGGGCAGGAGCCACAGCTATCAACGCAGTTACCAGAGACTGGCATGAAATGCTAACGCTGCTGCCACTGCCACCAAGAGGCCTGTGTGCAAACACAGGGCACAATCTACACCTCTCCTCCCAGGACGCTGTTCACCATGCCACTGCTAGGGTCCCGTGATCCAGGGACAACTTCCCCGGGAGAACACATGACATACCTCAGGCTGTTGCAATGTCATGCCAACCTCTGCTGCCACAGGCTCACCCCGCATTCCATACCCCTCCCTCCCCCCTGGCCTGAGTGAGCCAGAGCCCCCTAATCAGCTGCTGATTAGAGGCAGGGCCAAATCCAAACCTGAACCCCAGGAGCTGTGTAAAAAAGAAGAGAAAGGGAAATTTCTCTGTGCAGCATCAGGAGCGGATTAAATCTCCACAATCAACTTGGAAAAATCAACATTGTGAAAATAACTCTACTACCCAGAGCAATCTACAGATTCAATGCAATCCCTATCAAACTACCAAGGGCATTTTTCACAGAACTAGAACAAAAAATTTCACAATTTGTATGGAAACACAAAAGACCCCAAATAGCTAAAGCAATCTTGAGAACGAAAAATGGAGCTGGAGGAATCAACTCCCTGACTTCAGACTATACTACAAAGTTACAGTAATCAAGACAGTATGGTACTGGCACAAAAACAGAAATATAGATAAATGGAACAGGATTGAAGGCCCAGAGATAAACCCACACACATATGGTCACCTTATTTTTGAAAAAGGAGGCAAGAATATACAATGGAGAAAACACAGTCTCTCCAATAAGTGGTGCTGGGAAAACTGGACAGCTACATGTAAAAGAATGAAAGTAGAACACTTCCTAACACCCTACACAAAAATAAACTCAAAATGGATTAAAGACCTAAATGTAAGGCCAGACACTATAAAACTCTTAGAGGAAAACATAGGCAGAACACTCTATGACATAAATCACAGCAAGATCCTGTTTGACCCATCTCCTAGAGAAATGGAAATAAAAACAAAAGATAAACAAATGAGACCTAATGAAACTTAAAACTTTCATACAGCAAAGGAAACCATAAACCAGATGAAAAGACAACCCCCAGAATGGGAGAAAATATTTGCAAACAAAGCAACTGACAAAGGATTAATCTCCAAAATATAGAAACAGCTCATGCAGCTCAATATCCAAATAACAAACAACCCAATCCAAAAATGAGCAGAAGACCTAAACAGACATTTCTCCAAAGAAGATATACAGATTACCAACAAACACATGAAAGGATGCTTAACATCACTAATCATTAGAGAAATGCAAATCAAAACTGCAATGAGGTATCACCTCACACTGGTCAGAATGGCCATCATCAAAATGTCTACAAACAGTAAAGGCTGGAGAGAGTGTGGAGATAAGGGGACCCCTTGCACTTCTGGTGGCAATGTAAATTGATACAGCCACTATGGAGAACAGTATGGAGGTTCCTTAAAAAACTAAAAATAAAACGACCATATGACCCAGCAATCCCACTACTGGGCATATACCCTGAGAAAACTGTGATTCAAAAAGAGTCATGTACCACAATGTTCATTGCAGCTCTATTTACAATAGCCAGGTGATGGAAGCAACCTAAGTGTCCATCGACAGATGAATGGATAAAGAAGATGTGGCACATATATATACAATGGAATATTACTCAGCCATAAGAAGAAACAAAATTGAGTTTTTTGTGGTGAGGTGGATGGACCTAGAGTCTGTCATACAGAGTGAAGTGAGTCAGAAAGAGAAAAACAAATACCGTATGCTAACACATATATATGGAAGCTAATAAAAAAAATGGTTCTGAAGAACCTAGGGGCAGGACAGGAATAAAGTCGCAGACATAGGTAACGGACTTGAGGACACGGGGAGGGAGAAGGGTAAGTTGGGGCAAAGTGAGAGAGTGACATTGACATATATACACTATCAAATGTAAAATAAATAGCTAGTGGGAAGCAGCCGCATAGCACAGGGAGATCAGCTCGGTGCTTTGTGACCACCTAGAGGGGTGGGATAAGGAGTATGGGAGGGAGACGCAAGAGGGAGGGAATATGGGGATATATTTATAGGTATGGCTGATTCACTTTGTTGTTCAGTGGAAACTAGCACAACCATGTAAAGCAATTATACTTCAATAAAGATGTTAAAAATGTTTAAAAGAAAAGAAAATAGCAACTTGAAGAGATGAAAGTTTAACAAATGCTATAAATAGCAACTGAAGCTCTTGTCATTACAGTGAACTACAGCTCCACACCCACTTCCTCTACTACTGTCTGTCATTAGCTATTATATTTGAAGTGAAACTTGTTTCTGGTACAATCTGTACAATGAACAAGGAAACCATAAAGAGATCAAAGGATCAGTGGAAGAATTTGTTCTCTTTTACACACAGTGAATAAACCTGACTTTCTGGCATTCACACTGGCCAAAGCTCCCTTGGACTTACCAAATTTCATGCGTATATCCTCTTCTGCTTTCTTCAAAGGAATATCCCAAGTGCTTAACATAAGAAATCTAGTAAACAACAACAAAATATACGTGGGAAGGCGTTACTTCCTTAGGTGTCTGAATGGGTAATTATTCTAAACTCACTCTGCAAATCCTAAGACCCAACCCTTGCTGAATAGCCATGCAGCACGATATCCATTTGTAAAGCAGCTTCTTTCCACTAATCTTGGAAATGTATTTATACAAGTGCCAGATTTGCAGTTTCCATGAGGAAAGGTATTTGTAGAGGTAAAATTTTCCAAGCCAAAAATTACTTTGTTCCTCTCAGAAACAAAAAGTGTTATAAGAATATTTGTCACAAACGTGGATAGAGATGTTGACTTATCATATCTTCTGAAATATATAGCTATTTAATTTGGTTTCTCTACTCCATCTTTTCCTCTTTCTAATAGGACCGATGTCCTGGTCATTCAGGCTTCCATGAGGTGTCTTTGGGTTTTGTTCTCTGTTCCAATGTGCCTAGTCCCTTTTTCTCTCGGGAGGTGCACAGGCATCAGTGCTGGAGTCTAGGATGGCTGTGCTAGCTTCTTGTGTTGAGGAGACACATAGAGGCTTTGGGGACCAAGAAGGTGCTGTCTAAGGTGCTCTCTGGCTGAACACGCTGCAGTGCCATTTCCTCTCTGCTGCTCCCAGCTGGTTGGAGCAGGACACCTTGTGAAGTAGGTGAAGTGGTCCCTCCTCGAGGTTCCAATGTGAACTGGGCATAAGCTTCTGCTTTTTTCAAACTACCCCTTCTTGTACATGAAGTTTCTATCACCTCACTACTCACTCTCATCTCGGGGTGAAGCCCAGGGCACTGCAAGCAGCATCTTCATCCCTGTATTATACTCAGTTTTATAGAGTGAAATATTGAGCTAAGGCCCTCAGTCTCTGGAGTTGGTCTGACTTGGTTTAACACCTGACTCATCTTACACATCATAAACCATTATAATAGTATCAACCTCATCAAGGTTTAAGTGAATTACATAGTACCTGGGAAATAGAAAGAGGGAAAGCAAAGTGTTATAAACTTCTGAATCTTATTGATACCGAAGAGAGTTATTTTCTCGGAACTGCCTCACATCTAGGGGCATTCTGAGGGCACTAAACAAAATTAGTCATAAGCAGCACTTTGAGCCTATGATAACCTCCTCTCTACATAAAGACTTCTACAAACTAGGAGAACTGAACTCAATGATATTAGAGATGATGAAACAGCAGCTGTCCCATGAAGAAATTATTGAAAGGAATATAGACAAAAATATCTGGAAAATGTATTATTAGATGTGTATCAGGTAGTTAATGAACAGGACTATTATGTTCTCATTCTAAACAATAGTCACTTTCATAAATAAATGTACATTGGTAATTTTGTATTCTTTTTCTTAAGGAGGCCCCCGAAGTTTCATCCCCCTCTACAAATCTGAATTTTGTCACTGAAATGCCCTTAATCTTTTTTAAAAATAATAAACCCATGTAAGAATTTTATGCAAAATGCACACAGTTTTTTCCTACAAGTTCAGGGAGTTCATCTGTTCCCTTAAAGCTCATCCATTGACCTCTCGTTAAGACCTCTGGTTTTAAGGAAGAATCAGCTAAGTTTGGTATTGTATACAAAACAGTTATAAAGGAATACGATACAATTGCTGTTCTGAATTTCCTCACAGGCACCTCAGCTTTACTTCCTTTCTTCCCCCCTTATTTTCCCCAGGTTCTCATAAGCCTATGGCTTTTCTGCAGCCCAAGGTAGTAAGTAAAATTTTGGAAGTCTGGTGGTCTGGCACAGGTGAAGAGAGGTTTAAGTGTTCTTTCCTGTGAGCTCTCTCTAAAACAAACATTCCTCAGGAGAAAATTCACACTTACGAGGGGTAAAGAGAGAGGAGAATTTTTTTCCTGTTGCCAACTATTTCAAATAAGTCATTGGCTTCCCACATGCTCCCATAGTAACTTGTGTTTATACCTACCTCACCACACCATGCTAGTGTGATCTGATTATTTGTCTTTCTCCCAGACTGTGAGGTTTTTGCAAATAGAGATTATATTATTTATCATTGTAATTCAAGTTTGGGAATATAGTAAGTCATTAATAAATGATTATTGAGTGAATGAATGAAGAGAATGAAAATAACTAGGTTTTGTTAGCTATTTTTTATACCTGCTGAATAGAACCCATAGAACCAAAATTTCTTTCCCAAACATAATAACCACAAAGCATCCTACAGTTATGTTACTAAGAACTTTTATTCCCTTTTTAGCCTAAACACATATAGCTAGCCAATGTAAACTAGTAGCAAAATCTGAGGTGATATCTGTGAATAGGAAAAGTCTTTGAGGTTGCAACAGAAAGATTTGTGCTACATATGGATGTCTTTCTACATTCTTTTCAATATTGCTGGTTCGTGGCCTCTGGGTGCATTGAGAATTTTAATAATTAAAACATGTCTGGTTCCACCAGGAGATGGTGCACTGGATGACATACAGCAGAATGCACATGTTATTTTTGTAACAAAAATATCAAATGGAAATTAAAACTCTGCTTCTAAAGCAAGATCATCCTGGGCTGCTGCTCGGTTGACTTTCATAGCCAGATTAAAGACTGCCCTTAGGACTGAATGTTGTGCTTCTCCTTGGCTTGCCACCGTAAGAGCTGGCAACACTAGAGCCACTTTAAGGCTTAGAAATTTCCTGCAATGAGTTTAGTAGATGAGTCGAGGTGAGTTCCCAGAAAGAGCCCTAGATATGGAGGTGAACAGAGTTCAGGTCTTTATCAGATGATATCTTTTCACACTTTGTCCTCACTGGAATGTTTGAAGTTAGTGAATGCCAGTTCAGAGTGATTTAAAAGCCCTGGCTCTTGGGTTCATTGGTTCTCTTTTATAAGATTGCTTTGAATTCACATGAGGTGTGTGTGTGTGTGTGTGTGTGTGTGTGTGTGTGTGTGTGTGTGTGTGTGTATGTGTGTTACCTAACGGTTAAAGGCCTTTACCCTGGAGCTCCAGTTGCACAAGATATTTAATCTCTTTGGACCTCAGTGTCTTCCAGGGTAAAATGGAAATAATAATAGAAACTCACTACCTAATAGATGTGTTGTAAAGATCAAATGAGTTAATGTATACAGAGCAGTTGGAACACTGTCTGGTACGTAAGTGCTATAGAAGGGTTAGCTATTTTTAGTATATTGCATCAATATAGCATTCCACTCTTCATACGTTATACATATTGTTGGGTTGTATTATTATACCAGGCAATGAAGGGAAAGTGTCAAAGTGGAAAGGGCATTGTCTGACTTATTCCCTGAAATATTTTAAGTTTTGTAATGAAGTGAAAGAAACTTTTGAAGCAGAAACTCCTCTGTGGAGTTTCAGGGACTGGTGAGCACATGTGCTGTTGATCCGCCCAATCATCTGGTGTCGACTGAAAGTGCATGAACAAACTCGGGGATAGATATTAAGGGCAGTATATGCAACTCCAGTATAACCAACAAAAGGTAAATTTTCCTAACTATTCCGTAGTTCTAGGGGTTCACCAGTAAGAACAGTACTCCAGTCTTTAGCTGGGACCCTAAAGGCATAATGTCAGGGTTTCAGCCAATGAAACAAATGGTGTAATTTAAATAGTCTCCTTGCAGAACTGCTCACACCAAGCTCACCAACTCCACTTACCTTTCCCTGAGTTCATCTTACTCGACTCATCCACAACAGTTGACTTGAAACCCTCTCGCCTATTGACTTCCATAATGCCATGCTCTCCTGGGTTTCTTTTTACTTCCCTAGTCCACTCATCTCAGTGCCCTTTGCTGACTGCCTTCCTCCTCGTCTCTAGATGCCATAACTCCTTGGAGTTTTGTCCTAGGTTCTCTTCTCTCTCCCTATGTTTTTCCCCTAATGATTCAATGTGTTTTTATGGTTTTAAACACTATCTAGAGAATAATAAATGTCATAGTTATATGTTGAGCTTAGACCTTTATTCTGACCACAAGAATCATTGTATTCTACTTCCTAACCGACATCTACGGTTCCATGTTTCTAACATAACATGTACAGAAATAAACTTTTGATCTTTCCCCCATTTATTCCTTCTCCTGTCATTCTCATCTTAATAAAGGGCAACAGAAGTCTTGAAATTTACCTTGATTATCTCTTCTCTGTTAGATTCTATTTTCAAAATCTCTCTAGAATACACACTTCTCTCCATTCCACTGACACCAGCATAACTCAAGGCACCCTACCTGTTATCTAGAAGACTCCTTATTTTACCTTAAATTACCTCCTTACTTTGTGTCTTTCCTCTGTCTAACACCTTCTCCACATAGGAACTTGAAAAATCTTTCTAAACCTGCATCAAAGCACAGATAAAGAACCAGATGTAAGGAGATTATGAGAATAACACCAAGTGACTAAAGGGCAGAGCTTTTCACACACAGCTCTCTCTCCTTTCTGGTTTCCACAGGCCTGCTGCCCCATTACTATATACTTTAGTGCAAAATGGTGGCCGCACTCATAAATATGTTTTATTGACTTTCAGAGTGTTATTATTTTCACTTTTCTCAGTGGTGTCAGCCTTTGTGTTTCGCTCCACTCCAATCCCAGTCAACATGCTTAGAAAGTTTGTTCTCAGCATTAACTACCTGTCTGACACTGAAGTCTCTTAGTTCCCTGGCATTCTCCACTCAGAGATCTCAAAACCCACTTCATGTCAGTCACCTGCTCACATCCCCATAATGTGGACTTCAACATCATTCAACACTGCTCCACCCGCATGTTTCAACATGAGGTTCCTCTCTCTGACTGCAATCTTTTCCCTCCTCTGCCAGGTCCTGAGAGCAACGGTACCACTCTTGACCCTCATCAGGACTCTAAGTCATCGGCCTCCTCCTCATCTGCAATGTCATTGCTCCTTTTCTGGAAACAACCGGTCTCATGAAGCCAAGATTTCATTTCAAGAAGAAAGCCACTTCTCATCCCTCTGACATAGCCAAACATACCTGGAAAAATCTTAAAGCAGTAGGGTAGGGTCCAAAACAAAATCATGCAGTCATCTCAGTTGTCCCTGTGAAGCTCAGCATTTCTTTCTTTCATCTGTTTTTGATGTTCTATTGAAGTAATCATAATAGGTGTTTTAAACATGTTTCACTCGTTAAAATTTTATTACTTAAAATAACTTAAAATTTATGGCTTAAAATTTCATGCCGTCACACTCCGAATAGAGTGGCTTTTCAGCATTTTTGCTGAAATAAATCAAAATAAGTCATGCTAGAAAACTCACTTTCTCTTTATACGTATTCAACTTCTTTCTCTCCTCACCCCACCTCACACACACATAACAGGATAAAAAGTAAATATACAGTTCGGAATTCTTTAGATGGGTCAATGACATACAGTCCAAATTTTTAATTTCCTTTAGATTACTATCTGCAAAGACATGCTTTTTTAGTTCTCTTATTACAAGTAATCACATTTGATATGTTAGGCCTTTATCACCATCTTTACAAAGAAAAGGTTGACATATTTAATTAACATATTTCTGAAGCTAGTCAGCAAGAAAGCTGTCAAAGCAAAAACTGCTTTTCTGATCAGACTGATGCTTAATGCACACAAAATCCAGTAACACCACCAGCCGTCTAAGTTATAATAATTTGTCAGAACTAATTTCTATAGATCTTTCAACATAGCTTTAAATAATTTGGATAAATTTCCTTCCTGTTGTGATATTAGGACATTTTTTTAATGTTTAAATTTTGTGTACAGTGTCTTCATCACCAAGACAATAATATAATTAAACATTGACACAATAAATTCTACAGATGAACCATAGCTGAAATTCATTTCATAATTATCATATACTAGAACAAAGTACCTTACATAGTATCAATTCCCTTAATCCTATGACATGCCAATTAGAAGTGTACTATTATTATCTCCATTTTACAGCTGAAAAACTTAGGTTAGGTTAGTTAACCAAGTTTACACAGCTTGAGCTCACACTTAACCATTAAATTTTTTTTTTATACTGCAGGTTCTTATTAGTCATCAATTTTATATACATCAGTGTATATATGTCAATCCCAACTGCCCAATTCAGCACACCACCATCCCCACCCCACCACGGTTTTCTCCCCTTGGTGTCCATATGTTTGTTTTCTACATCTGTGTCTCAACTTCTGCCCTGCAAACCGGTTCATCTGTACCATTTTTCTAGGTTCCACATACATGCGTTAATATACGATATCTGTTTTTCTCTTTCTGACTTACTTCACTCTGTATGACAGTCTCTAGATCCATCCACGTCTCAACAAATGACTCAATTTCATTCCTTTTTAGGGCTGAGTGATATTCCATTGTATATATGTACCACATCTTCTTTATCCATTCGTCTGTTGATGGGCATTTAGGTTACTTCCATGACCTGGCTATTGTAAATAGTGCTGCAATGAACATTGGGGTGCATGTGTCTTAACCATGAAATTTTATATCTAATCTTGTTCAGCATCATAATATTGAATATATCATAGGATCCTACACATAAGTCAGTATGAAAGCCTAATACTGAAAAGCAAGTATATAGTAACAGCATCAACTTAATATCCATTGGTCAAACTCAGCTGATTGTTCCAAAAAGGGACTGGTAAATAGAATTTAAGTATCTGTATTCACAAAGCCAATCTAAATAACTGTATACATACATAGGTCAACAATTATGTCAGTCTAAACAATGATTGACATTTATATCTGCTCAGTTTATCAGAAACTTTTGATTTCTAACTGAGACTGAGCTGTTAGCTATTAATATTTTTTTTCTTGGTGATTAAGATTATATATTTTAACATGTGTATTTATATCTAGTACCTTGTCCATGGAACTAGTAATTTAGTTTAAAATTTTGAATTCATTTAGTGCAAATGGATTTTAGTTACCAAAGTTGTAGTAGGATTTCCACTGCAATTCTTTTCTCTTTACTGCTAGTGATTTAGTGTGCTGAGCTTGAAGACTGAAGCTTTCAGTTCAAGGCCTAACTTTACTATTTACAACTACTAGTTGTTTGACCTTAGGCAAACAACTGAAGTTCCGTGAGTTTCACTTTTCTCATTTGCAAAGTGAAGATAACAACACCTTCCCTACCAACTGCACAAGGCAGGTAGAAGGGTCAGGTGAGATAACATGTATGGAAGTACTTCTGATACTGTGCAGTACAATTCGAGGTGTTAGTCACCTACCGTCTGATTGCTCATACGAAGGCAATAAATTTCTCCCCAAGAAACAATGGTATAAAATTTAGGACTGTTTTAACTTTCCTTAAATAAGGTAACAATAAAACAAAACCCCTCTACATATTAAAAAAAACAGTAATTTCTACTTCTGATTTTAATTATACCACTTTGGAGGCATGAATCTGCTTTTTCCAATTGTCTTGGCAGACTAGAATTTGTTCAGTACTGAAAGGAGGTTCGGGGCACTTGATTGAAGCTTTCTTTCAGAGATTCTTTTATCTACAGCATGGATATAAAAGAGGCATAAAGAAAATATATTTCTTGGTCCATAAAAGAATACATTCTTTTGTTATTGCTAATGCCACGTAAATTTAAGCCATCTACGTATTTAGGTGTCTTCTTGGCAAGTTTTTATTTTTGAAAAGAAGTCTTTTACTGGAATTCACATATTCTTGTTAAGCCATGTGAGTTGTTTCACCTTCTGAGTTCAGCTACTTCCAGGAACAAGACATGGGGTGTCATATTCTCATTCTTTTGAAACTCATCACAGTGAAGAAGTCAGTTATGGTAAATAAAAAACATGAGTAAAGTAGCATTGAATGACACACATAAAATATAGCTTCTGTATCACTTACTTTTTACCAGAGAACTTAGTATTCTCCTTGTCACAATCACCTTCCTAGCAATAAAACTGGGAATTATAGCCAAAAATACAGACTGATGTAACTCCATGATTTTGTGGAATAAAAGTGAACACAGACTTAAGAAATAAGATAGTTTGACAAATGTCAACATATTTTATTTAGTAGCTTTTGTATTTGTGGTAATAGAAAAAGAAATGTTTCTATTCTGCGTGAGAATTATCACATGATTTTGATTAAGGGTTAAGGAAGAAAGAGATCCCATTAGGAGCTCTAACTGTTGCTAACAGTGAGAACCAAGACTTAATCTCTCTAAGCTACAGTGTCTTCTTATCTAACATGCTTCTGAGAATCAAATGAAATTTCATTCATTCATTCACCAAATATTGGGCACCTACTGTATTCAAGAAAGTGGGCTAGACACTGTGGCAGATTCAGTAGTGTTTATAATAGCCTTAGGTTTTATGAACTTAAAATCTAATAAGTAGATCAATGCTATTAATACCCAGAACGGTAAAAACAAACTGAAAGTGTTAAGAGCCAGAAGAGGCTAAAACAACGTTATGAAAATTCATGTCATGAGAAAGTTCTTTGAAATTGTAAAATGCTACACAGATGGACACTATCATAATAGGTCAGAATATGGAGAAACTGAGGGAAGATTTTGATGATTTGTTCCTGTAAACATTCCCCTTTCCCCATATTTACCTTGCTTAATAAAATAGGATAGGAATCAATTACCTAATACAGTGTCTTGCAAACTTTATATGCTCAGTAAATATTTGTTGAATAAATGAATGCTTAACAATCTTTTTCTCAATGATATTTAAAGGAATACTTGGTAAGAATTATTCTATTTGGAAACAGAAAAACACTACTTAAATTATTCTTAATTAATAATTAGAATAATAATGCTATTTTAGAACCTGTTTTAATCAAATGTATTTCATGACATTTTTTTTCAGATGAAAGAGCCCATTCATAGATTACTTGTGTGAAATTTGGTTGCTTATATGCTTTTTTATATAAAAGTATAAAATGTTTTGATTTGGGAACCAGAACTTCCACAGGAGAATCCTTGTTCTGACACCCACTGACGTTAGGAAAGCCACCATTTTCAACCTGAGGTTTCTGATTTGTAGAATCATAGACTAGAACAGATGAGGTTAAGAGCTCTTCCAGCTTTAACATATTCATGTCCCAACACAGGAGATATTATGGAAGACATTTAAACTGTATAAATACACTTAAGTTACAGTGGGTCATCACCAAGTTCTAAAATGATATTACTATATTTTTGGATTGATAAATTGTGCTTAACTCTTTAAGAGTGGGAAAACTTTAAAAACATATTAAGATGTTATAATGTACGTAAAAGAACTAGCTTGCACCTGCCCCCTCCCCTCACCCCACATACACTTGGGGGATATTTGGGAAGTAATAAGTTCTACATAGTTAAGGCTAACTTAGTTGCACCATTATAAGTGAAATGGAGTGACTCTGGACAGTCAAAGAATAAACATTCAGTTATTCAAGGATACACCCATCTTACCATTCTGCTTAGAATTTGTTTCATGAGGGACAAAAGGAGCTTGGTCCATCACTTGCTGAAGCAGTACATACCAGCAATTTTATTAATAATAAATTTAAGGGAATTAATGACACAGCAAATGTGTTACACACTAATCATATGACTATAATCAAAATGGTCTTTTGAGCAATATGTTCGTGAAGGTGACTGAATAAACCTTTCTAAAGATAGGATGTCTCAATGATCTCAAAGCAGTTAAGATAGCGAGACAATGTACTATTTATGAAGCATCTGCATGTGTGTGACTCTGTGCTAGGCTGTTGAATACATTTACCCCTATTAAACCTGGTCATAAACTACACAGCATTGTTCTCATTTTAAAAATAAATAGTTTCAGAAAAACAAGCTGCTTACCATTGAAGAGCTCACTGGATTTGAATTCAAGTTTCTGAAACCTCAAAGCCCAATGCTTTAACAGTCACTCTACCACATCCCATTAACTCTGCTTAAGTGTACAATATTATATTTTAGGATATAAAAATAGAAATTTTAAACATGAGTGTGAAACATTTTATGCAAATCAAGAACCTTCTGGATAACCCATGAGCTCACAGGTGTAGTGCTGTGTCCCTACAAATTCATTCTTTTCCCAGAGAAGTAGCCCTTGCTCATCCTCCTTCACTTTCATCTTGTCATTTTCTGGCCTCTTTCTGGTCCTTTTTAAATGTCATTTCCTAAGCTTTAGATGATATATTAAACAAGATGGACTTAATTGATATTTACAGGACATTCCATCCAAAAACAACAAAATACACTTTCTTCTCAAGTACTCATGGAACATTCTCCAGGTACCTCATATCTTGGGTCACAAATCAAGCCTTGGTAAATGAAGAAAATTGAAATCATATCATGTATATTTTCCAAACACAACATTATGACACTAGATATCAATTACAAGAAAAACTCTGTAAAACATACAAACACATGAGCCTCAACAATATACTAAAACAAGAGATCACTGAGGAAAACAAAGAGGAAATCAAAAAATACCTAGAAACAAATGACAATGAAAACACGATGACCCAAAACCTATGGGATGCAGCAAAAGCAGTTCTAAGAGGGAAGTTTATAGCAATACAATCCTACCTCAAGAAACAAGAAACATCTCAAACTAACAACCTAACCTTGCACCTAAAGCAATTAGAGAAAGAAGAACAAAAAATCCCCAAAGTTAGCAGAAGGAAAGAAATTATAAAGATCAGATCAGAAATAAATGAAAAAGAAATGAAGGAAATGATAGCAAAGATCAATAAAACTAAAAGCTGGTTCTTTGAGAAGATAAACAAAATTGATAAACCATTAGCCAGACTCATCAAGAAAAAAACAGAGAAGACTCAAATCAATAGAATTAGAAATGAAAAAGTTGAAGTAACAACTGACACTGCAGAAATACAAAGGATCATGAGAAATTACTATAAGCAACTATATGCCAATAAAATAGACAAGCTGGAAGAAATTGACACATTCTTAGAAAAGAACAACCTCCTGAGATGGAACCAGGAAGAAGTAGACAATATCAACAGACCAGTCACAAGCACTGAAATTGAAACTGTGATTAAAAATCTTAAAACAAAAGCCCAGGACCAGGTGTCTTCACAGGCGAATTCTATAAAACATTTGGAGAAGAGCTAAAACCTATTCTTCTCAAACTCTTCCAAAATATAGCAGAGGGAGGAACACTCCCAAACTCATTCTATGAGGCCACCATCACCCTGATACCAAAACCAACGATGTCACAAAGAAAGAAAAATACAGACCAATATCACTGATGAACATAGATGCAAAAATCCTCAACAAAATACTAGCAAAGAGAATCCTACAGCACATTAAAAGGATCATACACCATGAAAAAGTGGGGTTTATCCCAGGAATGCAAGGATTCTTCAGTATATGCAAATCAATCAATGTGATAAACCATATTAACAAATTGAAGGAGAAAAACCATATGATCATCTCAATAGATGCAGAACAAGCTTTCAACAAAATTCAACACCCATTTATGATAAAAGCCCTCCAGAAAGTAGGCATAGAGGGAATTTTCCTCATCATAATAAAGGTCATATATGACAAACCCACAGCCAACATTGTTCTCAATGGTGAAAAACTGAAACCATTTCCTCTAAGATGAGGAACAACACAAGGTTGCCCACTGTCACCACTATTATTCAACATAGTTTTGGGAGTTTCAGCCACAGCAAGCAGAGAAGAAAACTAAATAAAAGGAATCCAAATTGAAAAGAAGAAGTAAAACTGTCACTGTTTGCAGACAATATGATACTATACATAGAGAATCCTAAAGACGCTACCAGAAAACTACCAGATCTAATCAATGAATTTGGCAAAGTAGCAGGATACAAAATTAATGCACAGAAATCGCTTACATTCCTATACACTAAAGATGGAAAATCTGAAAGAGAAATTAAGGAAACACTCCCATTTACCATGGAAACAAAAAGAATAAAATACCTAGGAATAAATGTACCTAAGGAGACAAAAGACCTGTATGCAGAAAATTATAAGACACTGATGAAAGAAATTAAAGATGATACAAAGAGATGGAGAGATATACCAATTCTTGGATTGGAAGAATCAACATTGTGAAAATGATTACAATACCCAAAGCAATCTACAGATTCAATGCAATCCCTATCAAACTACCAAGGGCATTTTTCACAGAACTAGAACAAAAATTTCACAATTTGTATGGAAACACAAAAGACCCCAAATAGCTAAAGCAATCTTGAGAAAGAAAAAGGGAGCTGGAGGAGTCAGGCTCCCTGACTTCAGACTATACTACAAAGCTACATTAATCAAGACAGTATGGTACTGGCACAAAAATAGAAATATAGATCAATGGAACTGGATAGAAAGCCCAGAGATAAGCCCACACACACATGGTTACCTTATCTTTGATAAAGGAAGCAAGAATATGAAATGGAGTAAAGACAGCCTCTTCAATAAGTGGTGCTGGGAAAACTGGACAGCTATGTGGAAAAGAATGAAATTAAGACACTCCCTAAGACCATACACAAAAATAAACTCAAAATGGATTAAAGACCTAAATGTAAGGCCAGACACTATAAAACTGTTAGAGGAAAACATAGCCAGAACACTCTATGACATAAATCACAGCAAGATCCTGTTTGACCCACCTCCTAGAGAAAAGGAAATAAAAACAAAAGATAAACAAAAAGGACCTAATGAAACTTAAAAGCTTTGGCACAGCAAAGGAAACCATAAACAAGATGAAAAGACAATCCTCAATGGGAGAAATATTTGCAAATGAAGCAACTGACAAAGGATTAATCTCCCAAATATACAAGCAGCTCATTATCAAAGAAACAAAAAACCCAATCCAAAAATGGGCAGAAGGCCTAAATAGACATTTCCCCAAAGAAGATATACAGATTGCCAACAAACACATGAAAGGATGCTCAACATCACTAATCATTAGAGAAATGCAAATCAAAACTACAGTGAGGTATCACCTCACACCAGTCAGAATGGCCATAATTAAAAAATCTACAAACAATATATGTTGGAGAGGGTGTGCAGAAAAGGGAACCCTCTTGTCCTGCTGGTGGGAGTGTAAATTGATACAGCCACTATGGAGAACAGTATGGAGGTTCCTGAAAAAACTAAAAATAGAACAACCATATGACCCAGCAATCCCTGGGCATATATCCTGAGAAAACCATAATTCAAAAAGAGTCACGTACCACAATGTTCATTGCAGCCCTATTTACAATAGCCAGGACTTGGAAACAACCTAAGTGTCCATCAACAGGTGAATGGATAAAGAAGATGTGGCACATATATACAATGGCCATAAAAGGAAACTAAATTGAGTTATTTGTAGTGAGGGCGATGGACATAGAGTCTGTCATACAGAGTGAAGTAAGTCAGAAAGAGAAAAAAAAATACCATATGCTGACATGTATATATAGAATCTAAAAAAAAAAAGGTTCTGAAGAACCTAGGGGCAGGACAGGAATAAATTCACAGACATAGAGAATGGACTTGAGGACACGGGGTGGAGGAAGGGCAAGCTGGGACGAAATGAGAGAGTAGCATGGGCATATATACACTACCAAATGTAAAATAGCTAGCTAGTGGGAAGCAGCTGCATAGCACAGGGAGATCAGCTCAGTGCTTTGTGACCACCTAGAGGGGTGGGATAAGGAGAGTGGGAGGGAGATGCTAGAAGGAGGGGATATATGGATATATGTATATGTATAGCTAATTCGCTTTGTTATACAGCAGAAGCTAACACACTGTTGTAAAGCAATTACACTCCAATAAATGTCACTTCCTGTGCAGGCACACTTTGATTTCTGACGAATAAAACTCCGCTCTGACCCTTAGGTCTCCTGGTGTCTTTCCATGTTAACATTTGTCCCCCAAGCCTGACACTGTAACGTCCATGGGGGCAGGAACATATCTGTCTTATTCACTGCTGTGTCCCCAGCCACCACTATATGGCCTGGCATTTGACTCACAAACAAACACCTGTTGTATGACTAACACACGTATCCAACATTGTGGAAAGTGCCACAAGACTCTCAGAATGTCTGGTCCTTAGGTAACCTATGCTGTATGTTTTATATTACAGGATTCTATACAAAATGAGAACTTTAAAAGTCTTGTAGTGTTAACAGATTAAAGAATGGAGCCCCCAGTATGGACTGAAATTGTTTCAGGGTGACTTATGTGTAAGTAAATTCATGAAGCACTGCTCCATTTTGTTTTGTTTTGTTTTGTCAGTTCCAAAGAACTTCTACCAGTGGAGAGGGTGGTTGCATCAGCATTGCTTTCATTTGTAAAGTGGTACAAGTAACAATAAGGCCTCCTTTCTTCTGCCTTTTTGGTTATACTTCTCACTGCCAAAAGATGGCAGTGTGATAGAGACCGACAGCCTTTCTGAGTCTGAGCTGACCAGCAGGCTGAGTCGTTGGCTGTGGTCCTAAAGGGCTGACCTAACCTTGCAAAAATCTCAGGCTTCGGAAGGATATCTGAAGTGGAAACTCTGCGCTCCCCAGGAGAAATGTACCTGCCTGTTGGATTTGTTACCTGCCTTTGTTCAGGAGACAAGAGCTCCAGAAAGTGTATGTTCTATTACAATGAACAAACAAATTTGAGCCACAAATGAAAAAAGATATTATTTAAATTCCAAAAATAAAAATATTTCTGAATTCAAATTCCAAATGTCAATGCTATGCTCAATCCGTCTGCTGATCCCTCATGGAGAACTACTGCCTCCCCTCACTGATAAGCCAAAGTATGTCTCCTAAAAACTATTTTCTTCTATGGGAAGTTAAAATGGATATACTTGTCTTCCTCATTAGCTTTTAAAAAAATTTTATTTACAGCAAAGCCATCACTAGTAAAGCTGAGCTTTGGCATGGGTGTAGACGAAGTGAGGCTGTCCTTGGTACCTTCTTCCTACACTTAGAGCTTCCTTCTCCTCTTGGGGCTGCTGTTGTCAGGGGCCTAGACCGAATCAGGTGCTGGCTGTCCACCAGTGTGCCCTCCTCTGAAGGCTGCCTCAGGCTCTAACTCAGTCTTTTCTGCCCTCCAATAAGACTGTTCTTCAAGAGCTGTCTCCTTGTTGGAAAGACTCTAATCAATGATTTTCAAATGACTATTAAAGCACACTGTATTGCTGGTCATTTATTCATTATCCATCACTCACAAATGGAGCCCCTGCAATGCATCAGTCACTACTACATATGGGGGTTACCTACACAGAGGCCGTGACTTCACAGTCAAAGCTGGAGAGACAGAAAATTAACAGTTAACAATAAGCATGCTTCAGATAGATAAATTCTGAGGCAGAGTAAAGAAGACAGTTTACTGTGGCAATGTATAGCAGTTTTTGGACTGTAAGAGTGTCTTTCTCATCTTTGTATCTTTAGTTCATAGTGTAATGCCTGACCCATGGTAGATATGCAATAGATACCGCAGCCTAAGCTTTTATTGATGAGACACTGAGACAAGCTGATGGGCATGATATTTTCGGATCTCTCACTGTTTCCGTCATATCACCACATGTTGGAAAAGAGAAATCTCTGCCTACCATGAATTGCCTCTGCCTGTGACAGTAGAACTGAGACAGAAATTGTGTTTTTACTTCTTTTTTAAAAATTCTTTTTACTTTATTTTTTTTTATCAAAGTATAGTTGATTTACAATGCTGTGTTAGCTTCAAGTGTACAGCAAAGTGATTCAGTTATACATACATATATATCTATTTTTTTTCAGATATATCTCCCTTATAGGTTATTACAAAATATTGAGTATAGTTCCCTGTGCTATACAGTAGATCCTTGTTGGTTATCTATTTTATATACAGTAGTGTGTATATGTTAATCCCAAACTCCTAATTTATCCCTCCCCCCACCACTTCTCCTTTTGTAACCACTTTTGCTTCTTCTTAATGTTGGTTTTGAATTGGAGAAGGAAGAAAGACTTGTTAGACAATAAGACACTAAAATGGAGATTGGAGTAAGTTCCTAAAGCTCAGCTCTGCTCTTACTACAAAAAAGCCACTGGGGGGCTTCCCTGGTGGCGCAGTGGTTGAGAATCTGCCTGCCAGTGCAGGGGACACGGGTTCGAGCCCTGGTCTGGGAGGATCCCACATGCTGCGGAGCAACTGGCCCCGTGAGCCACAATTACTGAGCCTGCGCGTCTGGAGCCTGTGCTCCGCAACAAGAGAGGCCGTGATAGTGAGAGGCCCGCGCACCGCGATGAGGAGTGGCCCCACTTGCCGCAATTAGAGAAAGCCCACACACATAAAAGACGACCCAACACAGCATAAATAAATAATAATAAAAAAAAAAAAAGCCACTGGGGCATGGGAAGTGGCATTGGGCACTGTCCGTAGCAGTGAATAGACCTCATTTGTTTGACTTGGCTAATAAATGCGACTCAGGCATGCACACCAGCAAAAGTTCATTTCCTTAAAAAGTGGCTATGCTTTTGTCTGATGTATTCCCCCGAGAGGTTTTAATTTACCTCCAAGGCATCTCCTAAGTAGTGTAAACACTTCTCTTAAGTGTTTAAGAGAATGTTCTGTCTTTATGGATAAATGAATCAATATTGTGATGATTTACTTTACATATTTTTAACTGCTTCATAGTAATCAGGCCAAAACACTGTCAGTTTCCTGGGTGATCTATCTATAAATGACCTGTGATACAGTTCACAGAACCTTTCTTGACTTTTCTCTAGAGCTGATTTCTCCCAAAGATAAGATAAGTACATCAGCAAGATTCTCTCTCCTCCTTACTGTTTTGAATTGAGGCACATCAGGTACATCAGGAAACAGCTCAGTGCAAGCAAAGAGGAAAATCACCCAAGGGATGGAGACTTCACTGCTGTGACTTCATGCCTGGAAACTGAGGACGAGCCAGTTGATCCAGCACAGTGGGGCGTGTGTCTGTTGAAGTTCCCAGGGAACAATGGCTTTCACTGTGCAGGCTGCCATGTGGGAAACAGATTTGTTTATGTTTTCCTTCGTGTCATTTTGGGGGATGAAATATGGTTGCTTTTTTCTTTATCCCAATGCCACAGAGGCAGCAGGGAACTCTGGCTTCCTGGTCCCAAATACAAGCCTGTTATTTCCAGAAACTATGAAATCCAATGACCTGTTTGAGGTTCTGTTATTGTGATAGTGGCCTTTTTACCTCCAAGGGCAGGAGGAGCAGGTTTTCTTGTAGAAGAAGAGGTAGATTTCAGGAAGTTCCCAGACAGTCCTCTGCCATCTCTCCTTGGGAGGGAGGAGAAACGATATAATGCAAAGGCGGATGGGATGACACCTTCACAAGGCAGGGTACCCACCCTGGGGATGTGAAAGTACAATGTGAGTTCAAAGGCTGTGCAAACTTGTCTGCCCCAGTCAGAAGCACATACATAATAAAACTTTCCACCTTTAACTTACAATTTTACGTAGAATTTTCTCATAACCGAGTCTTTTAACACCATGAAAGTTTTGAGACAAAAAAAAAAAAAAGAATTTTTATTAAATTTAACTTGCGTGTGTATTAAATTGCCAAGGTTAGCCAGACATGGGAAGAACAGCTACCTCTCTTATAACTTCTCATTTCAAATCTTCTGTTCTATTAATTCAATAAATGTACTCATCTTTGTCAGATGATGGGACCCAACTTCTGACCTGTTTATGAAATTGAGAGAATTTGGTATTAAAATTGCAACTAGCCCAGTTTAATAAGAGTGCCCAGAAAATTATTAAATTACAGAGGAAAATATAGACACAATGGCTGACATGGTACAAAATATTAAATATTGTGACAGTGGTAGGGAGGACTCAATGGTTCCACTTCCCATATTTCTCAGTCTCATAAGTTAATAATGTGTGATTCTATCCATGCTTTTAAAAATCTACATTCTCTTTACCTTCTGTGGCTGGAAGTGAAGGACTTCAAGGGAGAGATATTGCATCATGGGCACAGCCTGGGTTCCTGAGTCATTGTTTGAAGGAGAGCTGTGCAGGAGAGTTGCCCAGCTCCCACTGGGCTATCACATGAGCAGGAGACCAACTAGGCTATGTTAAGCAATTGAGATTAAAGCTTTGAAATTGGAACTGATTTTGTCACCTGATATTAGAAAACCTATTCTAGCACTCTTTCTAAAATAATAAATTTTCCTTTTAGTGCTAGTGTTACAACAATTTGACATTTTGGAAAATTTAAATGGTGAACCATACTACTACAACATAGTCAATCTTGTCATTATATTAACAGGAAAACTGTAAAACATTAGATTTCAAAATTTTAATGGGTTTAGTTGATATGTGTTGGCAGTATGCACTAAGTCTTTCAGGGTGGCTTTGACCAAGGCTCTTCAATTAACTTAGGTTTAACTAGAATCCCCATTGTGAAATTACATGGTTTTACTGCATATGAAATTCTTTAATGAGAATCTTTAGTTTCATAGTAAAAGGAGAAAAGAAAGTTGTTCATCCATGAGAAGGATAATCTCTTAACACAAAATTAGATATGGCCAAAGAGAATAAAGAATAAATAACCATAAAGGACATTAGTCAAGAAAACTCTTTCTATAGAACAGTATCAAGATCAAATCAAGGAATAATCCTCACCCAAAAATAGAAAATCTTCATAAAGTCTGTCCCATAGGATTTCAGAATTGCTATGGACCAATGATTGAAGGAGGTCACCCCACAGTCCTCCTTTCTGAATGAGAATGCTTATTGCAGTTGTTTTGTCCTTGTTGTATAACAAGTGTGGATGTGCTTATGCTGGAGGAGGGACAGATAACTTCACAGTTTTCTCAACCTATGAGGACTCATATTTGTAACTCATAGAAGGACCAACCTGCAGGAATTATCCAGAGATCCTGAGCTTAAGCTCAATGTGATAACTGCTAAGACTTTGGTTTTCTCCCCTGGAAGCTGTTAAGTGTGTTTGGAGACTAGAAGAGCAGACTGTGGCAGTGACTGCTAGTGTTCACCAAGTATTTCATGGGCCTTCTCTACTTCCCGGCTTTTATTACAGATAAGTTGGGGTTAGGTGGCTAATTCTGGTCAGTGAACTATGAATGTCAGTGAAGTGTGTCACTTTTGGTTGAAGGTAGTTAAGATTAGGGCAATCTTCTGTAGCGGCAAATGAAGAAGCCAAAATGATGGAGTTGAAAGACGGGAGCTCCTGGCAAGTAAAAGATAGTGCAATAAAATTGTCTGACCTACATGGAATTGTGGCATAAGATGAAATAAACTTTTGTTGTGTTACTTCACTGAGACTTTAATGTATGACTCTTAAAATCTGACTTTAATGATCTGACTAATAAATTAAATATTATAATCACCACTGACGTCCTAACACACAGAAAATGTTAATTTTATTTTACAGGAAGCCCCGATAGAAATCAACATTTATTTCATCATATATCATTTGAGCCAGCTGTCATGACAGATACAAAAAAATTAGGACATGTTCTTTTCTCTCCTCTCTGAAATGTCACAGTCCAGTTTTCTCACCTGCTTTCCTAAAAGACAACGCATGACTAAATTTCAGTTCAGGATTTTGAGGTAGCTTCAACTAGCTTCCAGGAAAGCTCTTAAGGACTCTGAGTAAGAAAATACCAGGCACTTCACCTTTTCTGAATAAAGACAGAATCTTGAAGAGGTCATCAATGAGTTCAGCTTACCCAAACACAAAGTTTAGTTTGCATATCACCTCCTGTGTCTTAACTACTCATGTCTAGGTTAAGGGTCTCCTTATGTGCTCTGATAGCAGCCTGTGTACTCTCTCTCTCATAACACTTTACATACAATATTGGGATTGTCACTATTTCTCAGTAAACTGTAAATTCTATGAAGGCCAAAATATTGTCTATATAGTTTACCATTACAACACTAGTACTCTTGCTATTATTTACTATTTCTTAGAGTATAATTCTCATGTATTATTTTTCTCTTTTTCTCTAATTTATTGACAATCCTTTCTATTGATATATATTCATAGAGAAGATGATGAGTTTAGTTTTGAACACCTTGAATGGAAATGAAGTGAAGATGTATAGTAAGTAATTGGGTAGATGGCTCTGGACCTTAAGAGAGAAATCTGGGATGGAGACATAGAGCAGCATAGAAGTGCTAAAGCCATGAATGTGCATGAGATCAGCTAGAAAGAGAGGGTAGATTAAAAAGGTAAGACATCTGGAAATGGAATGCCAGGAGGAGAGAGGAGGAAAAATATTGATGAAATTCTTAGAGATAGCACTCAGAGAAATGAAAGGAAAGCTACAAGAGTGAGGAACAATGGAAAAAAAGGAGGGTGACTCAAATGTTGCATAGAGTCAAACAAGATAAGAACAGAAAAACTTCCATTGATTTTAGAAATAAAGACATTATTAATGACCTTCACCAGAATGGTTTCAGCATGGTGGTGGGTCTGGAAGCCAGGCTTCTGTAGGTTAAGAGATAAAGGAGTGACAAGAAAATAAAGAAGAGCTCCAGAAATTTGAGAGTGAAGAAAACTAGAGAGAGCTAACTCTTCTTATACATCCTTTAAGACTCAATCAGATAGCACGTCCTCCCCAAATCTTTCTCAGATAATGTCACCACTTTCTGGTTTCTATCACATACACAATACATTTGGTCCTACGCATACCTCCATATTATCATTGATTACACACTGTATTATAATTGACTGATTATTTGTCTTTTCCAATAAATCAATGGTCTTAAACTTCTTGGGATTTCTGATATTTTTTAGAATCTTCTGACATCTAAAAACCACCTTTGCTAAGAAGTTCACACATGCACATACACACAAACTTGTGCATTAAATTTCAACAAGCTAAATGGAACCCTAAAAGCTCATTCATATTCAGAATTTCCCACGTTAAAAAGCCCTGCATACACTTTAAACATTTTATAATAGAGACTGTGTATTATTTGTTTTGTATCCTCTGTGACTGATGCAGTGCCTACTGAATAATAGGTACTCAAAAAAGGCTTGATGAGTGAACGAATGGATGGATTGATGCATTAATTTGCAAAGTAGAAGTATGGAAGTGTGAGCATCTAACACTGCCTGGGAGAAACAGGAATCCTTTGGTGCACCGATTTGAAGGAAGAGGTTGCTGGGATGAAAAAGTGAGGAGGCACACTTCTTACAGAAGGAACATCAGATAAAAAGATTCACCAGATTGTGTAGAGAACAGGTCATTTCCTTTGAATGGAGTACAAGAAGCATTGAGGGATTATCAAAAGGCGAGGTAAATAGCTGGCGGTTATTCTCTCACAGTTTTAAGTGGGCCTGAATAGAGGCTATTTTTAAAGATAGCACAGCTTTCTTTGAAACTCTTTTCTAGAAAAATCTCAACCTTTATTATCTAGATATCTGCCCTTAAACCACACCAAAATCCTTTTGGTTAATTTAGTTAACCATTTCAAGTAAAGATATTTCCAAAGGTGCAATTTTTTGGAAAAATTGAATTAGAAAATAGACCAATAAAGCAAAAAATTTACCTCTAGTTAAGCATATTACTCTCTGTATATTTTTTCTCACACATCACTATATTCTCAACCACTACCAGCAGTTCCAAAATCTATCCAAAAATAAAGTCAAATAATTATAGAAATTTAATATAGGAAATTTGTAGTGCTGGATCAGACTTAACAGATTAAAATATAAAAATTTCAACATTTTCCACCTACGTCATTCTGTGGAAAGTAGAATTTATTGAACAGGAGTATTCATTGTTTGTATACACAAATACCATCACCAAATTATTGGCCTATCTTGGGGATTTTTTTAAAAATCTGTAAATAATGTTGAGCTAAAAGGACTCTGATTTAAAGGATTTGAAATACACGTGTTTGGAATTCCTACCGATAAGAAATCATCATTGACTCTCAGGTGCCGTTCTTGGTCTATTTTTCAAAGACCCCAAAACTCATTTGGAATTCCCAGAGCTGCAGTATAATTAAATATCTATTAGACTAAGCCAATATTATAATAATCTCCTTTAATTATTCACAATGCTTAATGCACTTCTCTGTTTTTCATCCATCTGTTCCTTATTATTATCCTAAGAGGTAGTTATCACACCCATTTCATAGTTGAAGAGTTACAGAGGCATCTGTCTTATGTTCTACTCAAAATAACACAGCTAGTAAAAGGCAAAATGACACCCTCTAGATTTGTGTGGTCAACTCAACTTCAATTCCAATACCTTTTCCAAGGAAGAAATTTGTCTTTTGCTATTGGTAACATCACCATTTGGTACTTGAGATAACTTCAGTGGCTGAAATGGATTACTGCTGATTCATTATTCATCATAAGACTCTAAAATAAATTGATTAGTATTTGATAGATACAGAGAATGCACATTGACAGTAAACTCTAAATCCTAGGATGGACTGAAACAATGTTAAGTTTTATAACTATAATATTGTATCTCTGAAATTTTACTAGAAACTCTCTTGCAAAAGTCCCAGGCTGAGTGTGGGCAATGGGTGGAATTATTAACTAGAATTCTTTGGTTTGCTTTGCTCAGTTCAGTTGGTCAAAACATGGTTCAGAGGAAGGGACGGATGTGGGTAGAATCTAAGTGGGCCAGTTCATTTACTTTAACCTTGCACAGTTGTATCAACAATGGAAACAGAAAAGATTATACCCTCCTAAAATAAAGTGAATGTTTCAGGGGAAATCAAAGCTATTGCATCATCACAATTAAGAAATCAACATAAAGTTCATGGTCCTTTTGTGGTTGGATCATCTCAGTAGCATCATCTTCTCAAAGAACAGTACATTACTCTCATTAACCAAAAGGTCATTATCAACACTGTTAGTCACCAGTATATAGTACAGTTTATCTGAAACAAATATTTAAATGATCAGTGGTGAGAATCAATTGACTGTACATGAGTTGGGGATAGAGTGAGACTCTATAAAGTTTTCCTGAATTAATGTCATTTTAAAAGTTTCTCTTTCTAGAGCTTACTCAGCACCATAAAATGCTAGTAAATACAAAAAGTTTGTTTAAGTGAGTCAGAAAGGGTTTGAACCTTTATGTTGTCACTTATTAAGTGATCCCAGCAAGTTATTTAACCTCTCTGGGGTCTCAGTCTCTTCATCTGAACATGGGCTGACAATAGTACCTACCTCAAGAAAGTTTGGTTAGATTCAAGTGAGATAGAATAGCTATAACTCTTGCTGTAATGTTGCCATATAGTAAGTACTTAATGGATGTAAACTGGTATTATTATTATCATTATTATTAATTTATTTTTATTATCCCACTGAGAAAAGTTTAAGCTGGAAGGACCAAAGGAGATTTAATATTTTGATAAGTATTGCTCCCTCCCCAATGAATGCGGGAGTCTTATGGGGGGGGGAAATATTTGAAGGGTGGTAGGGAGAACATAATATTGTCACATCTTTTGTTTTAAGGTTTCATGGTATAGCTTTGCTTGATTTGAAATGAATCCCCAGACTTACATATCCACATTACCTTTAATTGCTAAAATATTCCAAAAGCCTAGTGTCATTATTTTATGTAGATAAAATCCTTCCTGTAATCATTACCACATTCTTATCCTCCTCTGTGCTGTGTCCTAACCAGCTGAGCTAAGCAACCAAGACAAAGGCTTGTAGTTCATAACTCCATCCACAGTTTATCCCATGGAATTTCACAATAGATTCTAATGAAACTTCATAGGTAAAAATATTATGGTTGTGATAGTTGGTCTAATCCATCTTAGAACATATTTAGAAGGTACTGCCCATGTGCATTGACTGAATCCATCAAAAAGCGCTAAATCTTATGTTTTAAAGTTTTATTATTCATGTGTTAACCAGATTAACTCTGTAGCAATGTAACACAGCTATTCTACATATCTGAGTTACCAATATCACCAGTAGCACAAGCCAAATTAATTATTATGGAAAGAGTGCCAGAGTTGGAATTGTTAGCTACTTGGGTTTAGAAGGCCTGATTTGTATTATTCACACTGCTTTTCACATTCTTTAATAAGCAGTTGTGAGCATAAACTAGGGCTGTACACATAGGACATCAGAAATATTAACAGGGAATTTGCAATATTATTTCATTCATCGTGTGTTTCCAAGTAATTTACATTAATATAAACAGATTCCAGAGAATGGTTTCTTTACGGCATCTTTTCACACTTTACTACACTACATTTAAGGCCTCGGGAAACAATTTTTTTTTAATTTTTTTTTTTGCGGTACGCTGGCCTCTCACTGTTGTGGCCTCTCCCGTTGCGGAGCACAGGCTCCAGACGCACAGCCCCAGCGGCCATGGCTCACGGGCCCAGCCTCTCCGCGGCATGTGGCATCCTCCCGGCTCGGGGCACAAACCCGTGTCCCCTGCATTGGCAGGCAGACTCTCAACCACTGCGCCACCAGGGAAGCCCTCGGGAAAAAATTTTTGATTGGCACAAATGTTTATGATTACAGATAGTGTTACCTCCTAGAGATGATGCTGTGTAATGTTGAGGTTAAGGCTAAGATGGGTTTGTCTTGCCAGAAAATGATGGTAATGTGTGGGAGAGGCTGAAGATGATTCTAGATATTATGTTTCATGAATAATAAGGCTTCTCTTTGCAAATTTATAGTAATAGGATTAGAAAAAGTATTGTCATAAGAAATGTCTTTCTTGCTCTCTGAAATAAGAGACATTGAGAAGATTATGTTACAGTGTACTTCTTCAGCTAGCACTCTGCTACCTTGAAAGACTCTCAAAGGGATATTTGATGCAATTTTCAAAGATCAAACAATCACGCCCATGATCAGGGGTTTTTAACCTCTTTCTGCTGCTTGGATATCAAGAAAACAAGTTTGTTTTTTAAATCTTCTTGTATAGAACAATTGGTGGAGAGCAGTAAAGTGTAAATGGTAAAATGAGAGCCTGAATCTATGTCTCTTTGGTGAACATAAGTAACGTGCTTGCTGTGCACAGAAGGATTCAAGTCTTTGGTTCACCTTCACCTTGGGTTTTCTCTTTGAGATAGAATTAGTAGCTAGATGGATAAGGTTCCATTCCAGAAAGCTACATAAGGGTATTTTACCTTGATCACTACAATGACGTGAGTGCTAATGTCATTTATCTGCTCCTGTGCTTTAAAATACTTCCCTATTTATATAAATCCAAGATCTTGCTTTGTGAAATTTTATTCATCCAGCCAAATTCTAAACTTAATGAATTTGCTCTTCAAGTTTAACTATAATTAAATAGAATTCCTTGAACCAGATGTTGTTTGGTTTTCTTTGTTTATTCTTATCATAATTTGTAATTATGGTAGGAACTAAAATATTTTTAAATCTAAAATGTTCACCCATAATTCTGTTACAAACTAAACTATTTTTCTTTATATTTCATTCAAATCCTTGTCCATATATAGTCACTGTGTATGTATAATTTGGTGAATATTCTTTTTTACATTTAAAAATAAATAAGAATTTTAAAAATTGCAGCTGTGTATTCATAATCATAGTTTATAATAGTTTAACAATGGTTCACTAGGTAAAAGCTATGATAATTTCATATTATACAGTAGCCATAGTCCTAATGCAAATATATCATAAGAAAAAAGACCTGTGGTTTATGCCTCATAGGTGCTTAGTTGTGTTGAGATGAAATATTGGTGTTGTGAAAAGTCCTGTTTGTACATTACTTGGGACAAGTTAGAAGGTGATGGTTGAGGATATGGGTACAACATATCCATATCTTGTTCTACCAAAACCCCTTCTTTTTATTTTAATAGAAGTAAATGCTATAAGGATGTTCAGTGACAACCACATTTCCTGGTGTATTCTATCTTTAGACTCTACACAGACTTTGAAACAACTATGAGAATTTAACAGTATGGGCAAGACTATATTCAGTCCATTCAGGTGGGTCCTCATGGTCCCTTCCTAAACTTCACTATTATTACTGCTGGTGGTAAAACTCATCTGAAATGATTACTAGCAGAGCTCAAAGGCCTTCTTATACTCCTGAATACATTGTCAAGATTGGTTTCAAAAATGATGCCCCAATTCCCTTTTTTTCTCTAACTATGCTGTTTTAAAGTTAACTATCTCTGATTCCTGAGCATCTTCTAGGGCCCTTGGTATTGCCAGGTACTACTTTCCACACAATCTCCCCCACCCATGTATACTACCTACCTTAATTATTAAAACACTTGTATTTCTAACAAATGTTGAACAATCATTATTCTAACATACATTATCTCCTTAAATCTGTTGAATTACTTTTCCTAATGGATGCATTGTTGAGGTTTTGGATCATCTTTACTGTCATTACTCTGAATTCTTTTTCAGGTAGACTGCCTATTTCCTCTTCATTTGTTAGGTCTTGTGGGTTTTTATCTTGCTCCTTCACCTGCTGTGTGTTTTTCTGTCTTCTCATTTTGCTTATCTTACTGTGTTTGGGGTCTCCTTTTTGCAGGCTGCAGGTTCGTAGTTCCCGTTGTTTTTGGTGTCTGTCCCCAGTGGCTAAAGTTGGCTCAGTGGGTTGTGTAGTCTTCCTGGTAGAGGGGACTAGTGCCTGTGTTCTTGTGGATGATGCTGGATCTTATCTTTCTGCTGGGCAGGTCCACGTCTGGTGTTGTGTTTTGGGGTGTCTGTGGCCTTATTATGATTTTAGGCAGCCTCTCTGCTAATGGGTGGGGTTGTGTTCCTGTCTTGTTAGTTGTTTAGCATAGGGTGTCCAGCATGGTAGCTTGCTGGTTGTTGAGTGAATCTGGGTGTTGGTGTTGAGATGGAGGTCTCTGGGAGATTTTCGCCGTTTGATATTATGTGGAGCTGGGAGGTCTCTTGTGGACCAGTGTCCTAAAGTTGGCTCTCCCACCTCGGAAACACACTACTGACTCCTGGCTGCAGCACCAAGAGCCTTTCATCCACACGGTGTCTCCACTCTTTTGTCTCTGAAGAACTCCAAGGCAGAGTCTGTGGGATTCATCTCCAAATGGACTAGAGGAGATGTGACGTGGTGATAGATGAGGAGGTGGCCAAGAGAGAGACTCCAGCCAACACAGGTGCTGTTATTCCCCCAGAGAGGTGACACTCATGCCTGTAATTATTTCTGGAGACAATGGTGGACTAAATGATTCTGAATATGCTAAGGCTAACAGCTGAGAAAAAAGTATGCAGACTCAGTCCGTTTCCCAGCGACCTAAGTACACACGACGTTCCTCCTGACGTGATGTGATAGGAAGCTCCCAGTACCACAAGGTACTGGCTTTTCCCTCAAAACTAAATGTGCTCTGCTAGGGAAGCTGCCTGCGGGCGTACCTTCCAGCCCTCTTGCAACGCCACACTCCTGACTCTAAAATTTAAATTCAAAGTTATGTATGTAGCTCTCATTATGTTTTGACTTGACAATACCACTCTAAAACGTTGCATCAAAGTAGGTAAATGATTATTCTCCTGAAGTCATCTAATTTCATGTTTGTGTCCTTTCATGAAGTGTTTATCAACATTATGGCTTTCCGGTTAATTTCAGTCCACTTCTCTTGAAGGCCAGGTAAACAATGTAGCTGGAAAATGTCTAATGCATTTTCTTGCCTAAACACATGAGATGTTGCATCTGTATTTCTCTTAAACCACAAATGATGAACAATCCACAAACACTTCATCTGGTTTATATAGTCATCAGCTGAATGTTCTTCACGTGAGTGTAAGACAAAGGAAATTCCATAGAAATTTTCCAGTTGCTTTTTAAGATGCCTCAATTTACGTCAATTGTAAATTTGTATCACATACCAAAATGTACCATTTGAATTACACAGGAAATGACCATTGATAGGTACAGAAACTATAAATTCAGAGAACAAAATATACAGTGGTTTAGTTAATTGTATGCTGAACAAGAACACAAATGTTCATTCCTAGTAACATGAAAAAAATGTGACACAGAGACATGAAATGAGCAAATGTTGTTGGAAAAATGGCGCTGATAGACTTGTTTGATGCAGGATTGCCACAAAACTTTAATTTGTTAAAAACAGCATCTGAGAAGCACAATAGCGCAAACTGCCGTAAAACAAGGTTTCCTTGTATATATAATATGATATATAAATAATCTCCTATATAATAAATAAATGTATATTATACAAAAGGAAATTTATTTTGAAGAATTGGCTCACACATTGAAGGAGGCTGAGGTGCCTTCCATAATAGAAGGCACAAAGGGCGTGTAACAGGGATACCTAAGAGAGCCTGGAGAGCCATGATCAGGGAAGACGTCTCTGAGAAAGTGACATTTCAGCTGAGGCTTCAAAAATCAGTGAGGCCTGGACAGGACATGGAGAATGGGAAGTGATAGGCCTATGGGAGGTAATTAAGGATGGAGAGACGCTGGTACCTTTGAAGAGCTGTAAGAAGGCCAGTCGGCTGCAGCACAGTGAGAAGAAGATGAGGCTAACAAGACAAAGTAGCTGGGGACCACTCACACAGGGTCTGATATTGCATTACTATCCTTTCTGGGGAGACAAGTAATAAAATGCAGACCCATGCTCAACAATACTAACCACAGCAGTAGCAATGGAAATAGCACTGCGGAGGCTTTACTCTGTGTTGTGCCCTGTTCTGGGAGTTTTAAACTTAATATTGTACTTAATCTTCACAACAACCTATTAGGTGGTTATTTATTATGTTCCATTATATTGATAGGATACGGGTATTAGCTTACAGAGGGTGGGCAATTTTAAGTTGACATGGCTAATAAGTGACAAAGTCAGGATTGGAAAGCAGGGTTTTCTAATTCTAGATTCTGTATTTTTACCAGAGTTCTACCCTGAATATTGTCTTGTACAATATTTAAGTGAACTCCCTTCCATAGGAATTAGCTGTAATTGTTGTCTCAAAGTCTTTTTTCAAGGCAAGCATTGTTTTCATTTTCTCCTTAGGCAAGGCTTATCAAAAGATACCTCCCTCCCTTCCTCACATTATTCCGTCTAGCAAACCCAAGTGAGAATTCCCTTGCCTCTTGATTGGTAGAGATTTTTTGCATGGCATTTGGGACAGATGAGTAGGGAGACTGAGGACCTATAGACCACACACTCCTTGTGCTGGTTCCATTAAAACACCTAATAGTCTAGGTGGGAACAGTTTATTCTTCCTGAGCTGGTTGAAGTTGAAAAATAACATTTTGATAAATTTCCTCAATACGTTGAAGACTCTAATGGAACCCACTCCAGAATCTAGTGATATGGTCCAAAAGATAGTTTTAGAGTCCAAAACTTTTTTTGTTTTTGTGATCTCAGCAGATTAATTAACCTCCCTGAATCTCTGCTTCTCATCTGTGAAATAGGGATAATACAGATAATAAATAAGGGTAATAATAGTACCTACCTCACCTGAGTGTCGTGAGGATTAAAGGAGATAATATATATTCCAAGCTCAGTAACTGATAGCCAGCTATTATCAATCCATCTTTTGGAGGCATTGAATACCTTATGGATTCAAATCTTAGGGCAGTCACAAAAATAGTCAACCCGAAGTATAATGCTTTGAATTATATAGCCAAATGAAACATAAAGTGCCCAATAGTACAACTGAATAACACATCTAAAGTAACAGAACACTTGAAAGAAAAAACAAATTAAAAAATCCCAAGGTCATTTCTCTAAAAATGTTTTATTTTTCTTTATAAGCTCAGCATTTAGTTCAATGCTAGGAAACACAAATCCCTCAATAAATGTTTGTGTAATGAATGGGCAAATAATAAAGGAAGGAAGGAAGGAAGGAAGGAAGGAAGGAAGGAAGGAAGGAAGGAAGGAAGGAAGGAAGGAAAGAAGGAAGGGAGGAAGGAATAGATGGATGAATAGAGCTTCATTTGTTGAGCTGTGCAAATGTAGATTCAGTGACTGTCAGATGCACGTGTGACTCCAAACTGAGTCTAGCAAAGAGAGAGCAATGTGAACCTACTTACTTGGAAGAGAGCCAGAAAGTAAGGTTAAAAAATAGAAACGCCATCAGGATCAGCAAGAAAAAATGATGAAGCCTTCCTAGTCCTATCCTTCCCGGCTATAGAGATATACTTTAAGAAAATCATTGTTTAATTTTAGTTCTATGGACATAGTTGTAACCTAAATGATCTTGCAGAAGGGACAGCTCTGCATTCACGGGCACCGATGCCTACAGTGCACACCCTCAGATTCAGTTTCAAAGTTTATGCTCAGAAGTAAACATTTCCAAGACATAGGGTATTTGTCTGTCCTTCAATTCATATATGCCACTCAGTCATAGGTAGTTTTCCAGGAATTTCCAGTATAAATTCCTGCTGTCCAAGCTAAGAGTTTTAAATATTGCATTGTTTCCCCAGAAAATATCCTGTATCTAATTTTTGAGACCAAACAAATCAGAGGCAAATGCTTCATTATTTAGGGAATCAAATCAAAATGTATTGCAGATGAATTAATTAATGCAAACAGAGATTGACAAAGGTGGCAGAGTGTGTATGTTATATGTTGTCAGCAGAATTTTAATGTTCAAGAAAAGTCACACACATAAGTCGAGAGTGCTATTTACAGAATTTTCTTCTCATGACTATATATATATATAAAGCATTGTGTACTCGAGATCTGACATGTCTGTATAAACGGAGGGAATCCAGCAATTGGTCATTAAGGGCAGAATTTAGTTTATTACACCTACAGAGGGCTTTGGACAAGGTTAGACTGTTTAGGAGAGTTGTCTTTCTATGGTTCAATAATTTTCCATTCTGTCTTTGTCAAGAAAGTTATGGAAAGCAATCAATAAAAAGTTGGCTTACTGCAACACAGTAAGATTGAACTGTAGAGATTAAAATTGGCTGCATTTATTAACAGTGAACACAAGCTGGATGTGGGCCCTCTTCACAAAATCCTTTGATGACTTAGGTACAGTAGTCAGCATTTATCAACATGTATGTTAACAATGAATGTTTTTGTTTATATTAGTGAAGAATGTAAAGACTGGGGAAAACAGGTAAAAAACAGTGTATTAAGCACAAAAGGAAAAGAAGAATTAAGGTGATTAATAACTCATTTCAAAGAATACTTTTGACAATACACACAATTTACCAGTGTACCTGTGGGCACTTATCTTTATAATTCTACAATGTTCATCACCTTGACACTTCTGTCCCACATAAGGAGCATGAACACTGAAGTAGCTATTATGAGGAAGAGAATACTACTATTAAACAATAACAACAATAAAAGACCAGTCTTCCCCACATCAATTTCTCCTTCATTCTACATTTGCTGGAACTCATGGATATATATATATATATATATATATATATATATACACACACATACTTGATGTTAAGTAGATTATATATTCTTCCTGGGCAAACAGTGTGTCTTCTATTCCTTTTGTACAAAATTATTTCTTCTCTATTCTTTCAACACTTCCTACTTCATTTATTTTATAAAAATCAACATGAAATATCTGTGGATGAATACATAAATAAATGAGTAAATGAATGAATGCACAAACATGTTTTTAAACTGCTAGATTATAACCTCCTTGAAGGTAGGAAACTTGTCTCAACTTTGCCTATTATATCATGACAAGAGTGGCCAAAACCCCAAAAAACAAAAAATTCCCTGAAACAAAAAAATAATCTCAGCAAATATACAGGGATTACCCCCTCCCAAACCCCAAACTACTGATCCTAGACTAGATGTCAGCGTCCTTCTCAGTCTCAAGCCACTTAAGACACTTCCAAATGAATTACAAATGGCCCCTGTATATGAGCCATCTCTGGCACTTAGTATGTGCCCAGTGAGTGTTTGCCAAATTGTGGATGTCATTTAAGATTTTCTATTAAAACAGAGACATAAATGCAGAGACAAAGTGAGGGGAATGCAGGGATGTCATATTGGGGTTTTAACAAGAAAAATAAAATTTTTTATTAAAGACAGTTTTATTGCTTTAAGTGGAAACACTGTAAGGGTCTTTATTTCTTGTGTTATTTCCTCGTTCCCAAAGGTATGAAAAGTGATGTGCATTTTTGTTTGTTTGTTTGTTTTGTTTTTGCGGTACACAGTCCTCTCACTGTTGTGGCCTCTCCCGTTGCGGAGCACAGGCTCCGGACGCGCAGGCTCAGCGGCCATGGCTCACGGGCCCAGCCACTCTGTGACATGTGGGATCTTCCCGGACCGGGGCGCGAACCCGTGTCCCCTGCATCGGCAGGCGGACGCTCAACCACTGCGCCACCAGGGAAGCCCTACCTGTTTTATTCCTCCTCCTGGAATATATATTTCTTGAGCTAAAATTGGGTCTTCCTTTTCTCTGTTGCTGCCTTGTACTTGGTATGTGTTTAATAAAAATGTACTGAATGGAATTGAATTGACCTGAGATTTGAGTTCATTGTTCTGCAGTAGTTATCACTTGCACATGCATGAGAAGCAATTCAGGAGCTTATTAAAATGGAGATTCCTGGAATTCTGAATCAAGAGCTCTTGAGAGGGTCCCAGGGATCTTCATTTTCAACAAGTCAACAAGTGATTCTGAAGCATAGATCTATCTGTGCTTTCTTTCCAAGTCTCTCTTGTAACAAATATAATTTTGAGATATTTAGCCAAGATTAGAGGTGTCATTGAGTTCCCAGAACATGACAAAGATTACAGGTCTACACAGTGTTGGATCCTATAGTCTTAATTTCACTAACAGAGATCTCTAATTTAAGCGTTCTCAAATGGGCTGTGGGGTAAGGAATTTAATGTTCTGTCAAGTGGCATTCTCACCAAACTCCCCTGCTCCTCAAGCTGAGATAAAATTCTCCAGCAGTGTAGAAGGAGGGACAAATAAAGTCTTTCTGTCCATGAAGTCACTGTGGAACTCATACCTTCCAAGAGTACGCAGACATTTTAGAAAGAATAAAGAGCTTAAACAGAGACCCATTACAACACCGACACTGTGCAACATGATATGCTCAGTTAGTTAATGTTTGTAAAGTGCTCTGATCTCATAAAGCAGTGAGATAATCCCGGGCCTTGTTTACTGAGTGCTTCTCTTCCCAAGGGCTCAAAGTGATTTATAGGGAACAAGCTCAATTCTTTGCTTGCCAGTTCAGAAGGACACTCAGAATAATTGGGGTGGTGGGTGCCTTGGAGCGAAACTGAAGGAGGGCACTGTGGATATTGTGATGGTCCGTGTTCGGGAAGATCACAGACCCCTGCCAAGTTCCAGGAGGTAAAGTTGATCTTCTGTGCTCACGTATCACCTGTGTAGGTTACCATCACAGCATTTATCATGCTGTAGTGTACAGTCAACATCTGTTTATGAGTCTGCCTCCCCACTAGACTATGAGTTACTTGGACAGAGAAATTGTGTCTTTCAGCTTTGCATGACCTGGCCACTGCCAACTCTCCAAGTTTAACTCACACAGCTTTCCCCCGCCAACTTGGTGGTAAATGTCTTGTATTCCTAGCACTCTATTTGAATCATCCACAATAAATATTCAGTAAATGAAGTTGAGGAAAATGTGTACTGTAGATGTGCAAGCAGAGGTGAATCACAGGTTCTCAACACTGACTGTAAATAGGATACATCTAGGAACCTTTAAAAAAATACAGGTATCAATGACCCACACCTGTCCATTTAAGTCAGAAGCTCTGGGAGGGGGGGCCTGGACACTGACATTTGAAACTGAAGTGATAAGGTGTAGGTGAGGCTGCGAGCCAATTGGTTAGATGGTCACTGGGCATGGATTTGGTGAATGGGATGCTAGAGACAGATGTAAGTATTGATGCTTGAGGTACCTTTTATTCATGAAATTCTATGAGATGATTGCTGGAATTATGCTTATTATTGGTTCATTTTCTCAAAATATTCCCTGCACAATATAACGGTTGTTTTGTTTTTCATGCAGTAGCTCAACTGACCAGCCAGGAACCAGACTGAGTCATTCCACAACATTAATGTTCTTGAAAGAACACTCATCACAAATACACATGTATTTGTTTAAAATAAGAAAAGAGTAAGAAAAGAGTAGCAAGTGGAGAAAAAGAAAAGTGGGTTTTAGATACTTTTACATTTATGTCATGATATTAGGGAAAGATGTCTCAAATCTAAATACTTCCTGGTTCTCTTGAAATGCCGTATTCAAACCTTGTCTCCTTGTTTACGGTGATGATAATGACGGGCAATATATTTTCCTTCTTTTATAATATCTGTGTTTACTGTAACAGAGAGGCCATGCCATGTGTTGATTTGAGAAGCTTTTATAATTAACAGGACTTGGAATAAGTTCTACATAGAATAAGAAAGACCAGTTTGGGATATTAGCATTTGTGGGAGGACTAAGTGATTCTGTTTTATAATTTTCCCATTAAGAGTGCTTTCTAAGAAAAGCAGTAAGTTTTGAAAATGAACACAAAAACAGTAAAAAAGGGAAGGAACTCCTTTTAAACTGATCATTTAAATGTTAGGAGAAAAATACCCTAAAGTCTCACAGTGTCAAAACTAATATTCAGACTCTCAATCTGTTTGATTAAAAAATTTTATTGAGCTGTAAAATAAATATATTTCCATTAAATATTAAATAAATTATTTACAACTTGAAAAAATACTTTTTATCTCCATGCATCTTTATATACAGAAATAAGACTTAGGGTTAAAAAGTGACAATTGAAAGTTTAAAGCCATCAGAATGGAAAGGTTCTGTTTTCTCTGGATCCACTGAAAAGAGAAACCAATGCATCACTCAGGTTTGTGACTTTGCAGTGACTCGGATCTGATACTCTGTTAGAAAATAAAACAAAGTGTTAGAGAGAAGCTCAATTCCAACATAGCTTTAAGAAAATGTCAAAGAATAATCAGGAATCAGAATTTCTGTCAATTTTTTGTCTAGGATGTCTTGTGAAAACTGCTAAGAGCTTTTCAGAGACAAACTATCCCTTTGACTTGAATCTTTCTTTCACATCAGCTTTGGTTATATGCCTACTTAGGTAGAGACTGCATATGCTCAACCTGTTTCATCAAATTCTGCTTAATAAAACCGCAGCAATAGTCATGAGCAATAGTTTTCCTAACCAAATCTATGCAGTGGATATAACTAAAAACGAAGATGAAGTGGCTCAGTGTATTTATGATATATAGTTAACTTAGAATATTTAGTACCTAGGGCATAATAATAGTAGATACCAGTTATAGGCAGCCACTGTGTGCCAGCTCATCATAAGTCCTTTTCCTAAAGTCATTCTGGACCTCCTCTGAGAAATTTCAATTGCACTAAATCACCAGAAATCAACCCTTATTCATGCTGGTGGTTTTAGCTTCAGATCATTAAGCCAATTCATTAATAAATTTTGATGAATAAGTATTGAGTATAGAATTGTCATGGATAATTACCTATTTTATGACTTATTGAGCTAATTCTGTAACAGGCTCAGAACATAGTGCCTGTACTCAACCAATGCTAAATATACTGGTTCTCCAAGCATCTGGAGTGTTGATTAAAAATGGTACTACTGACTTAGTAGATTTAGGAATATGCATATTTAACAACCATCTAAGTAGTTCTTAAGTCCACTGAAGGCAGAAAATAATAACTTAAGGATGTGACATCTTTCCCAAGTGTCTGAGGGAATGGAGTTCCTTCTTCTAACCAACTTTAAGTGTGTCCTTGATCTTACCTCCCTCTTCCTCTGGAAGTTTGCGTCATTAGCTGTTCACTTTAGTTATCAATGAAATATTCCTCTCTATACCTTCTCCCTACAACATGCTCAGCTCTCCCTCTTTACAAAAAAAAAATTTAATAAGAACTACAATATATACTCTGACCAAGCTGCCTCTCAAATCTGAACCCCTTCTGCCCTCCTACTTCTTTCTGTATAAGGGTATTCTACCTGTTGTTTCCACTTCGTCCCATTTGTAGGGCAAGCTCCTGGATGCTGGCTCTTCACCATGTGAGCGCAGCCTATCAGTTCAACCTTATCTTCCTCAACGCCATTTGAACTAGGCCATTTCTCAAACAGTTCTAAAATAATCTAGCCCATATCACACTATTTATCTTCCTTTCCCTTTATAATCGCTTGTCCCCATCTCACCAGTTCTTTGAGACTCACCTCCAGTGCCATCCGTATGCACATCCTTTTCTGCCCCCTAAATGTATCCCACTGGATTCTATTTCTCCTTCACTGGAAACTCCTCATGTTCCATTGGTGCCTTTCTTATGACATATTTTATTTCCCCTAGTATTCTCATTCCTTACACTTTTTTTCTATCTACTAAACACTAAGTTGTTTGAGAACAGAATTTGTGTCTCCCTCATCTTTATATCCCTTATAATAGTAAGGACATAGTCCAAAAGGACATAGTCCATCCTCAGTACTGAACTCCAGCTCATGATCAAAGAATAACACTTTAATGTAGCCAATGTTCACAGTGTATAATTAAAAAAACATGTTTTGCTCATTTTTCTTCATATAATAGATGTTATATTTTTTTAATTGTAGGATATTATATAAAGATATCTTTTAAAACTCAAACCTGTAATATTCTCTTTAGTTATGCTATGGCATGTGCATTTCCATTTTCTTGTTGAAGTTTCTTTCGTTCTTCAGCCACACCTTCATATTCCCTGAAGTATCGTTTTCGAAGCCTTCAGAGAACAAGATATTCTACTGTTATCAAAGTTCTATTCATCTATATATTGACTGGGGTTCCATGAGTACAGGGAATTCCTTTCATAAGTTGTTATAGACCGTTTCACACTTATGGACCACTCCACCAAAACAAAACCTAAACCCAGCTAAAAGTATCATGAATGTTCTTTTCAAGGGGATCTTTATGTTGACTTTACATAAACATATTTCCAAAGTACTGAGATTTAAATAAGTGTGCCTTGAGATGCAAACTTTCAGAAGGCATGAAACACATCCATGTCCCACCACCACCACCCCGCCGCCAACTTAGCACAATTGCCATGCACAATTGGGAGATAAAGATAGTATAGTTTTACCAGAGAAGGACTGTATGCTTATACAAATTAATCTGAATGCTTAGTTTTTTTTTTTTTTTAAAAAACAGGCTTACAAAACAAATTGAGTTTTATTTATTTCTAAATATAATAAATACCTCTAGTTTTACTTATGACTACTTATTACCAAAAAACTCAATGGTCTGAAATGTCTTAGTGTTGTACAAGCAATTCTATTTTTAGTAGGTCTTTATCTACTAAATGTTACTATTAAAATCTTAAGAACTTTTGTTGTGATGTTTGGGGAAAAAATCAAGTTCAATTATGAAAAAGCAGCAGCTATGTCTTAGGCAATATTTGCTATGTGTTTCAAATTCAGGGAGAATACCAGAGAAAAGGACAACATGACAAAGTTTTTCCATACTTTTCCAAATGATTATTAAATATCCCAACTTGAATAATTACAAGCTTAAATAATTCTTTCAAAACATCTTCCCTAACTGGCAATTTCTTCTTCTTTCCTTCGATGTCAAATAGTAATGGTTTGTCTGAGGGAATCTTTGCTAAATACATTTGCATGTTTGACTTGAGGTACTAACAGACTGAAATAAGTTCTAGGGTGTGCAAAACAAATTTAAACCGCACATAAAACTTTATGTGCATCATAAAACAGTATTCTATGTGTCACTTTATCATTATCTGATCTGAGTTTAAAATAATAGCAAACAATGGCAGAAGATAACCCCTTGTTTCCTGAATGGCAGGAGTAATAGATCATGTACACAGTCCAGCTGTTAAAGTAATTTACCGAGACGTAAAATTAGAATAATGAGTCTTGCTTTCCCCTAAGCTCTAGTAGCTCATGAGTCATTATAGAGCCATTCACACCCTCCCCCAACTTCCTTAATTCACTGACTTTTGTTTGACAGACAATGTCATTTTTACATAGCCACCAGTGTCTACTACCTGGGACAGTCTAGTTCTAACATTCATTGGTCATGCAATGAAGTAAGTGGTCTGTTATTACAAGTACAGGGAAGATACTGCAGGAATGAGACAGTAATAGAATTGTCCCTGCTTCCTATGCCATGCCATATGGAGGAAATTTATGTTAATAATTGAGTTCCCATATTGCACTTGACAATAATAGGCATAAGCTCTAAGTATGTCAGTACACCATGCTATAAAAGTCCTAACTCAGAATTTTGCATTCTAATAGGAGCAGAAGACATATTTTCTTGGCTCCTGGTTTGAAGCTCTTTGTGATTTTTTAGTACCAAAGCAATATCTCTGACAACCTACTATGAACCAGGCCTTAATTAGCTTTGGGGAGGCTTGTTTTAGCTTAATATAGTCATAGACGATACCAACACTCCGAGATTTGGAAGTAACAATGAGTAGCCATATAACATGAAACAAAACTATCAATTTAAGTTCAAGAAAAGGGCTTCATGTATTAAGTTTCAATGGTGGCCCAAGTAATATCCATTTAACCATATTCTATGAGTTGTCAATGAAGTGTAAAGATATAACCAAAGATCATATGCCACCAATAGAAAAACTCATCTCAAATATGATACCACATTGTGTTAGAAATACTGAAAAAGATTAACTTGGCATTATTTTATCAGGGATTTTTAAGATATGCCTTACTTACAGGAGTGTAATAGTAACAGCAATAGCTGTGAAGCTCATGGCGGAGACAAAAGCAGCTATAGCTGCTAAAGCAATTTTTGATAAATCGCTGTTAGCCATGCTGTGAATCTTCATGGACTTTTCCCCACATCGTTCACCAAAGTAATCCTGATGACATCTGCAAACACCCATATTTTAAAATTATAATCACTGAAAAAATTCCAATAAATTTTATGTTTGCTTTCCAGATCATAAACGACCATTAATTCTAACATCAAAAAAAGTCATGCCATACATTTATTTGTATTGCAAAATGATGAGACACTGAATGCATTTGAGCCAAAGATCTATTAGTATAAGAAAAGTTGAGATTCGTTTGGGTGTGATATTCCAAGACACACCTTTTCGTTCTTTGTGCTCCATGTATGACCAACTGATGAGGTCAGTGACTTGTTATGGAGCTAATACATTCCACTATCATTTAATGTGCTAGCGGCTTTCGGGGGGAAGGAAGCTAGAACAACATTATGTGAAAACTACCTTTAGTTCCCTTTTTATCAAGAGGTTTTGTAAATATATATTGTAAAATGATGGTTTTCACCAGGGTTTAGCAAACTATCACCCATGGGTTAAATCTGGCCATTTGCCAGGTCTTTTACAGCATGCAAGCCAGGAATGTTTTTTCTATTTTCAAATGGCTATATTTTAATTGGTTATACGAGTACATACTTCATCTTGACCCACGAAGCCCAAAATATTTCCTACCTGGTTCTTTAAGAAAAAGTTTGCAAACCCCTGGTTTATACATTGAAAAAAATAAATGGTTTTCTGCAGTTAGGGGTTTCAGACACAGTGTTAGAAATATAGAATTCTACATAATTTAGGAAAACTTACTGGCATGATACTGTTTCCAGGTGCTCTATAAATTTGCATTCTCCATGAATGCAGAAATTTTGGAATTCTGCATCACATGGATTTTTCTTCTTTCTATTTCTTCTATTTTTTCCATTTTTGCCTCCCTTTTTCTTTCTTTTGGGTTTATCTGAAGTCTTTTCACTTTCAGTTTTGTCTTTCTTGGGCTTAACTACCTGTTCAACTAAAAAAAAAGATTTATTGATAACAGTCTCTCTTCACCTGGAATACCATTTTGGAGACATGAGAGAAAGAAGTCCTAGCAGTGAAGCTCACAGGGATAGCAGCCATATTTCTCTCATTATTTAACACAACTCATACACAATAATTGAACAAAGAGAATATCTGTATTGTGTGGCGCTTAAAGGTCTGAACCCCTTTGTTATTTTATTAGCTTAGAAACATATTTTGAATTTATCTGTGTCAGTAATATTGTTATTATTGATAATAGGAGTAGTAGGAGCTACTTGTCTAAGAAAATGCATGAAATATTTTAAACATTTTTTCACTTCTAATACATACCAAGTTCTTGGTAATGAGCATTAATTTAATTAAACCCAAATCACAGTTGAATGGATTATTACTATCCAGATGATACAGATGAGAAAAATGAAGCTGAGTAAAGACAAGTAAATTGCACTAGGACACTTAGCTAGAAAATGGCAGTCCTGGGACGTTAAAGCCTAGTATTTCTCTACCATATTATGTTTTTTCTTGGAAAAAGTTTGGTTCCATTAATTAAAGTGGGATTCGAGTATATCTGATGATTTTCTTTACTCATATTGGTCTTGTGCTCACTATCATAATTGGGAATTAGTGTGTAATACTTGAAATGAAGAAAACAGAATTATACATTAGAGTTGATCAATTTTCTCCAACTCCCAGATTACAACAGATTATAATTAATTGATACCTTCTGGGGGCTCAGTTCTGTGATCAATCTATTTGAAAAAGGGGAGTCCAGACATATATGTACTTGCTGCTTCATAGATTCATCCTAACTCTTCAGATCCACAGAAACCTTTGTTCAGTGTTACAGTTATGCGGGGTATAGTATACCCATATGCTAAATATAAGAAGAAGGAGTTTCCATGTTAGATCTGTGCGTTTTCTTATACTAATTCCTGAATAGGTTTATCTGAGCTAGTATTTAGCAGAGTCCAGTGGTAAGAGGAAAATATCATAATGTCATAATAAAATTAGTCATAATGGTCCTGCAGTACCCATTAAATAGAAAACTCTGGAAACATAGGGAAGGGTATCAAAGATAGAACCCTATGATTAAGGTAATGACCAATAAATATTATGAATATTTTAGCAGTTACTGTATCAACATTAACAATAGTCAAATTAGGAGCAATGTTTAATAGGTGCTATGCAATTTTTATATTGAAACTTTCCTCTGATGATAAGAAAAGTACCACAGATTAGGATAATTCCTCTAACAGAAACATTTCAAATCAATATGATGTACTTTATCAGATATATTACAAATTTTAGACAGAGACAAATGGTCACTATGCTGAAATGCTTCAATAGACAACCCCATGGATCAATTTTCTATTTTACAACGCATTGCAATTTTATCCACTAGTCATTTTCATCACCAACAATTCATTTGGCCTTATGAAATGTTAACCTGAAGCATTTTTAAGACAAAAGTTTCTAGAGTATTAATGGTCTAATCTCATCCCCCGCAAAAATAAGAACTATAGATGGACCCCCTTCACCTTACGTATTATAAAAGCACAAATTCTGGGGCTTCCCTGGTGGCGCAGTGGTTGAGAGTTCGCCTGCCGATGCAGGGGACGCGGGTTCGTGCCCCGGTCCGGGAAGATCCCACATGCCGTGGAGCGGCTGGGCCCGTGAGCCATGGCCGCTGAGCCTGCGCGTCCGGAGCCTGTGCTCCGCAACGGGAGAAGCCACAACAGTGAGAGGCCCGCGTACCGCAAAAAATAAATAAATAAAATAAAATAAAATAAAAGCACAAATTCTGAAGCAAAGGAGGAAAGTGGAGTGTTCGATAAAGCTTTTCCCACCTGCCACTTAACTCAGTCACTGTCCTCGTGGTGTCACCTGCTATCCCTTCACCAGTTCTGGGAGCTAGACAGATGGGGAGGATTCAGGGAAACTACAGTCAGGAAAGAAGGGTCCTTAAGTCCTGCCTCCATAGTGGACGCTCCTAGGATATTTAGAGCTGATTTACTGATGATCTGCCCTCAAACTCCAAAGTAATATGAGGGTAATGAACAATACTGACCTCTTACTTTGGTACCCTCATTTTAAGCAAATGCTCTTTTTAAAAGTTCAGATAACAGCAAAAGAGAGGAAAATTATAGGTCACTATTATTTAACTGACAAATGAGATTTGGGGTTAAATAGTGCTTTTAGCAATATAAAATCCATGCGTATTTGTCCTTTAATATTTCCATAAGGTGGTATTACTATTATTATTACCAATTTCTCAACATCTAATTCACAAAGGCTAAGATTCAATCTTTCCTCTCCCATTACTTCTTTCTGTTCCCTTATTTGTGTCAAAATGCAGTTATTTAGAGAAAAGTGGTGGTGGGGAGTGGCTATAAAAGCTGAGATGCTAAGTATATAGGACTGGTTGATGTTTAATCTGTTTCTCAGATTGGGGGTGGGGGGGTCGTGTGGCAGAGTATCTGGGACCAAACAGATTGGAGTTTCTCATTCTGGCTGTGGAATTTGGGGCAGAATGTTTAACCTTCTTGAGCTTTAGTTATCACATCTGTAAAATGATAACAATTCCTACTTCACAGAGTTGTGAAGATTAGACTTACTAGACATAAAACGTTTGTTAGAGTTCCAGACACATAGGATGTGCAAACAAATAGCTCTTTCCATCTCAGTTGCTAGCTTACCTAGTGGGGTATACAACAGTCATACATGCAAGAAAGCCCCTGGGAGATCCGGGGAGCAGCTTTTCTTTGGAAGCAGCTTTGCTCATCCAAACCACACATCTTATAGGCTACACTGTCACCTTATCCTCTACTCACCTTTGACTAAATCATCTACAATGTAGCCAGATATTTGTGGTTCGTTATCGTACTCTTCTGCATAGTCAGAGTCCATTCCCGAGGACAGTTCGCTACTAGAAGGCATTTCACTCTCAGGAGAAATCTTACTTCCCGAGGACATCTGACTTCTTGAGGTCACCTCAAATCCATCAGCAGTGTGGTCCCCAGAAAGTGGTTCCCCTTTCCCAGAGTAGGTGTCATTGACGTCTAATCCAGCAGTATAATGGGCTATGGGAGCAAGAAAAAGGGAAGAAAAGAGAAAGTAAAGCAGAATGCCTCTTCTCACCAATCAGTTGCATTCAGGAGACAGGTTTATTGTCAAAGCAGTTATTGCACATGTGCTACTGTTTGTGATTGAGTCACTTATGAAAGCACCTTCACATTTTGCCAACAAATGGCTGTTTGTTGTGTCAGTTACAGAGCTCCTTTCATTGTTTTCTTTTCCACAGATAGCCTACATTAATTTCCACACACCCCCCAAAAAAACACTACCAAGTAGGCAAATTAATGTAATATAGTTATTTAAGAAGTAATATCTAAATATTGTCGTAACTTCACATACCAAATGCATTTGTAGTTTCTAGAATGTTACCTGTCCCATTTTAATAAACAGGTTCTAGAGATAAATACCAGATTTTCCTAACACGTGCTCACATTTTTAACAAGAGTATGTATATCAAATGTAAACAGTAGTTGATAACAATTATTCTTATTGCCATTGTTTCTTATTATTGTTCTTACATAGAGTAGAAACTAGGGACTAGGTAAGATTTGGGGCCCAGAGTTAAGCCCCTGCTTTATCTTTTAGATTTCAACAAAACAGCGTCAGAGTGGTAATTTTTTTTTAACATCTTTATTGGAGTATAATTGCTTTACAATGGTGTGTTAGTTTCTGCTTTATAACAAAGTGAATCAGTTATACATATACATATGTTCCCATATCTCTAACTTCTCCCTGGGACGATGCGAGGCCGTCTAGAAAAGTAAAAACAAAATCACTTGACAGAGGACATGGAGAATTTAGGCAGGAGGTAGCACTCCTCGGCCCGAGACTTAACCCCTCTTCTCCAAGATCTGCGGAAATCACTTCACCTCTCTGTACCTCGGTTTCTTTATCTTATCTTTATTTGGATCACAGGATCTGTAAGTTCTCCTTCAGCTGGACTAAAGTAAGAGTACAAGGATTCTCAGGCTCCCTCTTGCTAGCCTGGAACATCTAAGACACCCACCCACTTTTCTCTTCAGCCAGGGAAGGAGGAAGGGAGGGACCATAGGGAGGGAGGGACCTCGATCACCTCCCACGGGACAGAGCCGGGGGCGCCGAGGGGCGGTTTCTTTGGAGAAGCAGCAGCAAAATTCAAGAGGTGCCCACGGTGGGAGAAGCGCTGGGCAGCAGCTCAGAGCCGGGATGTCCTCACCTGAGCCGAAGATCAAGAGCGACAGCACCACAGGCGCCGGCGGCAGCAGCGGGACTCTCATTGGTCCCTCGGAGCGGCGGCGTCGCGGTCTCTGGGGCAACTCGGCCGGGAGCTGCTGGAGGGAGGAGGAGGTGGTGGGGAGAAGGGGGACAAGGGGAGTCTTGCAGGGCGTGCTCGCAGGCCCGGCCGGGCTCGGGCGCTGGAGGCAGCTCCTGAAGCTCGCCTCGGGATCCCTGGGCTCCGGCTCGCGCGCAAGGTGTGCGAACGTTCCGGAGGCGCGGCGCGCACCTGTAGCTTTATAGGCCGGGCGGAGACCCGGGCATCGCCTGTGACGTCACGGCCGCCGCGGTGGGTGGAGGCGGGCGGCAGCCCCGGGAGAGGTTACTACCCCCAAACCACACACGGATGCCAGGCGCCCCACCTTCTGGGACCGTAGAGAGCCACTGGGAGGAAATGAAAAGTTAAACCCCTCGCTGCAAGCTGAAAAAAAATACCAGATCTATGTTCAAGGGAAGGAGTGGAGTTTGGGAGCTAGATATCTGACATTCAAAAATCCCGAAGTTTTTCTGAAAACCCTCCGAATATACTTCGGTTGATCTAGTATTACAGCAGACAGGGATTAACTAGAGAAGTTCCATATTAAGATGTAAAAGTACTTGAAGACCAAGAATGACTTAACAATAGCCCGATGTCTTTAACAAGAATAATGAAATGCATTAAATGACTAGAGAGCACACCTCCTAATGAGAAGCTGCTTTATTCACCATATCTCAACCGGGGCTCTTTCCCACCCGCTACTAAGTGGCCAAAATTTCCAACCACCTCCCTTCTGGTTTCTTTATGTGTCCCAGGGCCCTTGTCAAAGTCATTATTTATTGATCATTTATTTTGCAGAACAGTACACTAAAAATATTACCAGTGCCATCTCATTCAAAAACCTTGCTAAGTATCATTTTCCCTGTTTTACAAGAGGGACTAATGTCAGCTTTACAAAGCAAGGAGGACTTTACACAGCTGGTCATGGCAGAAGTCAGATAGATTTAACTTCAAGTTCATCTGACTCTTAAAATCTCTTTCCTTTCTGATAAAGGGATTTAGACTAAACTTCTCTTTGAAAAGAGAATTTCTGGGAGAGAATAATATTTAACATAAAGGAATAATCTCTACAAGTAGCACGTTGGCATTTGGATGAAGGGTGGTCCCAAGACTTTGCCTCTTGGAATACCAAGATAAAAAGGGCCAGCTTTTAGGGCCCATTTAGAAGCTAGTAAGGCATTTTAATCATGACAAGTAGATAATATGAAGGGAGAGGGAGAAAGCTGCTTAATTTGACTAACTTTGATGTAGAGACAACTCCAGAACTGGATTTCTCTTGACTTGAGGAATCGAAAAAAGCACTGTTCTCTCTTAGTGTTTCTTTGTCCTGAAGATATGTATCTCTTCCGTGACTGTTCCAGTAAAACAGCTCTTTTCGGAATGTGGGCCACAGTGCATCTTTCCTAATTCTGGGAAACTTTTTAAAAGCTACTTATTTTTTAATGACACATCATAATAAAGTAGGCTAAATAGTACCATATGTTTAGTAGGACAAAATAAACAGTCATGAATCATGTCTTCTCTCCTATTGGACACTTGCGGAGAACATATTTTGTGTAATCCACTTGTTTTATGTTTTATGCAGGGAGGTAGTAAAGAGGGAGATTCAATGATGACCAACTCCCTGATCCCAGTAGCTCAATGAGGCGAGAGTCAGATGCATAGGAAAGTAATTCTGTTACATCCGATGAAAAGAAGGATTGGGTGCCATGAAAAACCAGGATGCAGTTTAGTTTTGCCATGTGTATCATGGAAAGTTCTGTGGAAAGATGGAGAGGCCACTCAGTGGCCTTCCCAGCAGAAAGTGTAAATGGAAAGAATACCTGAAGTCGAGGTGTGACTGAGAGCCGAAAAGCAGACTAGAAAGATGACACTGCCCATTCCAGAGTGAAGCAGGGGCCGGCGTGGTCATCTTTTTTGGTGAATGAGGCAACTGTGATTCAGGGAGATTCACAGTCTTACCCGCAGATTTCAAAAGATGGAGATTTTGTTTAGCTTGCAGGCTGTCAGCCTACACTGGTGCATCTTTCTGCTCTCCTAGGTTTTGATTTTGTTCTAGTCCCCTTCTTCCCTTTTTATTACTCCTTCTTCTTAGTGAGGTGAATGCAGGTTGTGCATATCTGTCATCGAAAGTGTTTTACTTTGAAGTGAAAGGGGCTGTTTACAATGGAAATTGTTCTGTCTTTTTCCGATTGGAAATTTAGAGGGTGATAATTTACATTGGTGTGGAATATAACATGGCATCATAGGGACAGAGTGCTTAGATTCAAACAAGTTGGGTTTTCATATACAAATTCCACCATATATTAAGTTACTTAATATTTGAAAAATTTGGATTCCTCATCTAAAAATAGGAATAAAGATCCCTGCCTGCTGTTAAGCAGATTAAATGAAATAAGATACATAAACGCTAGCACAGATCCTAGCATATCATGAGTGCACAGTAGATGGTAACTATTATTAACCTTGACATTATGATAGTTACATTATATTAATCACATTGAAGAACTAAGTGACTCTTATAAATGCAGCTACTCACAGAGTAAGTGAATAATCTCCTCCAATATTTTCAAGCCATGAACTTTATACCTACTTCACATTAAGATTAAACATTTTGAACATTTATGGTTCATCACAGGGTATCATAGGCGTCATCATAGTTGCATCACAATGGCAGCACCCCTGATGACTCATGGCATTCTGGAATATATGCATGAGAAAGAAACCAACCCCATGTAAGTGTGGGATTCCTTACATTCTGCATGTTAAGTTGAGACAAGAAGGAACAATTGCAAGAATTTCAAGTAGAGAAGCAACTCTTCTTTACCCTGATAAATTGATGGTTCCCTCATCTAGTATAAGGTTAAGGGCAGCCCTAAAGGCAAATGTTCCTAGCCAACCACACTCATTTTGGTGCCTAGTATCTGGATCCTGATAATATTTTATATGTATAGTGGAAACAAACTCACTTTGACTCTGCTAAAATGTGTGCTATAGAGCCCAGAGTAGAATTATGTGTTTGTTCATATAGCTGATCTTGAGTTTTTACAGATAGCACCAGGGTCTGAGTAAATATTACATCATGGTTATTGTTATGAGTCAACAAATGAACTCCCAAACTAAAATTAAGAAATTCTCTAAAATATAAGCAACATTTCATTTATTAATAAATAAATTAGCTCCATTTAGAGGTCTATCATTTTCTACTTTTCACCTTGGAATTTATCCATTCTAAAGCATACATAATTTCTAGTTCCTTCAAAAAGAGACCTTCAATGAACTTGATTTATCTTGACAGAATAAAATAAATTTACTTGCCCTTTATATCTTTCACATGATGGCTTTTGCAGAGCAAGGACTAGCAGATGGGACTGAAATAAGTGAATGAGTTGGTACAGTGGAAACTAAATAAATGTAATATACAATTAACTACATTTATACACACACAAAAAGTCAATCCTCTAGGTAGTTCGTTTACTCATCAAATATATTTTGAGAACTAGATACTCTTTTAGGTTTAGGCACTGGGCTAGAACTTTGAATAAGTCATAGTGTCCTTGTTTTTAAGGACTTTACATTCTATTAAAGGGAAACACGTAATAACCAAGGAAACAATGCACATAATCAATTTAGGTATTTAGAAGTGCTAGAAAGGAGATAAAATGTGTGATATAGAGGACTTGGGATGGTAGAGGAAGATGATAAAAAGAAATACAAGATAGCGCCTACACTTAAGTAGCTCACATTTTCTCTCTAGAGGAAACAGATGGCAGGATAAAAAGGAGAGCATTATCCTATAGGACAATAATAACAACATAGAAGAGCAGAGATAGGCATGGGCAGGAAGGAGCAATAGACACAGGCACATACAAGAAGAATGAGGGATGCTAAACAGAGAGAGGCCTTACATTGGGGCTCAAATGTGTAGAGGAATTTAGGGCATTGTTGAAAAGAGTTCATTCCACTAATCATTTCTTAAACACCCCTCTTAACAGTGCCAGACAAGAGCTCTCTTTAGCTCTTAACCAAAGGTCAGCTGGTCAAAATCACCTGAGAACCACTACAAAATGTACTCTCCATTCTCCTCTCTTGATTCAGTAGGTTGGGTGTGGGGTCCTGGCCTGTGTATTTTTTAACAACTTTCAAGAAAATTCCGATGTGAACCTCTGATTAAGAACTACTCCACTAGGGGACACATAGGTGAAAAAAATCAAGATACATTCAGAGAGGTTATAAACTGGTGGGGCTGCATATTTATACAGATAGAAGTTTTGTTGGAAATGTGAAGGATGGAGAAATGAATTTTAAGAGGAAGCATGTGAGTAAGTGCGATGAAGACATTAAGTTTACCGCTAAGAAACTCATGTTACAAACTGATTTAGACTATTCATTTAATAGGATACTACTTTAATGTAATAAAAAATGTCTGCATATATGAAAAAGAAAAACTCCACTTTGCACATATTTCTTCAGGACCCAGTTTGTCACATAAATGGAATCATATCTACACCAAATGATTACGAGTTCTCACTAACTCAATTCTGAATGTAACATCGGAAAACAGAATGTCTGCAACCATCATCATACACTGAGTTAGGAAGCATGTCAAATTTTATTATGCCATTAATTCGTTTTTTTTAACATCTTTATTGGAGTATAATTGCTTTACAATGGTGTGTTAATTTCTGCTGTATAACAAAGTGAATCAGCTATACATATACATATGTCCCCATATCCCCTCCCTCTTGTGTCTCCCTCATACCCTCCCTATCCCACCCCTCTAGGTGGTCGCAAAGGACTGACCTGTGCTATGCAGTTGCTTCACAATAGCAATCTGTTTTACATTTGGTAGTGTATATATGTGTCCATGCCGCTCTCTCACTTCCTCCCAGCTTACACTTTCCCCTCCCCGTGTCCTGAAGTCCATTCTCTATGTCTGCATCTTTATTCCTGTCCTGCCCCTAAGGTTCTTCAGAACCATTCATTTTTTTTTTTTTAGGTTCTATACATATATGTGTTAGCATACGGTATTTGTTTTTCTCTTTCTGACTCACTTCACTCTGTATGACAGACTCTAGGTCCATCCTCCTCACTACAAATAAAGCAATTTCGTTTCCTTTTATGGCTGAGTAATATTCCATTGTATATGTGTACCACAACTTCTTTATCCATTCATCTGTTGATGGACACTTAGGTTGCTTCCATGTCCTGGCTATTGTAAATACAGCTGCAATGAACATATTGGTACATGACTCTTTTTGAATTATGGTTTTCTCAGGATATATGCCCAGTAGTGAGATTGCTGGGTCGTATGGTAGTTCTATTTTTAGTTTTTTCAGGAACCTCCATACTGTTCTCCATAGGGGCTGTATCAATTTACATTCCCACCAACAGTGCAAGAGTGTTCCCTTTTCTCCACACCCTCTCCAGCATTTATTCTTTTTAGATTTTTTGATGTCAGCTATTCTGACTGGTGTGAGGTGAGACCTCGTTGTAGTTTTGATTTGCATTTCTGCAAATGATTTGCATTCCCTTAATGATTAGGGACGTTGAGCATACTTTCATGTGTTTGTTGGCAATCTGTATATCTTCTTTGGAGAAATGTCTATTTAGGTCTTCTGCCCATTTTTGGATTCAGTTGTTTGTTTTTTTGATATTGAGCTGCCTGAGCTGCTTGTAAATTTTGGAGATTAGTCCTTTGTCAGTTGCTTCATTTGCAAATATTTCTCCCACTCTAAGGGTTGTCTTTTCGTATTTTTTATGGTTTCCTTTGCTGTATAGAAGCTTTTAAGATTCATTAGGTCCCATTTGTTTATTTTTGGTTGTTTTTCCATTTCTCTAGGAGGTGGATCAAAGAGGATCGTGCTGTGATTTATGTCAAAGAGTGTTCTGCCTGTGTTTTCTCTAAGGTTAATAGTGTCTAACTTTACATTTAGACCTTTAATCCATATTGAGTTTATTTTTGTATATGGTGTTAGGGAGTGTTCTAATTTCAGTCTTTTACATGTAGCTGTCCAGTTTTCCCAGCACCACTTATTGAAGAGGCTATCTTTTCTCCATTGTATATTCTTGCCTCCTTTATCAAAAATAAGGTGACCATATGTGCATGGGTATATCTCTGGGCCTTCTATCCTGTTCCATTGATCTATCTTTCTGTTTTTGTGCCAGTACCATACTGTCTTGATTACTGTAGCTTTGTAGTATAGTCCAAAGTCCGGGAGCCTCATTCCTTCAGCTCCGTTTTCCTTTCTCAAGATTGCTTTGGATATTCAGGGTTTTTTGTGTTTCCATACAAATTGTGAAATTTTTTGTTCTAGTTCTGTGAAAAATGTCATTGGTAGTTTGATAGGGATTGCATTGAATCTGTAGATTGCTTTGGGTAGTATAGTCGTTTTCACAATGTTTATTCTTCTAATTCAAGAACATGGTGTATATCTTCATCTGTTTGTATCGTCTTTCATTTCTTTCATCAGTGTCTTATAGTTTTCTGCATAAAAGTCTTTTGTCTCTTTATGTAGTTTATTCCTAGGTATTGTATTCTTTTTGTTGCATGGTAAATGGGGGTGCTTCCTTAATTCTCTTTCAGATTTTTCATCTTTAGTGTATAGGAATGCAAGAGATTTCTGTGCATTAATTTTTTATCCTGCTACTTTACCAAATTCATTGACTAGCTCTAGTAGTTTTCTGATAGCAACTTTAGGATTCTCTACGTATAGTATCATGTCATCTGCCAAAGTGACAGTTTTACTTCTTCTTTTCTGATTTGGATTCCTTTTGTTTCTATTTCTTCTCTGATTGCTGTGGCTAAAACTTCCAAAACTATGTTGAATAATAGTGGTGAGAGTGGGCGACTTTGTCTTGCTCCTGATCTTAGTGGAAATAGTCTCAGTTTTTCACCATTGAGAATGATGTTGGCTGTGGGTTTGTCAAATACGACCTTTATTATCTTGAGGTAAGTTCGCTCTATGCCTACTCTCTGGAGGGTTTTGTTTTGTTTTGCTTTGTCTTGTTTTGCATAACTAAACCATTTTTATTCTTTTTTTTAACATCTTTATTGGAGTATAATTGCTTAACAATGGTGTGTTAGTTTCTGCTTTATAACAAAGTGAATCAGTTATACATATACATATGCCCCCATATCTCTTCCCTCTTGTGTCTCCTTCCCTCCCACCCTCCCTATCCCACCTCTCTAGGTGGTCACAAAGCACTGAGCTGATCTCCCTGTGCTATGCGGCTGCTTCCAACTAGCTATCTATTTTACGTTTGGTAGTGTATATATGTCCATGACACTCTCTCACTTTGTCAGAGCTTACCCTTCTCCCTCCCCATATCTTCAAGTCCATTCTCTAGTAGGTCTGTGTCTTTATTCCCATCTTACCCCTAGGTTCTTTATGACCTTTTTTTTTTCTCTTAGATTCCATATATATGCGTTAGCATACGGTATTTTGTTTTTCTCTTTCTGACTTACTTCACTCTGTATGACAGTCTCTAGGTCTATCCACCTCACTACAAATAACTGAAATTCGTTTCTTTTTATGGCTAAGTAATATTCCATTGTATATATCTGCCACATCTTCTTTATCCATTCATCTGTTGATGGACACTTAGGTTTCTTCCATGTCTTGGCTATTGTAAATAGAGCTGCAATGAACATATTGGTACATGACTCTTTTTGAATTATGGTTTGCTCAGGGTATATGCCCTCAAGACTTCTTTGGCTATTTGGGGTCTTTTGTGTCTCCATACAAATTTAAAAATTTTTGTTCTAGTTCTGTAAAAAATGCCATTGGTAATTTGATAGGGATTGCACTGAATATATAGATTGCTTTGGTAGTATAAGCATTTTGACAATATTGATTCTTCCAATCCAAGAACATGGTATATCTCTCCATCTCTTGGTATCATCTTTAATTTCTTTCATCAGTGTCTTATAGTTTTCTGCATTCAGGTCTTTTGTCTCCTTAGGTAGGTTTATTCCTAAGTATTTTATTCTTTTTGTTGCAATGGTAAATGGGAGTGTTTCCTTAATTCTCTTTCAGATTTTTCATCTTTAGTGTATAGGAATGCAAGAGATTTCTGTACATTAATTTTGTATCCTGCAACTTTACCAAATTCATTGAATAGCTCTAGTAGTTTTCTGGTGGCATTTTTAGGATTCTCTATGTATAGTATCATGTCATCCGCCAACAGTGACAGTTTTACTTCTTCTTTTCTGATTTGGATTCCTTTATTTCTTTTCCTTCTCTGATTGCCGTGGCTAGGACTTCCAAAACTCTGTTGAATAATAGTGCTGAGAGTGGACATCCTTGTCTTGTTCCTGATCTTAGAGGAAATGCTTTCAGTTTTTCACCATTGAGACTGATATTTGCTGTGGATTTGTCATATATGGCCTTTATTATGTTGAGGTAGGTTCCCTTTATGCCCACTTTCTGGAGAGTTTTTATCATAACTGGCTGTTGAATTTTATCCAAAGCTTTTTCTGCATCTATTGCAATGATCATATGGATTTTATGTTTCAATTTGTTAATATGCTGTATCACATTGAATGATTTCCATATATTGAAGAATCCTTGCATATCTGGGATAAATCTCAGTTGATCATGGTGTATGATCCTTTAATGTGTTGTTGGATTCTGTTTGCTAGTATTTTGTTGAGGATTTTTGCATCTATATTCATCAGTGATATTGGTCTGTAATTTTCTCTTTTTTTTGTAGTATCTTTGTCTGGTTTTGGTATCAGGGTGACGGTGACCTCATAGAATGAGTTTTGGAGTGTTCCTTCCTCTGCAATTTTTTGAAAGAGTTTGAGAAGGATGGGTGTTAGCTCTTCTCTAAATGTTTGATGGAATTCACCTGTGAAGCCATCTGCTCCTGGACTTCTGTTTGTTGGAAGATTTTTAATCACAGTTTCAATTTCATTACTTGTGATTGGTCTGTTCATATTTTCTATTTCTTCCTGGTTCAGGTTGGAAGGTTATACCTTTCTGAGAATTTGTCCAGTTCTTCCAGGTTGTCCATTTTATTGGCATAGAATTGCTTGTAGTAGTCTCTTAGGATGCTTTTTATTTCTGCGGTGTCTGTTGTAACTTCTCCTTTTTCATTTCTAATTTTTTTTTTTTTTTTTTTTTTTTTTTTTTTTTTTGCGGTACACGGGCCTCTCACTGTTGTGGATTTTCCCATTGTGGAGCACGGGCTCCGGACATGCAGGCTCAGCGGCCATGGCTCACGGGCCCAGCCGCTCCGCAGCATGTGGGATCTTCCTGGACCGGGGCATGAACCCACGTCCCCCGCATCAGCAGGCGGACTCTCAACCACTGCACCACAAGGGAAGCCCTTCATTTCTAATTTTATTGATTTGAGTCCTCTCCCTCTTTTTCTTGATGTGTCTGGCTAATGGTTTATCAATTTTGTTTATTCTTCTCAAGGAACCAGCTTTTAGTTTTATTGACCTTTGGTATTGTTTTCTTTGTTTCTATTTCATTTATTTCTGCTCTGATCTTTATGATTTCTTTCCTTCTGCTAACTTTGGGTTTTGTTTGTTCTTCTTTCTCTAGTTCCTTTAGGTGTAATATTAGGTGATTTATTTGAGATTTTTCTTGTTTCTTGAGGTAGGCTTGTATAGCTATAAACTTCTCTCTTAGAACTGCTTTTGCTGCCTCTCGTCGGTTTTGGTTGTCATTGTCATTTGTCTCTAGGTATTGTTTGATTTCCTCTTTGATTTCTTCAGTGATCTCTTAGTTATTTAGTAACATATTGTTTAGCCCCTATGTTTGTGTGTTTTTTATATTTTTTTCCCTGTAATTTATTTCTAATCTCATAGCATTGTCGTTAGAAAAGATGCTGGATATGATTTCAATTTTCTTAAATTTACTGAGGCTTGATTTGTGACCCAAGATGTGATCTATCCTGGAGAATGTTCCATGCGCCCTTGAGAAGAAAGTGTCATCTGATGTTTTTGGATGGAATGTCCTATAAATATCAATTAAATCTATCTGGTCTATTGTTTCATTTAAAGCTTATGTTTCCTTATTAATTTTCTGTTTGGTTGTTCTGTCCATTGGTGTAAGTGGGGCGTTAAAGTCCCCCACTATTATTGTGTTACTGTCAATTTCCTCTTTTATAGCTGTTAGCAGTTGCCTTATGTATTGAGGTGCTCCTATGTTGGGTGCATATATATTTATAATCGTTATATCTTCTTCTTGGATTGATCCCTTGACCATTAAGTAGTGTCCTTCCTTGTCTCTTGTAACATTCTTTATTTTAAAGTCTGTTCTATCTGATATGAGTATAGCTACTCCAACTTTCTTTTGATTTCCATTTGCATGGAATATCTTTTTCCATCCCCTCACTTTCAGTCTGTATGTGTCCCTAGGTCTGAAGTGGGTCTCTTGTAGACAGCATATATATGGGTCTTGTTTTTGTATCCATTCAGCAAGCCTGTGTCTTTTGGTTGGAGCCCTTAATCCATTCACTTTTAAGGTAATTATTGATATGTACGTTCCTATGACCATTTTCTTAAATGTTTTGGGTTTGTTTTTGTAGGTCCTTTGGTTCTCTTGTGTTTCCCACTTTAAGAAGTTCCTTTAGCATTTGTTGTTGAGCTGGTTTGGTGGTGCTGAATTCTCTTAGCTTTTGCTTGTATGTAAAGCTTTTGATTTCTCCATCGAATCTGAATGAAATCCTTGCCAGGTAGAGTAATCTTGGCTGTAGGTTCTTCCATTTCATCACTAAGTATATCATGCCACTCTCTTCTGACTTGTAGAGTTTTTGCTGAGAAATCAGCTGTTAACCTTATGGGAGTTGCCTTGTATATTATTTGTCATTTTTCCCTTGCTGCTTTCAATAATTTTTCTTTGTCTTTAGTTTTTGCCAATTTTATTACTATGTGTCTCGGTGTGTTTCTCCTTGGGTTTATCCTGTATGGGACTCTCTGCACTTCCTGGACTTGGGTGGCTATTTCCTTTCCCATGTTAGGGAAGTTTTTTATTATAATCTCTTCAAATATTTTCTCTGGTCCTTTCTCTCTCTCTTCTCCTTCTGGGACCCCTATCCTGCGAATGTTGTTGAGTTTAATGTTGTCCCAGAGGTCTCTTAGGCTGTCTTCATTTCTTTTCATTGCTTTTTCTTTATTCTGTTCCACAGCAGTGAATTCCACCATTCTGTCTTCCAGATCACTTATCCGTTCTTTTGCCTCAGTTATTCTGCTATTGATTCCTTCTAGTACATTTTTCATTTCACTTACTGTATTGTTCATTTCTGTTTATTTGTTCTTTAATTCTTCTAGATCTTTGTTAAACATTTCTTGCATCTTCTTGATCTTTGCCTCCATTCTTTTTCTAAGGTCCTGTATCATCTTTACTATCATTATTCTGAATTCTTTTTCTGGAAGGTTTTCTATCTCCATTTCATTTAGTTGATTTTCTGGGGTTTTATCTTCTTCCTTCATCTGGTACATAGCCCTCTGCCGTTTCATCTTGCCTATCTTTCTGTGAATGTGGTTTTTTCCCCACAGGCTGCAGGGTTGTAGTTCTTCTTGCTTCTGCTGTCTGCCCTCTGACTTCCATCATTTTTTAGAATAATTTTTTTCTCATAAGAAACCTGTATAATGATTAGGTTAATATGATTACCAAAGCTAAGTGAAAGAGATACTTGAGAAGATACCAGGAATGAGAATTAACCATAACCAACATGGGTAATTTGTGAGAACAGGGGCAGGGATGTATTCTCTCTATCTGTTTATCACCCTTAATTCCTAGAACAATTTTTTATTTATTGGATGTTCTCAGTAAACAATATTATTTATCATTGTATATAGGTCCTGAGATAAGATCAGAAATCCATTGAGTATTTCCCATGCTAAGAAACTGAAACTATTAGGCTAGGTTTCCATTTCCTTTACAGTAAGGAGTGCCTCTCATTGGAAAGAGTATCTTTGAGCTGTAAATATTATCATATATTTTATTTTATTTTTTTTTATTTTATTGTTTTTTATTTATTTATTTATTTTTTTAAACATCTTTATTGGAGCATAATTGCTTTACAATGGTATGTTAGTTTCAGCTTCACAACAAAATGAATCAGTTATACATATACATATGTTCCCATATCTCTTCCCGCTTGCGTCACCCTCCCTCCCACCCTCCCTATCCCACCCCTCCAGGCGGTCACACAGCACCGAGCTGATCTCCCTGTGCTATGCGGCTGCTTCCCACTAGCTATCTACCTTACGTTTGGTAGTGTATACATGTCCATGCCTCTTTATTGCTTTATCACCGTTTACCCTTCCCCCTCCCCATAGCCTCAAGTCCATTCTCTAGTAAGTCTGTGTCTTTATTCCTGTTTCACCCCTAGGTTTTTCATGACATTTTTTTTTTCTTAAATTCCATATATATGTGTTAGCATACGGTATTTGTCTCTCTCTTTCTGACTTACTTCACTCTGTATGACAGACTCTAGGTCTATCCACCTCATTACAAATAGCTCAATTTCGTCTCTTTTTATGGCTGAGTAATATTCCATTGTATATATGTGCCACATCTTCTTTATCCATTCATCCGATGATGGACACTTAGGTTGTTTCCATCTCTGGGCTATTGTAAATAGAGCTGCAATGAACATTTTGGTACATGACTCTTTTTGAATTATGGTTTTCTCAGAGTATATGCCCAGTAGTGGGATTGCTGGGTCATATGGTAGTTCTATTTGTAGCTTTTTAAGGAACCTCCATACTGTTCTCCACAGTGGCTGTATCAATTTACATTCCCACCAACAGTGTAAGAGGGTTCCCTTTTCTCCACACCCTCTCCAGCATTTATTGTTTCTAGATTTTTTGATGATGGCCATTCTGACTGGTGTGAGATGATATCTCATTGTAGTTTTGATTTGCATTTCTCTAATGATTAGTGATGTTGAGCATTCTTTCATGTGTTTGTTGGCACTCTGTATATCTTCTTTGGAGAAATGTCTATTTAGGTCTTCTGCCCATTTTTGGATTGGGTTGTTTGTTCTTTTGTTATTAAGCAGCAATATCATATATTTTAAATAACATGTATTGAGCGTTTATATTCTAAGTACTTATTAGATTTCATGTCATTTGATCTTCGTAAAACCCTTTAAATTAAGTGTTATCATCCCCACATCACAGATGAGGAGGTCAAAGGTTCAGATGATTTGTTAGAAGGTAACACTTTTATTTGATAGAAGTGGGATCCAACCCTTGGTCTCTTTGACTCAAAGCCCATGAATTTAATCACTATTATATATCATGGCTAGCACAGCACTAGGCATACAGTAGATGCTAAACAAGTGCTTTTTAAATGGAAATTAATTGCTTGATAAACTGAAATACTAATGATATCATAGTGTAAGAGAACTTAGAAATAAGTTGGCCTCTAAGTTTATAATTAAGAGCAGAGTAGGCATGAAATAACTCTAAAAGTTCAAATGACTCATAGGTCTACAAACATTGACTGTTTTAATAAACTGAAAGACAAATCAGAAGGGTGGTTTAAGAAGGTGAAATTTGTCTCTGTCCATTGGAACACATTTCCAGGAAGGATTTTCTCTGGCCCAAGAAGTCCATCTCTTTTATTCTGGTAGCTGACACATCATTATTGAAAAAAAAGGTATATCTATTTCATTCAATCTAATGCCATTGCCACTTTCTAATTAGAATTTGTCTTCTTTAGTTGTCCCAGGTCAGTACAGACCAGAAAGAGTCCTATAACCAGGCATATCAGCAGTCATATTTCTCACAGCAAATTACTAAATTGACATCTGGATTTCTACCTCACTCTGTGCAAGTTTGCTTAGATCCCCTCTGAAAGTCAGCTTTATCCTTCAAGAATGGCCATGATGGTGTTCTGAATGTGTAAGTCATTCATTCATTCAACACCTATTACCTATTATGTATTACTATGTGTTACCTATTATATCCCAAGAACTATGATAGTCCTTAGGAATGCAAAAACGAAAAAGACAATTCTTCTAAACAGTTTACAGCACAGAAATAGATACAGATGAGAAGCAGACGATTACAATGCATTGTGATAAGTGGCATGGTACTAAGGAAAAGACATGGTACCCTGAGATTTACAGAGTGTGGGAATGTAGCCTAGAATTAGGAGATTCAGCGAGGCTTCCTAGGAGAAATGATATCTGGGAAGGACGACTTGGCCTAGTTAGCTGAAGAGTAGATGATTGTATATATAAGTTTATTGTGGGAGTGGAGGTGAAAGTGAGGAGAATGCTAGCATTCCAGTCAAAGCTAACAGCATTTTCAAAGGCCTGTGTCTCATCAGGACCCAGGGACTAGCTGCTGACAGCTCTGTCTATCAGCTATCTGGGCCCATGTCAGCAGCCTTACAACGTTATGATGAAATAGATCACCTAAGACATATTTGATGTTTCGTCCTTGTAACAACAAATAGTCTTCTTCTCTGACCGCTTTTCTTTTACACAAGCCACATAAACAGACAGGAAGTCAAAGCCCAGGCAGTCAGTGGCACACCTCTGGACTTGATCCTCTATGACATCATCTTGATTTGTTTCCTCATGTTTTGAGAAAGACTGTGGAACAGTTGCCGTGGCAGTTCTATTAAACATGAGTCATCCTGGACACTTTAATATATGTAGAACCCTTCATGTATTCAGGAGTTCTCAATATGTGCACTGTTTGCAAATGACACAGAGTTCAGGGATTTGGAGCCTGGCCTTAGAAGCCTCTAGTATATTATAGTTCTGTAAAATATAGGAGGAATCAAAGAATGGCTTTCACAGTGCAAGCTGAAGAGAATGTTCTTCAAGATTTCAACATGATAAAGGTGAATTTTAGTATAGAATAATATTGGGAATAGTATAGAATAAAAGGGAATATTGACATATCCTACATACGAAAGCTTACTGGGGGAATTCCCTGGTGATCAAGTGGTTAGGATTCCGTGCTTCCATTGCAGGGGGCATGGGTTCGATCCCTGGTCAGAACTAAGATCCCACAAGCCGTGTGGCGCAGTAAAAAAAAAGAAAAGAAAAGGAAAAGAAAGCTTACTTGTGTGTCATCTAATGTTGATCTGAGCTCTTCTCAACACAAGGACACAAGAAACGTCAGTGTTGGATAATGAGGATGAGATTCTCTGATGCCTTCTAAATCATTAACATGTCTCCTTGCAGCAACCATGGATTTGTTTTAAGAACATTTCCTTCAACTTCTTATATACTCAAGATGTCCAAAGTGTATCTTGGAAAAAAAACAAATTTAAAATGTTTTGTTTATGACACAAAAAACTTTTAATAAATTTCTTTCTGGAATGTCAGTGAATTAAAAATAACTGACTTTATGACATTTTATGACTTTATGACACTTTATGACTTTATGACAATTTAAAACAAGTTGTTTTATTCACCTCATTGTTAAATTTTCAAAGTAATTACTAGATGTGAATAGATCAGATCAAGAGACAAAGTGTGAATAAAATAATTCACCTCCACTACCACTTCCCCAGTGTCATTTCTCAGATGTTATCACTGGTGTCCATTTGTTTTTGGCTCTTCTGATATTTTTTATAACTTTATATAATACAGTGATAGCTCTATTCTTGACTTATCAGTTTTAGGTATTATTTAATTCCCCCATTGAAGGAAAAGAAATATAATACTTAACACTGTCACCCAATCACATTTGGCCCTCAATTTTTTAATTATATTGTAGTTGTATTTTTATCAGTTGCCTTTATGATTTCAAACAACAAACTTAAAATACTGCTTTGGATTTATTGAATTTATATAGAGAATATTGACTGCCTTCAAATAAAAAATTGAAATGAGTTCACTTTACTCTTTTTTACTTCTTAGTCGTCTTCTTTTTCACTTCTTAGCTTCTTCTTAAGCTTACTCTATTTTATAACTTTGAGGTCCTATTCTATTACTATAATTAGTGTCATTTTGCATATTTATATAGATGATTTAAAAACTGAAAATAAATGAATAGCATTTGGGACATTACAGAACTGAGCATATATTGCATCTGTAGAGAAAGAGATGTCACTTAAATTTTGCTGCTCAAAGGAGGACCTTCCTAGAATCTCCATCTGTCCATCTGTCTCAAAGTGTCTTTTGTTTAGTTTCCTTCTCTTCTTATAGGTTATAATCAGCTGTTACTCTTTCTTGAACCACGTGTCATCCTTTTTCATGTTCTCTCTATTTACTTCCTTCTTTCCCTGGAATGTCTCCTCCAATAAACTTTCTGACATAGGATTTGTGAACTGTCAGTTGTCCACATTCTTATACATCTTAAAATGTATTTTTCTTTCACATTTGATTGATAGTTAGCTGTGTATCAAATTCTAGTTTCAAAATAATTCTATTCTGAACATTATAGTCACTGCTCTTTGCCTTCTAGTGCTCCGTGTTGCTGCCGAGAGGTTCACCATCATCAGCCTGACTCTCACTCTTTTCAGGACACCTTTCATTTGTCTCTGTGAAAACTTTTAGGATTTTTCTCTTAGGACATATGGTTATGGATTTTAGATATTGGTTTTAAATCAAAAAGAAGATTATCATTCTCTTTTACTAAGAATTGTTAACGCTTTCATGTGTAAGTAAACTTAAGTTTTCCAGCTGTAAATAATTTTAACTGAAATGTTAGTGCAACAAATAAAAAAGCTTAATAATGCAGATGATGAAATGGAGGACAGCATTAAAGTTTCTTGATGTGTCTTTAAATGGGAAATGTGTTATAATGCATTTTTTCCATTTTTATCATCAAATATGCTATATAAACAAAAGCATACTTATAAAATATATGTAATTATGCAAAAGAAGTGTTAAAAAAGAGAGAACACTTGTGTATCCATTTTCTAGTTTTGGTATAATTGCTTGTCATCTGTATGATGTTAGAAATCATTTGAGATACATTTCTAATCAGACGTAATTTTTTTCCCAAATGACTGTTATCTAAACCACTGACCATCACATTATTGTTTTCTTCTACATGTTTCTTAGTGCATTTACATCACAGAGCTTTAATTGACTTCACAAGGAACTCAGGATAAGGAGAAACTATGTGGGATACAAAGAAAGAGCCAGATATGGCTTTCTATAAACATATTGTGTACTACGTCTAAGTCATAATAATTTTGTTGACTGTTTACTTTCCCTGTTGTCAGCATGATAGAGCTAACATCAACGACTTGGAAGTTAGTTACATGCTATTCTTAGTTTATTACGATCAGCTCTTAATAACTTGGGGACTCATTATGTACTCGGTGAAGTGTTTTTTATTCCCCTTGTTATGGTCTGGAAATGGCCTTGTGCTGGAGCATTAGACCCTTTAAAACCAGAACTTTTATCAAAGTGTCAAAGTGTGAACAAGGGAAATGAGGAAAGACAAAATTCAGAAGACAAGTATGATGCTTAACACAGGTTAAAAAATTTGATCAGTGTTTGGTGGACATAGAATTCTGTGGCCTTTGGTACTTTGTGACTCTTAAAATTCTTTGACATTATTAGAGTGGAAGCTTTAGTTTTGGGGTAAAATGTTGATGGAGATGATAATTAGTAAAAAAAGAAAAATACCCTGATTCTTGATGAAGAGGATTGAACAATTAGAGGGGATTATACTCTTTATTTTCTTTAAAGTATACATTTATCTAAATAATACATATCACTAATCATCAGGAAAATGCAAGTTAAAACTATAACAAGGTATCACCTCACACCTGTTAGAATGGCCAGTATCAAAAAGGCAAGTGATAAGTGTTCTCAAAGATGTGGAGAAAAGGGAACACTTTTGCACTGTTGGTGGGAATGTAAATTGGAAGAGCCACTATGGAAAATAGCATGGAGGTTCCTCAAGAAATTAAAAACAAAACTACCATATGACTCAGCAATCCCACTTCTGGGTATATATCTGAAGAAAATAGAATCACTATTTTGAAAAAAAAAAATCTCTTCTTCATGTTCATTGCATCATTACTCACAATAGCCAAGATATGGAAACAACAAGTGTTTATTGATGGATGAATGGATAATAAAATATTAACATATATATATACATACATATATATATATATATCACATACACACATGCACACAGACCCACACAAGCATAATGGAATATTACTCAGCAACAAAAGAGAAGGAAATCCTGCCATTTGTAACAACATGGACGGACCTTGAGAGCATTATGTTAAGTAGAATAAGTCAGATAGAGAAAGACAAATACTGTATGATCTTATTTCTATATGTATTCTAAAAAGACAAATTCATAGAAGCAGAGGGTAGAATGGTGGTTGCCAGGGGTTGAGGGATGGGAGAAATGGGAAGATGTTGATCAAAGGGTACAGACTGCCAGTTATAAGATGAATAAGTTGTGGGAATCTAATGTACAAAATTTAAAACTAAGTTTCACCTGCTAATTCTTTCCTCCTAATGTATCCTCTCCACATTCCATAGTCCGACTTCTTCCTAACCTTACTTAAAGATATGGTAAACCACTGTTAACCATATTTACATTCCAAGCATCTAAAAATTCTTTACATTTGTGTTAACACTTGATATTTCTTAAAATTCTTTATAGGACTTTCTTACTTAATCCTTATTCACTTTTAATTAAACAAATGGAAATGCTATGTAAATTCATATGCTATATATAGTCACTAAATATTATGTAACCACAGGAAACTAATAAATGGACAAAATAAAAACATGACCTTAGTCTTTCCCAAATTAATGTTCTAACTTTTTGACTGTTTTTTCTGAAGTAAACTAAAAAAAATATTTGGAAATAAAATATAAAGACTTTGACTTTACCATCATACTCCTACAACTTCCAGAATGATCTATTAAACCACAAATGAGATTATGTTACTCTTATAACTAGAAGTTCTTCTCATAAGAGGAAAAAACAAACAAACAAAAAACCCTAACAATTTTGTAGCCCAAAGCACCTGTGTGATCTGACCTCTGCCTGCCTATCCACACTAGGGTGGTCACCATACATCTTGGTGTATAACTAATTGTCATAAAGTCATTATTAAGAATGCATTCTGTCACTCTCCAAAATACTGTTTGATAATAAATTAAGTAGGTGGTCCCTCAACTCCAATCTCATTTTTTTTGCCCCTTCTAATTTTTAACTACATTTGAGCTACACTGGTCATCTAAAAATGTCTAAAGTTTCATGAGGAAGCAAAAATGTCTAAAGATAAAGTTTCTTTCATGTCTTAGGGTCCCCACCCAAGACACACTTCTGCCTGGAACACATTTCTCCTTTTTACGGTTAACATTTAGGCATCGTTCAAGTCTGCTGAAATTCACATCTACACACCCCAGTATAAATCTGTTAGTCTTTTTATTACACTCTTTATTGCAATGTTAAGATTCATAATGTTATATTTGCATATGTATTTATTTCTTTAGTATTTATCTTCTCCACAGGACTCTGAGGCAGGGACAGGACTTGTTCTCAGCTGTTTCTCTACAATGGCCTTTAAAGGGTTGCTATGAATCTAGTCTTTTCACCAGGGATACCCCATGCCCACCACAGTGCCTAGAACATAGTAGGCTCTCAATGCATTTGTTCAATAAATAAAAGAATGACAAAGTCATAGCATGACCTCATGAAATCAATTTTCGGGAGCTCAATTAAAATCAGTCTCTATTGAACTCTAACTCTATGTAAGGCATGAACAGAGTGGTTCAAGAACCTTCAGCATCAGCAACAGCTGGTGCTTGATAGAAAGGCTGAATCTCAGGTCCAAACCTGCTGAATCACAATCTTCTATTTAACAAGATACCCAGGAGATCCTAATTGTACATTAAAGTCCAAATGCACTAACTTGGTGCACATTTATGTAATAAGCCTGGAAGAACAAGAAGCTAAATGACTACTCATACTCATTTCACTTTTAAGCAACCTTCATGGCCTATCAAATGAGCTAATTCCTATTTTAAAAGTGGGTGAAAATTTTGCCAGTTATTCTAAACTTCTTAAATGCTATCCTCGGTCTTTCTTGTAAATCATATAACAAAATAGATAGTTCTGTTAGGTTTCTGATTTCCTTTCTTGGCATGTTGCCCTAATCTAAGCAAGAATAGTCAGATTTGGGGGTCTAATAAAAAATAAACATAAAGGTATATAGAGTACTGAAAATCTGCAATGGTTTTAAAATACGTACAATTGTCTCACATGAAAAAAATTAGTGATTAAAGGTAATATTATAGTAATGCATAATAAACTCATTCATATTGGTGACTCACGTGTCATTTATGCATGTGTTCAAAGATCCAGTGAACTTACACACAGAAAGAATTTTTGCCTTTTGCTTACTTCACCAGAGTCCATTGATTTCCTGTTAAACAAGATTTTAAAACGTCAACTGAGAATAAACAAAGACAATTTAGGAGGACCCAAGTCAGTATCCGGAATGCCAGAGGTGATCAAATGAACTTTGATTCAAAGCAAATAACGTTACAAATTCCACAGTTGATCTGGCATTCTCATTGACTCCAGGGCCTTCTTTATCAGCCAGAATGCCATAAAGAGGGCAGAGAAAGCAAACTCATTCTTACATGGCAAGGCATGTTTAAGCTCAGTGTTTAGCATGCCGGGTAGCTGTCAGATACAAATCTTGCACATTAGGCAAACCTGATACATATAATTGTCATTGTATTCATTACAATTTTTTGACTATAGTATTGAAAAATCAGGTAAGGTACAAATTTGCCTTCCAAGGCCCCAAACCCAGAACCTAAAAACACAAGGCTATAAATGGATTACTCAATTGAGTATTTGGTTACAGTATCTATTGATGAAGTAGGATGTTTTAGCTTACTTCCATTAGATTCTGTAAATACCCAAATAAACAGAGAAGAACTAAGTTTCACTAATGTGAACTCAAGGCACTCCCCAAGTATAGAAGTGTCTAAGGCTTCAGGAAGGAACCAGAAACCTGCCAAGGCAGTACAGTGGAGAGGTTAAAGCACAGGCTTTGGAATCAGTAGGACCGGGCTCAAATACTGGTGTCCATCATTTGTTCTGAGCTTCGTCTCTGAGTAAACAATAATAATCACCTTGGAAAGATTTTAAAGGATTAAATCAAATCATCAGATAATTCAAGAGTTACTATTAACAATAAAAGAGGACCCTAGAATTGAAATAAAACTATTAACAAAAATTCAGCTTTCCGGGAACTTCAAAGCACTCACAATGGTGTAAAATGGCTATATTTTAACTCCATTCTTCCCAGAGGTTAGCTTGGGACAATTCATTCATTCATTCATTCATTCATTCAGCGTATATTGATTGAGAGTCCACACTACATTTGTGCCTGTAGTTGGGATATAAAAAGAACTCAAAGATCTTCTAAAATGACACTTAGATTTTAGTAGAGATAAGTATTTTTTTAGTAATAATTATACCATGAAAAACTATATGAATTGTGATCCATATTATGGAAGAAAATTATAGGATGCTAGCAGAAAATGCATCAAGAAGAACTAAGTTAAATGGCAAGGTCAGGAAATGTTTCTGAGACAAAGTGTCAGTTCCCCTGAAACATGAAGAATGAGTAGGAGCTGGTCAAGTCAAGGAGTGGGGAGCAGGGTGGGTTTAAGCTGATGACTATACTGGAAACAAGGAGACTAGTTTATTAGGGGAGTGTCTTAAAACACTGGAATACAAATTTACATTTAGCACACTCTTTGTGTAAGCAACTGCGGGAGCATGAAAAGCATGAGGCAAGTTAGGGTTTTACAAGCTCACATTCCAGTTCCCCTTTAAACCCCTTTAAAACATGTGTTTCCTGAGGGATTAACTAACAACCATGTATGTGGGCTCATGCACTTCCAACAAATATTTATTAAGATTTCTCACGTGCCAGTTACCGTCCTAGGCACTAGGAACAGAGCAGTGAACAAAACACATGAAGACATTGCTCTCATCAGTCTTATGTTCTAGTGCAGAAGAAATTAAGCAAGTAAACAACTAAGTATATATAGCATGATAATACTTTTATAAAGAGAAATAAACCCAAGTGAGAGGACAGAGAGTAACGGAAGGTGGTACAGTTTAGGGTCGTCAGGGAAGGTCTCTCAGATATGGTGATTTTTGAGCACAAATGGAAAGTAAGCCACTTAAAATCTAGAGGATGATATTTCAGGCAAAGACAGCATGATTAAATGCAAAAGTCCTGAGATGAGTGTTGTGCTTAAAATTTTCAAGAAACAGCCTGGAATTTTGGTCAAAAATTAATGTGATTCCATCATCATCACCATCACCATCACCATAATAATCATGTAACTTTGGAAGAGCTTCCTAGAGGCTTCGTAAGACTTGCTCTTGATGAGCTCCATCGGAAACAGTCTTACATTAGACAGAGCTTAAAGCTCAGCAAAAGTTTAAATGTTTAAGTACTCCCAGATTTTATAACACTTTGGTCTTAAAAATTAGGAAAAGAAGTCTTTTTAAGGCAGATATTTTCATTCTTTGTATGAGTAAGAATAAATTGAGTTACTTATCACATGGGCAACAAACATCCCAGATGGTTTCTTGTTGCAAGTGGTCCAAGGACTGTGCCTTGAAAAATGCCATTTTAATCCCTTTTAGTGATTGAGATCTCACAACTCTTACAATTTGTAATCACTGTCACCACTGATCATCTGTGCTTGAACTCAGTAATGGGGGCCTAAACCATTATAAAAGTGACAGGCAAGTCAAGAAGAACCAACCTTAATGAGAAACAATCTACTATTGGAAAATTGATGGAGAAGGGAAACCGATGAGTTCAAATTCATTGTCACTTGAAGTATGAGACTGATGACACTTATTAATATTTTTCTCCAATGTAACTCACTTTTCTAATTGGCCTCAATGACAAATCTTTTTCAACTAATGTAACTTAGGAGGGAATTCTTAAAATAGAAGTTATTTTCAAAATATCTGGGATTTCTAGGGAATAATGGTGTGGTTTATATGAAATACCAAACATGATTTACATGTTTATTTTCCAGTATTAGAGAATACAAATATGCTTAGAATTTAAATAATTCTTCACAATATTTTAATATCCCAGTCTTGTAATAATAACTCTGTGTACTGGAAATTTTCAGAAGTGTCAATTAATAGAGAATTCTGGTTAATAAAATGCTGGTTAGTAGAAAACCAATGTAACTATATTTCTTCCTTTAAATATTAATATTTGCAACATAGAAATGTGCTTTTAATAAAATTTCCCTTGCCTTTATACCAAGAATCAATTGATATTTTCATCTTGCTTAATTACTTGGTGTTAACCAAATTCTCTTCTACACAAGCCTCATGACAAGATGATTATATCCTGTTAGTTTCCAGTCTTTAAAAGTAGTCACTGGATCATCATCCTGTCCTGCCTTAGAAAAGGAAAGTGATACCTAATAGGGGTCAGCTCCTTAGAGAAGGAGGTTTTTTTTTTCCTTCCCTATTAATTAGCTCTTTTTATTACCTCATTTCAAAAGGGTAATAAGGGACTGGGTAACAGCTACTGTTTTTGAAAACATATATCTGAGATTAGCATTTGTAGAAACATAGACAGGACTATTAACAAAGAAAACACTAATTTTAGATGAGACTCTAAGATTCTGATCTTCAGATGATTTTCCACTCTCCAAATTTTTTCAAAATACTTTTTAAAATAATTATGGTTACTATGATAAATGGTTTCAGTTGGAAGTTGAACTTGAAAGTAAACTAATATTTTTCCTTCTGTGTTTATCACTTGTATATTTAGCCTCAAAACTCAAAATAACTTTTCTCCCCACCTCTAGCTCCACAGTTCAGTTCCCAGTAAAATGGTAATTCTTTAGTCAGTTGTTTGCCTGAAATATTATCTTGGCTCCAAGGTAAGCCCAGGGTTTTTGGTTTTGGGTTTTTTTTTTTTTAACGGAATTACTGCCATTGCTCCATTAGGCCTATCAATACTCCTAAAATATATTTGATTATGAGTCCAACAAGCCTGAATTCTAAAATCCAAAGCAGAATTTTAATAGCTAAAGGCAAATTTATTGGAGGCCAAACCTCATCTAGCCCACCCCAGAATCAAGGTGCCAGTGAATCAGGAGTAAATGTCTTCTCCTCTTCCTTCTCAGGGGCAGTTTTGGAATCAGAAGGGCCAATGAGACTGTCTCCTGTTTACAGATCATGTTATAGTCCCCATCCCGTGTTGATGATGATGCCCCATTTCCCTTGAAAGGGGAGTATAGAACTTAGTCTTTGCTTAAAAGGATGATTAAACTAGCATCTGACTCTGGAGTCATTTGGGAGAGGGAATGTTTATATTATCAGCAGGCTTTTGGAGGCTTTTAGTCACTTCTTCAATTCCCAAGGAAAAGCCACCCTTATTCACTTCAGTATTGTCAATGGAATCATTACACATGTATATTTATAATTTTTAATTGGATATGAAATGTTCTCTCAATGCCAAGACTTCTCCTTAGCACATATACCCATTTTATACATTGCAGGTGTAAATCACCAGTTCAAAGAGAAGCCTCAGGTACAGTCCCTCCAATGGGGAAATTAAACGTAGATTACTCGGTAACCTGAGGCATCTGCATCATGTGTTAAGCGTTCAGGTTTCTGTTCTAAACATTGCCAATATCCTCCTTTGGTTGTGCTTTTCAAGATCCCTGTGTGAGGAAGCTCAAAGTAATAGGAAGTTGTTCACTTCCTATTATCTAAATGATAGAACAATTGCAACGATTCCAGACAGGCTGATTCTTGACTGTTAGCAAAGGAAAAGGCATGTGTCTCCTGAGTTTTTGGCTGTGCCAGTCTGGAACTCTGCTGTGGCATGTCAGTACTGATGCCAGGCTTATGGAGTAGTTCTGGAAGTTGAAATCTTAAGATTTCATTCATTCCCTGGAAGGTAAGCACCATGAAAACAGGAGCTGTGAGCATAAATTTCACTGTATCTGGAAGGCCTAGGTAGAGGTGAGCCTGGAGTACCTATTAGTATTCATCCAAGCAAATGGAATTATCCAATCATTTGTTCAAGATAAATTTACTGAATACTTACCAAGTATAAATATTTATTGAACACTTGTGTGGAATACAAAGATAAATAAGATACAGAACCTTAAGGAATTTTTAGTTTATCAGAGGAGCTAAGTATGAGTTAAAATAACTGATAATACAAAGTAGATAGGCAATATTAGACAGGTATTAGTTTTATATTTTTAAGTTATTTGCAAGATATTTCCATACCAATTTAATATGATCTAATGCTTTGGGATACACTCTGAAATATACTGCATGCTAACTAATTGTGAAAAATTATTATAATTATAAATGTCTTTTGTCTCTGAAGAGATCCAATGTTGGTGCCACTGCTTTAGAAGGCTTTTCCTTTGTGGATTTCTACCCATCTCTAAACAAAAGATGCAGACAGTTTATAAGATCATCATCTTGGCCTGGTTGCCCATTAGAATCACCTTAGGAATTCTCAAAACTTCCAATGTTCAGGCACAGCCCAGACCAATTAAGTCTGGATCTCTACAGGTAGGATGTCAACTGATCCCATTGGTTAAAACCATTATTTTTAATCATTTCTGCACGTAAGCAAGCATCACAAGCAGCTTCTAAGAACCAAGCCTTAAAAACACGATATTCTGATTAATTTGTCTGGAGTAGGACCTAGGCGTAGATATATTTTTTTAAATCTCTTAAATTCTTTAGTACTGTGCAACCAGGGTTGATAAACACAGAGTTAAGGAATAACAAAAAATTATATCTAATTGTGGGAAAAATATGTTTTTGTCACTGATCATCTGTAATAACGAAGTAATATCCAGTTTAAAAGACTACCCTGTTTACCTAATTTTTCCCACTCATAAGTGATTATGAGGATGATCAGAAAGGGTTTCTATCCCTGAACCTATGCCAGGTTGGGTCTGGACAGGCAAGAAGACTGCCCTGGAATTCTTGGCCTGTGAGCTGGTGTGGTCACTCTTAGTCATTTCTCTTTGACAGAAAAAGCCTGGGCATGAATAGCGTGCAAGCCTGTGTGATCATTTCAACACAGATGTCACCACCTATACAAACTACCATGTGGGAAGGAAATGTGTTTACCCCTTGCACATCTTACATGGATAAAACAAAACATTGTGTTATTTCAACTATCCTTAGTTTGTAAATACTTCTATTGTATAATCCACAACACAGTTTGGAAATTTCTTGAATTACCAGTTTCTCAGAACCATTGATATGTGTCTCCTTCTGATGCATTTTATCAACTGTTTATAAAAAGAAAGTATTACAGAATTGAAAGTTTATTGAAAAACTCAGATACCTTTCATCAAAGGCAAAATTAACAACCTTAATTTCAAAATTTAAGTAATAGCATGATGCTTTTATAATCTTGAGAGAGTCTATGTGATTTAAATATAGAAGAACAGAGGGGTGAATACAAGGTGAAGGAAAAGGTGGAATAATTACAGGAAAACTAATGATTCTAAATGATGTCAGCAGTAATTCTAGCACTTCTGGATAAAAGAACTGACTCATCTCTCAACATTTAATTCATTTTATTTAGATCACTTAACATAAAGTTTTCCTTATGCCTTCAAATAATTTCACATTTCCGTTCAAATGAATCATATGAGATTGTAGCCTAGGGCAGTTTATTTTGTTAGATTTTTTTTTCTTTTCTAAGTTCAGCTCCACCTGGACAAAGTCTGACAAGTTATTGTGGATTCGTGACTGCAAAGATCTTCTTTGGCGAAAGCAATTTTGATGATAAAAGGAATGCAAGACAGCATTGCATTCACTGATGATTTTGTTCAACTCTATTACACATCCTCTAACTGATCATGGCCTCAAGTCAACTCCACTGTTACCCTGGCAGTGACACTCTCCAAATCAGACTGGGGAAAATGAAAGACAGACTTAGTGGGTCAGCTCTCCTGGTTATCCTCTGCTTCTGCTGAGGAGAGTCCTTCTTTCAGTACAAGGGAAGGTAACCAGCACATACCGTATATCCATTGGATATGTTATCCCATGTAATTCACATCACAATCCTAGAAGTTACAGGAGATAATTATACTAATTTTAAAGTGAAGAAAACAAAAATTATTAGGAATAACTAATTTTTATGTCTTTAAATTTTTCATCATGTTAATTTTTATATAGTTATATAATTTGAAAAAAAAATCTACATCTATATTTTAGACTATTTGTTTGTACTCAAGTGATTCCATAACAATTAAATGACTTGGCAGCTAAGTGAATTACAGGCATTGAAAAAAAAATTACAGACGTAGGAAAAAAGAAAATCTGTGAAATACTGGACTCTCAAATACAACATGTAATGTCAAACATACTTGGATAAAGGGATTTAAAAAAAAACATGTGTCATATATTCTACTATCTGAAACTTATAGAAGCTAACTTGCCCATTGATATTCCTCTTTCCTCTTCTTTTTAAATAGATCTTTTTTTTTTTTTTTTTTTCTTCCCAGAGGTGGGCATAAGTAGGGCTTTGCTAGTTATCTGAGCTGACAATTCAAAGCCCTTCATTTGGAGCACATCTGGGAGCCAGAGAGGGGAATAAAGAAATTAAAACCCAAGTTCCTTATTGTAGCTGTTCACAGCAGTTCCTGTGAAAGGTGAGGCAGGACACAGTTGGTGGCGGTGTGTCATTGCTTCTAGAACAATCCCAAATCTTTAATACGGCCTTAAGGCCCTACCTAACTGCCCTCTTCACAGTCTCATCTCCCACTACCCACCTCGTCTGTGCTAACCTGACCACATAGACATTCTTCCAGGGCTTCAAATGTGACACATCTCTTCCATCTCAGTCATTGCTCAAATTCCTGCTTCTATTTGGATAGGAAACCCTTCTCCTCGCTCCTTCCACTTAACTAAAATGTGCTCGGAGCTCCATTTAAGCATTTCCTCCTCAGGGGCACTTCCCCGATTCCCCAGAGTTGAGGTCCTTCTCGTATATACCGTCATAGCATCTCTGGTTCCTCTTCTGTAGCGCTTAATGACTTTACAATTTTTTACTTAATATCTGTCTTCCTTAATGATGATGATGATGATAACATTTATTTAATATCAATAACAACTTCCTTAGGGAGCTATTATTATTCCTATTTACAGATGAGGTAACTGAGAATTAGTGATATTGAATAACTTACCCAAGGAGACAGTAAGTGATAAAGCCAGGATTTAAACCTGGGACTTTAACTCAAAGCCATACCCTTGAGCACTTTATTGTTACCTGAGTTCCACCTGATTGTCTTCTTTTCCAATCCATACATACCTTGTACCTTGCACAGTGCCAGGCACATCTCACAACCCATACATATTTGTTGAATGTAGGAATAAATGAGCTGAGAAAAGAGTAAGAATAAAATTAAAAATAAGATAAAATAAAAGGCCCTGGCAGCTTGCATCTCACAGCTAGGCCATGGTGTCCTCCACTAAATATAAACTACATCCACCAAATATCAAGAGTCAGACAGGGCCACACCGTGACCATGGTGAGACATAACAAAAGTAAGACCACATCCCACTGTGTGTGAACAGAGACAGGGGGCAAAGCAATCACAAAAATATTCAAATGCCCTTCTATCCCCACTAACCTGAGTGACTATTATTTTCTAACCACTGGCAAATCTAGCCTTGCATACTTCCTCCTGCCTCTTAAATAAAAACATTTAAGGTACCTAAGTTGAATTACCCAAGCTTTCTGACAGCGTCCAATCCAGAAAAAACCTTGGCTTCCTCATATTTTCCCCAAAAGCATCCAGCACAGATCCAAACCCTATAAAAAGTTCCTCCTTAGAAGAAGTGCATTCTCCCAGCAGACTAAGAAAAACATGGCTTTGTCTGACCACATGCATGTTCCCAGGGGACATTCACAGGTGAGCATGGACAGAGCAAATGAGAGTTATTTAGCAAAGTTGTGGTGAAATGAATTTAACCTCAGAAAGTTAGGACTTGTAGCCATAAAACTGCTACAATTCTTATTAGTTGCTTATGCTGTGAATTTTACTATACTGAATAATGTTAGTCCTAACTAGTTCAATGAGATATTTATGGAGTTAACTGACCAAGTGGGAATTCTCCCCTTTTAACCAATGTACTTGAGAACTGACTTAAAAAGCAAACAAATAATCAGTCCCAGATCATACTGTTGCTCTTTGAGAAAGTATTATTAGTTACCAGGAGGAGAAAGGTGAATTACAGATAGAAGAGAATGATATCGTTAGCTTACTTTATAAACTCCATTGCATTAGTTATAGAATTTTCTTATATTTGGGAAAATTGGTAAAAAGACCAAAACTATATGTTGATGTCCTCCATATCTCTGTGTAACATCCCTTTCTCTATATATCATCACGATTCCAGCCTTCAAAACCTTCCTTTTGTTGTCTCAATTCTCACAAAATCACTCTAACATTTTAGCCAGGATAATCATCTTCAATAACTTTCCATATTCTGCAATTTTCCTTCACTCTCCTCTTATTAAAATCCCTCTCCTGGTGGGGCACACTTTACTGCTAAGATGACACATGGAAATATGCTAATGTAGTTAAAAGTGCTAATGAATTAATGAGTTATCCCTCCTCCGTGACACTGGTCTTTTAAAGGGAGTCATTTGTCTTAATCTAAAGGGTTGACGTTAATTCTGGGAAGAACATTTATGGTTTAGGAGATCAAGATGCTGAGGAACTGTTCCAGATTAAAGCAAATTAAATAAAGTTGACAACTAAGTGCAAAGTGTGATCCTGGATTGAATTCTCAACCAAAAAAAAAAAAAAACAAAAACAAGAGATAACATGGGGACATATTAGGACAGTTGATGAAATTTAGATATGAATGAATATCAGACAGTAGTATAACAATGTTAAATTTCTTGATTTTAATAACCTGCTGTGGTTCTGTAAGAGAGTATCCATATTCTTTGGAAATAAATACTGATGTATTTAGAAGCAGAGTTCCAGATATCTGGAACTTTTCCCAAATTGTGCAGAGAGAGAAGGAAGGAATGATGGAGGAATGGGATGAAAAACTCATAGGTAACTCATGATCAACTAATTTGCCAGAGTGTTTTATTGGTATTAAAATGTATCTTTTATTTTATCATCTGGAACTTAGAGAATGATTGCTGCAAGTTGTATCAAAAGAAAAATTTTATATATCCTTAACTTTGTTCCAGTAATTTTACTTTCCGGTGTTTATTCTAGGAAACAATGGTTGTGTTACAGGTACATTCATCAAAATTTGTACAAATTTGGAAAATTAGAAACAATTTACACATCCAGTAATATAGCTTTGCTTCGAGATCACACAGTCATTAAAATGCTATCGAATAATATTTAATGGCATGTGAAAGCACCATTGTTAAGTGTTAAAAACAAGAAGCAAAATGGTACACACAGAATTACTCCATTCCTGCACATATAAATATACTCCTAATCTCATTCACATAAAAGACTGCAAAACTATAAATCAAGATGTGGTAATTTAAGAAGTAGGGAAAAGGGGTAACTTTAAACCTATTTCTACTTAATAGTACTTTAACATTTTGCTAAAAACAAACATTATTTTGTAATTAAAAACTAGTTATATAAAACAAATAATTTATTGCAAACATAGAGCACATAGTTTTAAAAAAGGCATAAGTAACCATAAATTTTAATGAAATTTTGGTTCTTGTTATACACACACCTGTTACATACGATAACTTTTTCCAATGACACAAGATCTTGCAGCTGAAGTCGGTGAGTGACATTTAGAGCATGACCCCTAAACTCTTCCTTTAGTGGAATATATTGATACATGCAGGTGTTGGAAGAGGTCAGCTAAAGGACATGATCACCTGTTGACCCTAGAGCTGGACCAGGGCAATTAGTTTCCTCATCCCATCCCCTGTCCTTGGAACATACATTCTGTCCACTGTTCCCACAGTGGGAACCATTTTCAAGGATGCAGCCTTGAGAAAATAACGTGTCTTTGAGACCATCTGGAAAGTATATGTGACTGAACCCCGTTAAGTCCTCTATATAAAGTTTTAAGAATCTGGCAGGTGGTGTTGGAGATTTACCCATCTTGCCACTGCCCAAGCCCTCATATATAAGTTCCTTCCTTATTCAATCTGCCACCTAACAATCTGGAGTGTTCTGCCCCTTTCTTTGGTATCTCCTTGCCCTCCCTGTATGGGGACCAGTTTGTGACCCAATATCAGGAAATCCCTTTACCATTGTAGTAAACAGATCTGTGGCTGCTCTAAGGGCCATGGCCTTTTGGATTTGTTTCCTGATGAAGTATCAAGCCTGAAACTAATGCTGCCCATTCTGATAAGAAAATACAAATTTATTAAAATCTGTGAAAAAAGGCAATTTTTTTATTATGTGCTAAATTTGCATTTTCTCAATGTCAAGGACTTTCAAAGGAATTCCATTCTCTTGTGATTTGATTTCCAAGGTTGGTTTCTTACATGTGTTTTAAGACCTAAATTTCCAATAGTATAGGCCTAGATTCAGAACCTATTTCTGTGATTTTTAAAAATCTTTTCTTTGTCATTCAACTCTGGATGTGTTTATTTGTAGTTTTATATGCAGATTGTTAAAAGCAAACTGTATTTTATGTATGTGTGTGTGTGTGTGTGTGTCTGTCTGTCTCTATGTGTATGCCTAAAGAGGTAGACACTGTCTGTACAGTCTTGGTTTGGGGCTTTTTTACAGTCTAGATTGATCCTAATGACAAATCATTACTTACATTATCATTTTAGTAATAAATATTGAACTCTTCTACTAAGTATCACAGAATGATAAATGGCTGGAAAGCAAATATATATTAAGCATAAAAAGCATAAGCTATGAAATAATACAGTGGAGTCTATGGACTGTTGGAGATTCTGAAGCACAAATTAAAAAAGCAGAAACAATGCTATAATGTGGCACTTCATTTCAACTACCAGATCTCACTAGGATTCCCAGTCTAGTCATGTAAAGGAGAGCAGATTGTTACCTCTGAGAAGTTAGCTATGATTGTATCCACTAACCTGAAATCTCCTACTCATGATTTCTAAATTATATGACATGACCAGCAGATCAGGAACCATCACATACATTGGAGGGGAATAAATTCTCAATATAATTGCTGTGTATGTTCTCCAGTTCAACTTTCTGTTCTGTAGTCCAACCCATGTTTTATAAAAAGGCCCTACCCAGTTATAGGGGCTTATTTATATATCCCCAGCCAAATTCTCCTACTGTAATCTAGACTTCATCTTATGTAAGCACATGACTCATATGCATTGGTCCCTTTCCTGAAACCTGGGATGAGAGCCAACTCTCAGTTGCCTGTGGCATAAATGCCAGAGTTGACTGGAAGTACTAAAATCCATTGGTTAGTCCTAATTGCATTTTAGCCAATAATGTTAACCTCCTCCCTGATGTCAACTTTCTTTAACTACTGATTCTAATGAACACAGAAAAGGCCAAAGAGAAAAGCATAGGGTCTGGTAAATCAAAAAAATATAAAATTATTGAACAGTTGAGAGCTTGCCATTTCCATTCTCTTTCACAGTCAAGATTCTGGATAAGTATTTTCTACCAGCCAACACAATAGCCAACACCAACTCCTTTAGTCTAGAGCGATCTAACTTCATCATCCACTTCAACAACTACTAAAAGCATTCTTTCAAATGCATGACATTCAGAAGTCAAACGCAGTGACATTTTTACTCTTCAGTTTTTTTTTTTTCTTCTGGGTTTCTTGTGTACTGGACAGTGTTGGCTATTGTTGCAAATCTTAGATTTTTTTTCTCCTGATTTTCATGCCACTGTGCTCCCACACCTGCTCTCCTGGTTATAGCCATCATCAAGTCCTGTTGATATGAGGTTCATTCTAAACACAGCCCAAGTTCAACCACTTCTCATGACCCTCACTGCTTTTATCTTTGTCCTAGCCATGTTATAATTTAAGTGGATGAATAAAATAACCCCCTACCTTGTCTTCCAGGCTTGTTTTGCCCCTCCTTAGTCTATTTTCCCCAGAGCAGATAGACTGGTCTTTTTGGAGTGCACATTTTTTTAAATTGAAGTATACTTGATTTACAATGTCATGTTAGTTTAGTTGCTGGTGTACATCAAAGTGATTCAGAATATGAATATATATATTCATATTCTTTTCCATTATGGATTATTACAGGATATTGAACATAGTTCCCTGTGCTATACAGTAGGACCTTGTTTATCCATTCCATGTATAATAGTTTCCATCTGCTCATCCCAAACTCCCAATCCAACCCTCCCGCACCCCAAACACCGCTCCAGGTCCAAAATACTTTGGCTCCACAAATTTGCATAGCCGAGTTTGCCACACATCTCTACATCTATGGTCATATATTACTTCCATATAGATGCCTCCCTGGACACCCTAGCTAAAGCAGCTCCAAAACCAGAGTATATTATGTATTACTACCTTATTTTATCACTACCCACAAGACCTCGGGCAGTTACTCTCTGCCTCAGTTTCCTCATCTGAGTCTTATAAAAGTAGTTATATACCTCATAGGGTTGTTATAAGTATTTAATAAGTTATTACATTTTAAAAGCTTTACAGTAAATGGTAAGTCCTATATAAGTGTTTGATACTATTATTGTTATTAGTATTTATTTATTTTCTTTGTTTTCCCACTAGAAATACAAATTCCAGGCATTATCTTTCTTGTTCATCACTTACTGTTGGGATGTAGAACAGTAAGACACATACTAAGCCTTCAGTAAGTAATTGCTGAATGAATGAATGAAATATTTAACCATTCCTTTTGCCTTCACTGGCTCTTTTTCGTTTTACCAATTCCTCAGGTGAAGACGTTTTCTTGGCGTCAATCATTGGTTTTCTTGGCATTTTTCCTCTACCCTCACTCCTTTGAAGTGTTTAACTTGAAATGTTTCTCTGGAATCAACTGTAGTCTCTGGGCTGGGAGTTCCCATTACATCTTTAGCTCACACCACACCACCAAGTTCCACATCAAGGAGGCAGCTTTAAGTAGATGGAAATTTGAGGCGCAGGAGACCTGGAATAACATGTAAGTTCTGTGACTTTACTTGTTTTGTGACTCAGAGCAAACCACAAACTTTCAGGAGACCATATTCTCTTATAGGTAATAATTATTAATCTCTTCCTTCCATCTCAGAGAGTGCATTTAAACAAAGAGTTAACAGATGTGAAAGTATTCTGTAAATTGTAAAATAGTATATATAATTTTGAGGTATTACCAAATACCTTGAACATGCTATTTCTACAAATATACCCTGCTGTTATCTTACATTCAACATATTTAAACTAAATTAACTTCCTTTTTCCCAAACTGAATTCTTTTTGACTCCAGTTTCTCTTATTTCACATATCCAATCACTAAACACTTCCAGTTTTCTCTCTGTGATATGTCTAAAATTTTCCTCCTGCTCTCTGTTCTCCCAGACATAAGCTTTCTTCAGTTTATATCTAGGTTGTTACAACACTCTACTAGCTGGGATCTCTGTCTCCAGTATCTTTTTTCTCAATCAGTCTTCTCAAATAAGCTCATTTCAATTTTCCCAAAACACCATTTATCTTCAATTTATATTCGTGCTGTAACACACTACCACAAATTCAGTGCCTTAAACCAACAGAACTGGTTATCTTTCAATCCTGTAGATCAGAAGTCCAACTTAGGCTTCCCTGGGCTAAGATCAAGGTGTCAGCACTGAGTAAATAGTAAGGTGTTGGCAAGGCTACATTCTTTTCTGGAGGCTCTCTGGGAGAATCCATTTCCTTGTCTTCTCAAGCTGCTATAGGCCACCTGCATTTCATGGTTTATGGCCTCTTTCCTTGTCTCAAAGTCAATAACTATGGGTCAAGTCCTTCTCAGACTACAGCTTTGACCACAGCTGGGACAGCTCCCTGCTTTTAAGGGCTCATGTGATTAGACTGAGTTCACCAGGCTAATCAGAATCATCTCGCCAGATCAAAGTCTGTAATTTTAATCACACCTGCAATGTCCGTTTTGTCATGTAAGGTACCATATTCACAGGTTCCAGGGATTAGGACATTGACATCTTTGGGGCACGGGGGGCATTATTCTGTTTACCATACCAATTTATGGCATGGATTCCCTGATCAAGAACTTTAAATGATTGCCTATTACCCATTAATATGAAGTTTATCTTCTCAGTATGGCTTTGAAGATCCTTCAAACTAAATTCTAAACTATTCCCAAATAGAGATCCTATACTACTGTCAGGGTAGTCTCCCTTACATACCTTCAACATGCTATGATTGTCCTGATTATTCTTCCATTTGAAATGTCCTACCGTCCCTCCTTTGCTTATCAAAGTCCTGTCAATCTTTCAAGTCAAGTTAAAGTCTCACTTCCTCAATAAAAGCTTCCCCATTGACATCACCTTTCTCTAAATTGTTTGATCTGATACTATTTAGTATCTATGGTGGACTTCTGTTGTTTGCCTGTTCAGAATTCATTTATTCTTCCTCTAGTAATAGCTCTCTGATTTTCCCCTGTGGGAAAAATTTCTCCCATTAGATACAAACTTGGTGGCTTTTCAACTACAATGTACTGGTCGCCTGGCCAAGAGGTGAGCCTGTGATCCCAGCTGAGTAATCAGACGCTGTCTCCCTTGACCACATGCAGCCAAGAACTAAAAATAGTTGGAGTTCACACCTTCTAGAAGCAGTGCACTGCTAACTAAATCATTAGAACTTCTCTGATTCTTTGGCTTTTAATTCTATCGAACCCCCTATAGCTTTCTCACAAATTTCTTCTTGGTTAAGCGAGAGTTATTTTTGGTCCCTAAAAACCAAAGAACTCTAACTACTAAAGCCTTGTGTTATTCTTTATATGTCCCCATAACTTCAAATTCCTCTTCTAAGTTTCTTGAAAACCACAGTACATTTTATACTTCTTTTGAATACTCTATACCCCTTATACATTACTAGATACAAAAAAAAAGATTTTCAATAAATATTGACTGATTCATAAACTATTAAATTTTATCATTTTTTCCCATAATGTGAATTACTCCTGATGGCAAGTTGAGGGCCAGGAATATGACATATATTTCCTTGCTATCTATCCTGCCATCCAGAGGAAAAGAGAGTAAATAGAAAATCGTTGCTCCCTTCTGATAGATTGACTGGAAAAGTCACCATTCCACTGATCTTTTAATGTATATTTTCTGTATTTCCAATGAGTATAACCACGCCCTTACCCAAAGCTTTGTATCATCCTGTCACATGGCCTCCATTTCGCATGTGTTGGATCCATTAACAATACCTGCATTATATTAGCTTTGGCTGTGCTTATTTCTTAATAGGCACATGGCACTAAAGGCTCATACAAAATTTTTGGAAGACTTCTCCCAAATATTTCTCTGAATTCAAATAAACTGAATGTCGTACCTGTGTTTGGTTTTATATGATGGGTAGTTACCATTAGCTGGTTATCAGACAGGATTTTTTTAAAAGATCCATATTTTAGGGCTTCCCTGGTGGCGCAGTGGTTGAGAGTCCGCCTGCCGATGCAGGGGACACGGGTTCGTGCCCCGGTCCGGGAAGATCCCACATGCCGCGGAGTGGCTGGGCCCGTGAGCCATGGCCGCTGAGCCTGCGCATCTGGAGCCTGTGCTCTGCAACAGGAGAGGCCACAACAGTGACAGGCCCACGTACCGAAGAAAAAAAAAAAAAAGATCCATATTTTATGTCTCCTCCTTAATGAATCCATGTTTGGATCCTAATGAACCGCACTTATGTTTTATAATGTCTTGTGACCATTTGGGGAGAAATATGTTCTAGAATTGACCAAATTCTGTGCCTACAGTTTCTTCTTTTTAAAAAGTTGTGATAATCAAAGTCTGGTTTTCTGGAATTTTTTTTCCTTCTGCATAATGCCTTCAAAATGGCCAATTCTGTCACTGTTGTAAAAAGTTTAGGGTAATCCTCTCTGAAATCACTTGAAAGTGAGCCATTCTGCACCTTCCAGAGGATGATACCAGATTTTTGGCCTGAGATACAAGAAGGATGGAGTTGAATTTAATTGAATGGAAACATTGAGGAAGGAAAGACTTTTTAGGGGACTGTCAGTTATTGAACATGTTATGTTTTAATGTCCAGTGTATATCCAAGTGGATGGGTAGTTTGATAGGTCATTGGATAATGAACTTTGGAAATCAGGGAAAGTATCTAGCTTAGGAATAATCAGTATATAGTTGGCTATTAAAGGCAGAAGACTGTATGAAATAAAGAAGGGAGTGGATACACAGAGAAAAAGTTCTGAAATTGAGATCTGGGGGCACTCCAGCATTTACAAATGAGTGGTGGGGGATGGAAGATATTAAGGAAGATCCAGCATGAGACTGAAAACAGGTGGAAAACCAGAAGAGTGTGACATCCTGTAAGCCGAGTGAGAAGTGTTTCAAGGAGTTCTTTTCCTTAATTAACCCTCTGGGTTCTCAGACTTCAAATAGAGTCAGTCTGATGGTTGTGAGATCCCAAGAATTTCATTTTACAGGAATTTCTGTTTCTCCCTCACGAAATTCCAAACTAAATCTCAGACTAACTCCACATGATGGTTTGTTCTGCTGCCCTGACATGGCCAGGGCTGTGGTAGAATCGGGGATCAGAAGACCTTGTTTCTCATGCCAACTTCATCTTTTACTACCACTGTGACCCTGGACAAATTGGTTTACCTCCTTGGAAAACGGTCATAGCTATGCCTCCCTGCCCTATCCACAGGCTAATGAAGTGGTCCAAGGAGCTAATAAATGGGCAAAGTACTCTATAGGTTTTGAAGTATGTACTTCGGAAGCCATTACTGTGATGGAGGTTCAGAGGAATGATGTTTCCTGCTCTGAAGGCTTGGGAAAGCCAAGCCTCTTGGTTGGCAGATGCTGAGGGAACCATGGGACATGCTTCTGGCTGATGTGTCCTTCCAAAAGTTATTTCTCAATACGATATTTATTCTTTTTAGAAATATATATATATATATATATATATATATATATATATATTTGTGTGTGTGTGTGTGCGTGTGGTACGCGGGCCTCTCACTGTTGTGGCCTCTCCCGTTGCGGAGCACAGGCTCCGGACGCGCAGGCTCAGCGGCCATGGCTCACGGGCCCAGCCGCTCCGCGGCATGTGGGATCTTCCCGGACCGGGGCACGAACCCGTGTCCCCTGCATTGGCAGGCGGACTCTCAACCACTGCGCCACCAGGGAAGCCCCTAGAAATATTTTTTAAAATACTCTAAAAATATTCTTTTAAAAAAATACTAACCCCCAGAATTTTATAATTAATGTGACTCCTTATATTTCAAAGAGATTCTTCACTATGGTAGGCCATAAAATATGATAAATTTATATAATGCTTTCCCAAACTAAAACCATATGTCTTTATGTCTAAACACATTATAGTCCTGTCACTGCTTTTAAGCCCTTTAATGTAGTATGGAAAAAAAGAACAACAAAACAAAAAAAAGAAAGAAAGAGACTAAACTTATCAGTGACATTTTTAATGCAAGGTGTTTCATTTTTATTTTTCAATTTTGTTTTTTTCCAGTTTCCAATAAAAATAAATAAAAATTAACATCCTGTAAAGTATCTATATTCTCCTTCAATATCTTAAGGTACACTATTATCAAAGCTGATATTGAACACAAACAAATTGATACAATTCAGTACTCTGATAAAATTCATTGTCAAATAAGTTACTTTAAACTGCATGTGATACAACTTTATGTTCCACGGCATCTTTCATATAAACTCTATACCAAAATGGCTCTTCAAAGTGCAATTACAGAGTGCAAAAAAAGCAGAGAGAAATTTACTATCTTACATTTAACCTCATCCAGTTTGAATAACAGGTATGTTTTAGATAAAATTATTCTTCAGTCAAAACATTAAAATGTACTCCAGCAGCACTGCATATACCAGTTGTTACTCCCCCTTTTCCCATACAAATAAGAGTAGAAAAAAATCAGAAAGTATTGGGCAGCAAATTAAACACATTTTTTCCAAAAGTCTACTGAAAGACTATTGCAGCAAAAATGGCAAAATGGATCAGACATAAGTTTTTTAACTAAATTCAACAGAAATTAGAAGCTAGTATCATGTACTTGCTACATAAAAATTGATTTGATACCTCACAGCAGTTGAATTTAGCTAATTCTCTTCTCAAGGACTCAAAAATAAAAATCTGTCCTACCAGTGCACCATTTCTCCCCTTGCATTGACTTTGGCAGAGAGATAAGAGCAAAAGAATGTCCAAAAGAATAGTAGCATTTGACTGTATTTTAAATATTTAATATATTACACAAATCTTAATTATGAGGTTCTATCTTTAGTACCACTATTAGAACTTTACCTATTTGGTTATAGAGTATGTCTACTGGGTTACTTTGTGGCCTTGGTGGGAAGCCACAAACTATGGATTTATGCATTGGATTTGCATTTATTCTCAATACGGAGGGTATAGATAGCCCTTTCTAGGAATATATACAGTGAGAAATCTGTAAAATAAGGAAGATAGACTAAATATGAGCCAAAATGTTTCCATTGTTTGTAGGAAACATGAGTTGCTAGCAATCTTTTTTTTTTTTAGCAATCATTTTTTTATGTTTGTTCAGCATCAACCTCATTAAAACAATAATTGTTTTACTAACTTTCTCCCATAAAAGCAATCTGTGTCATACCTTTTTTATTATTTAATATGCATTTATAAATAAAAATTTAACTTTTACAGGGGTTAGTTTTTAAATAAAGATTAAAAAGCACCCCAAACTATTATCTACAATTAGTTATGTAATATGAATTGAGATGCTTAAGATAAACCAATATGACTCCATTTTGTAACAAAATCAATGGATTGCAGCTGATTCCTTGGTTAGTCAATACATTTTCTTTGAAGCACTCAAGGTCACTCAAAATATGCAGACCTCCTTTACATACAGTAGATATCAATAAGTATGTGTAGGATTTAAAATGTATTTTTACACAGCACATTTGACTTCAGCTGTATTCGTGGGAAACAGAAATATCCTTTTAGATCTCTTTAGACCATATATAGACTTATTGTCTTATATCACACTTTAAAATAATAATTAGTCCATCAAATTTGGGACTATGATTTAATCTTAGAATTCTTCAGCCAAGTCCCTACAGAAATAAATAATCTTGAAAAGAAGCACAAATTTTGGCTTCACGTGTGGATTTCTGTAATTGCCTCATGAGCAGTTACCTAGCATAAATGTCATACTAAAAAAAAGAACATTGTGAAGCTATAAATTATCTACTATTTACATAAAAGACGGTATAAAATTAAGTTCTCAATTCATTTTCTTAAGGAGACTCTGTTAGATGGATGACAAATAACGTAGGAGTTGTGGTTGGGAATAGGGAATCATGCACCTTCTCTCCAGGCAGACAAACAGCGAGTTATAGCTAAGGATGTGTGTGGAGGGAGCAGAGCCCTCCAGGTTTTAGTTTGTTTCAAATATGTAGTGTTTAGCACGTGACCTATATTTGCTTCTCCCCAATTTCCACAGCATTACCGTTTTGACACATGGCACAGTGGTGCCAACTCATACATCAGACTATGATATAGTCAAACCAACTATCATTGATTCGAGGAGTAGAAATATATACTTATTAAATTGATTTGACCATATATTTAGGCTTACAGAAACCTGTCACTTGCTGACACTTCCTGAACAATGAACTGGGCATTGCTCACTCCTATGCATTGTACAGCAGGCAAAAAAGCTTTCAATAAAGCACTTAGCCCAGGAAATGATTTCTTACAAAAATATCTATTTTCTTTCTACAGTAAATATTTTGTGTACATTATACATTAGCAAACAGTCTGTCAAAAAAAAACAAAAACTCTTCTTAGTATATTAAAATACATCATTGTTGACTTAAAACATGACCCCACATAAATATTATTAATAAAATAGGAGTATTAACATAACCAGGTATGCAGTTCATCCCTGCCCATAAGCTTAATGGCGCCATTCAGACTTGTGGCAATGCTGGATCCCCTGAGGTCACTCTTTCATATTCCTTCTTTGGTTCTTTACTTTTTCGATATCTGTACCTAGAAATATTCAGAAATTACACCGTTAACACTGAAGTTAACAGTAATAGGATCAAAGTATGTTAACAAAAGAAACAAATATATGGACGCTAAAGGTACATTAGCATAGTGTTTCCAAAATGACAGAGGTGAATAGGTTTAGGTTGGATGCTAGAGAAGAAGGAGGGAGGAAGGGGTAGTTTCTCTGAACAAATAATTTTGGGAGGAAATGGTGAAATGCTGTTAAAGGACTTCTCAAAGGCTTTCACATGATCATGAAAATTGTAAAATTCCAGGAGAGCATGTGACCACGTTTAATCCTGGTCTGTTTTATCCTTTTTTTTTTCCTCTGGCTTTTCTTCCTTCCTTCCTTCCTTCCGTTCTTTTCTTTCTTCCTTCCTTCCTTCCTTTCTTTCTCTCCTTCTTTCTTTCTTTCATTCTACCCATCACATTGATATAATGCTATCACCAATAATAATGAAAATAAATCGGGCACTTATTAAGTGACTGACAATGTTCTAAATGCTATATATCCATTATTTATTTTATCCTCACACTTACCATTATCATCCTCATTTTACAGATGAAGAAAATGAAGTACAAATGGGTTACATAACCTGGTCAAGTTCTCCCAGCTAGGATTCATAAATCTATCGCGATTCCGAATCTTCATTCACTCATTCATTAAAGCTATCTTCCTAATATTTTGAGTTCATTTTCTACCCATTTTGAAGATGAAGCATGTAGCCTTAAGGAAACTGCATAATGTTTTTGCTTAGTGGAAGAATATGATTAGAAAACCTTTGTTTAGCCTTGATTTAGCTACTTGTCAACTAGATGAGCCAGGACATGTCAATTTACTTCTCTGGATCTTACTTTCCCATCTTTATAAAAGAAAGGATTGTAGTCAAAGACCTTTCAGGTGCATTTCAGTTTTAATAATATTCAGTTATGTGATCATAACCAATTAAAAAGGCATTATAATTTGGTGAATACTCAGACTCAAGCATGGACCAAATAAATTTAATCTTATAAAAGTAACACTTTTGGAGCTTCAAAAGTAGGAGTGCATTACTGTCAGCAAAAATAAAATGAAATTCACTCAAATCTACACTGAAAAATCTGCACCACTTCCAAAATAAGAAGGGTTTCATGGAGGCATTTTAAAGGCAGCTATTATTAACTAAGTCATTCTATTCCTATACCCTGGTCCTAAGCCTAAAAACTGGCCAATCTGATATACTGTCAGTAGTTTGGTGCCCACTCTATATTTTCTCAGTTATTAGCATATATCAGTACAGCATACTACATGAAGATGGAGTGTTGAAGATGGAACTTTGGGGGACTGACATGAACCAATTTTTAAAAGTCAGCTCTTAGAATTATCTGGACACTCGTTTCTACTAGTCCAGATGTTCCACTGCTAAAACTTCTTTATAAATATCATTAGTGCAGAGTCTATCTTATCCCACTAAATAATACTTTGCCATATTTTTACCCAGTTTGTAAGTGTGGATTGTATAAAGGTAATTTACAAAAGCAGAGTGTTAAAAACAAAAACAGTGGCTTACCATCTGCAGAAATAGTATACAGAGCCAGCAACTACGACGAGGAACAAGATAACAAGAATCACAGTCAAAGCCACATATTCTTTGCTCAGAGGCTTTTGGACGGTTAAAAAGAAGTGCTCACATCGGACACCAGTGTAACCCACTTCACACCTAAAGGACAATGCAAGAGAAAGGTCAGTTATTTAAGAAAGAAATCATGGTTCTGAATTAGTTTTGTAAGAGCTGATCTTACAATGTAATGCAAGATACTGACAAGGTTTGCCAAAAGTTGTAAAGATGAATTCAAAGACTGACCTTAAAGCTGGCCCAACTTGGATAAAAGAGGCCCACACTGCTCTCAAGCTCAACTGCTGTATTAGAATGATAGTCTGGTTCAACTGCCAGGGTGGCTGACAATGGTGGTTTGTAAGTCTGAAGTGCTTTTTGTCTAAGTCAGTGGAATCGATTCTTATAACAATGGCTGACACTAAGTCCAGATTCAAGGCTAAGCTACTACTGCGGTAAGTATGAGAGGAAGGCATGTGAAGCCCTGCCCATTCTGCAGCCCTGAAGCATCCATACAATTTGATAACTGCTGTTTGTTCTACTATTTGTTCCCTAACTTTAAAAAAACTCACTCAATAAAGTTTCTAATAGTACATATAAACTGCATGCTAACAGTACATATAAACGGCAGCCCATGGAAACAATAGAGTAATTATTACAAAAATAAAAAAGAGAATGCGGGTTTTTAAAAAACTGTTTTTGTTTGCTTGTATTTGGCATATTACCTGCAGTGATTTTCACTCATGTCTACCAGGTAGATGCACTGTCCATGAAAACAGTAGCCGTTCATGTCAGAGCTACACTTTGATATTGACACTTGAGCCACACGCGGATTATCTTCTGTCTGAACTGTGAAAGAAATAGAAAGTGGAATATAGTCTGTTGCTTTCTTTGAAGAATCAATCACCCTTTCATAATAGTAACTACTGAGCTACTGGAACAAAGCAGGTCAGGTATTTTCAGGACAAAAAGTCACTCTAGTTGTCACGCTCCCTAGACCAATAAACAAACACTGAACCCCCAAAGGAAAATGGCCAACAGGCTACACAAAACAAAACAAAATAAAACCTGGGGGTAAAATTCTCAAATGACAATGTTTAAGATAGAAAAGGTAAGCTGAAGACACACACACGCAATCATGATCCTTCACAGTTATTCACTTATCCAAACAAAGTGTGTATAATTTTTTCAAATCTCAAAATAATTCTGACATTCATTACTCCCAAAGCAATTGCAAACTGAATCCATTGATTAATTTAAGAGAGCTTAAATCTATAGTGGGTTTTAAGCCAGCAAGGCTTGTTTTGGTGTGCATTCCCAAACTTCCGGGTTCGGGGAAATCAATCACAGTCTCTAACGATGAGACCTGGACATGAACTAGACAAACCTTGAGTTATAAATGCCTCGGTTACACAAATACAACAATGAAAATAGTAGTCTCTTTAGAATAGTGTTGCAACCTACACATAAAATTCACTTTAGAACGTTTTAATTACTAAAATGTGACGGATCTTTATGAAATAACCAAACAAATCATCTTGATTGTAACACTCTTGTTCAAATAGCCAGAAATAGGGAGTGAAGCACACCAAACCTCTAGAGACCACAAAGAGGAAGGACAAGAAAGGAGGTGAAGGTGTTGCAGGAAATGCTCTGGTTCCTCAGGAAAACTCTGGACTTAATAACTCAGAGTGAATATAAAGCAGATCTCTCTCTTTCTCACTCTCTCTCTTTTTTTTGGTGCCTAGGTGCTATTACTTTAATTTTATTTTTTTAAATTTTATTTCTTTTATTTTTAATTTTTTTTTTTTAATTGGAATATAGTTGCTTTGCAGTGTTGTGTTAGTTTCTGCTGTACAACGAAGTGAATCAGCTATAAAGCAGATCTCTCTTGAACCACATTCAGAGTACTCTGGGCCCCAAAGATAAGACCATGCACCACTTTTTTTTTTTTAATATGTTTTTTTTTTATTATTTATTTATGGCTCTGTTGGGTCTTCATTTCTGTGCGTGGGCTTTCTCTAGTTGTGGCAAGCGGGGGCCACTCTTCATCCCGGCGCGCGGGCCTCTCACTATCGCGGCCTCTGTTGTTGCGGAGCCCAGGCTCCAGACGCGCAGGCTCAGTAATTGTGGCTCACTGACCCAGTTGCTCCGCGGCACATGGAATCTTCCCAGACCAGGGCTCGAACCTGTGTTCCCTGCATTGGCAGGCAGATTCTCAACCACTGCACCACCAGGGAAGGCTGCACCACTTATCTTTGTAACCCTATGCCTAAGCACGGTGTTTAGCATGTATTAAGTACTCCGTAGATTTTTCTGAATGAATGCTGTAACTCAAAATAAAAGACGTTATTTGCTCCTTTTACAAAAAATAACAACAAAATATATTGACTGTCTACTGTGTAAAAAGTTTAAATTTTCCTGTTTTGCCTGGGATCCAACTCCTCACAATGGTTTCTCAGCGACGCTCTGAAATGACCAAAGGGAATCTGATTTTCTTTGTTCTCTATCTCTTTAAGATCAAATCTTTATCTATATAACTAGGTGCTCAGTCCCTCTGCCTCCAGTTATTCCTTTATATAATTTTTCCAGATCCCTAGTTCACTGGGTTCTTTTGTTAATACAGCAGCTATTTCCCCCCCTTTTTTTCCACTATCACATATTTATAGTCTTTGAGTTACATTTCTGTTAAGAATGTATAATTCTTTGATGCAACATTGACAAAGCTGGGCTTACCTAAAGCTGTGCAGTTATCTTCGGACTCTCCTGGGATACATGAAGGAATCACAGTTGTACTGAGAACTGCTTGTAGAAGATGGAAACCTATTTATGGAGAAAAATCAAATATATAACTAAAGCTTCAAGGAAAGAAACCTTAATCGGATTTCCACATAATTACAGTATTTATAAAGTTCTTTTAATTATTTCAAGAATTTGATCCATCGAAACCATAAAAAAAATAATTCGTGAAAACAGGCATATCATTGAAAATAAATGAACCCCCAGCTCTTCTGTCCAAGGGTAAAAGCCCTGGCATTACATTCAGAGTTACAGATTTGACCTACTCTAAACATTTCACAGTAACCTTTTCAAAGACCTGATTTTAAAGATTGATTTCTTAAGAAGCTTAGCCATTGGAAAACTGGAAAATTTCCACAGTTTTACATCATGATGTGTTCAGAGCAATGCTCCAAGGCAGAAAGTATCACAAAGAAGGCTTCAAATAAAACTCAGCTTCTATTTACGGTCACAACTAAACAGGACTCTCAACCTAAGATACATCAGTTGTTGATTTAAGTACCTAAGTTACTCTTTGCATTACACATTCAAACCCATTTTAATGAATGAAATGTAATCTAAGTAAAGTCGGAATATATCTTATCTAATATGGAAAGGAACACACGTGCTAGATGAACCACACTGTGCCCAAGAATCCGGTTTCTATCAGCCCAGTAAGAGTTTAAACAAGGCGTTTCGTGGTGTTTCTCCACTGAAAAGATAAATGTTGGGAAACAGGCACCAGAATGATTCAAGGAGTTTTCTGAATTGCGTAGTAAGAATAAGAGAAACCTTTTAATTGCACGGATGTTGACTGAAGAGAGTTCTACTCTCCTTAGGAGTCATGTAGTTGCTCTTCACTCTTCCAGGCTATAGGAGTAACTGTTACATAAGAAACATTACTCGCGATGGTGAGAGTAGTAGGTAGCAGTTAACATTTCTTGCCCACGTACTGTACGTGGGCATGGTTCTACCCTCCTTACCTATACTATCTAATTTAATCCACTCACTGACTCTTTGAAGAAGATACTACTGTTCTCCCCATTAGACATAGGAGAAAAGTGAGTTAAGTAACTTTCCCAAGAGTACATAGCAATGTTGTTAATGGGCTGCATTACAGAATCTGGCAACAGGCAATAACACTCGAGTATAATGGACATCACAGGGAACAAACTCAGATAAATGTAACTGAAGCAGAGTATTTAACCCCATAGGGAGGCAACAAAGTATGCGGAAAGGCAATCTGGGAGAAAACTTGAGCTATGTAATTTTGGACAAATTAATTAAATTCTCTGGATCTCCATTTTCCCTAGTTTATAGAGTTTTGGGGAGAATTAAATGAAATTATATTTTTCTGAAACATCTAACATACCAGAGACTCGTGAATGTTCCATGCCACTCAACATCTAGCCTCTGGTTTTAGCAGTAGTATATGTGGGTAGTGCCCTCTACTGGTCTATAACAATGTTATAAATCTCTCTGTACTTTGGTATTTTAAAGGATAATTAATCCATGTAATAGAGAATTTTATTTTTTCACAATCAGAGGAGTATGTATATGTTAAGCAAACTGCATATGATTTGGGTAAAACTGAAATTAAAAACTAAACTACACATAAGCATCAGAATTTGCAATTTCTTAATGTTTCAAACTTGACACATAACAATCCTGTGAAGTAGTTATTAGCCCCAAACAACCTCAGTGTTAAATTACATGTCTGGTCCAAGACCAATTATCTAGTGACCATAGAAGATAAGAGTTAAGAGTCCATCTTTGGACATCAAGCCTCATAACCTTGCAGTGATTTGAAAATGTCTTTTGAAAAGTTTAGAACTATCTCCTCCCCACTCCATAGTTCTCCTACAATATAAATGACGTGTCAATTGCTCTTATTGGGAAACAAAAAGCTTCTTTCTTTCTTTTTCTTTTTTTTTTTTTTTGCTGTACGCGGGCCTCTCACTGTTGTGGCCTCTCCCGTTGCGGAGCACAGGCTCCGGACGCGCAGGCTCAGCGGCCATGGCTCACGGGCCCAGCTGCTCCGCGGCAGGTGGGATCTTCCCGGACCGGGGCACGAACCCGTGTCTCCTGCATCGGCAGGCGGACTATCAACCACTGAGCCACCAGGGAAGCCCAAAAAGCTTCTTTCTTAAATGACAAAAAAGTGGCTAAAGTTTGGATTCCATCGTCAGTTGGACAGAGATGGAAAAGGATAACTTTGTCCACATAGCTTTCTAGGGTGAATTAGCTAGATTCTCATCCAAGCCAATTTTGTTCTACTTCTCAATATAATCTTGCCATACACTTTCACTGTTGAAGAATTACCCCCTTTAATTTATACAGTCTGCTCAACACAAAGTGGAGTTCTAGATGTGTGTTTTTATATCCCTGACACTCCTATGCCTCCATACTTCTTCAACTAATGGGAGGAGATATTACCGATTCTCCCACTGCAAAAGGGCCATTGTGCAAATGCACATTTCTCTCTTTGCAAAGGATCGTTTCTTCATCCTTTCCAGAAATCAGATACTAGCCTTTCCTGTTCAGAATTTCTTACAAATGCAACCTGCGACTAATATAGAATCCAGCTAATTGCTTTGAGGTGTTGTTTATTAGGCTTTTTTTTTTTTTTCTCAAAGATTTTTCGTATTGTTAGTTTTTCCACTGTTGGAAACTTTGTTCCAGTTAGTCAGGCCATAAGTGAAATATTTGCCTTTGTGAATTAAAGAATATTCAGGGCAGGGCGTGCCTCCACAAAAACTGGGCTGTCCTAACCTATGACACTCTCTTGGACATAGTCCATCGCTCAGGATGGTTTCTGTGAGACTTGGTACATTAATCCAACATTTGGGTATTTTACAGATGGAATTGTAAATAATTTTAAATGCTATTCTCAAATGGAAGTGTTTACACTACAGTTCCATCATAGATGCATGTAGCCAATAAACTATCAAAATTGGTTCTAAATCGTGTGTCCAGCTGCAAAGCTCTATTGCCTAAAAGCAGTGGTCCTCAGGTTTTTCTCAACCTCACCTCTGGCCCAGGGCTTTGCAAAATCGGGTAGAGGAGTAAGCGGGAATGATCAAAAGATTGAAAAAGTCCACCCATGGAGAATTTTGATATCCAGCACCCTGTCACCCTTATAAATCACTACTCATTACAGTCATACAGGGAAGGAATAGATGCTAAAGTCCTATCCATATATTTCCTTAATCTTTCAGTTGTTCATGACTTTAGTGTTATTTGAACATAATGATCTCTCAGTAATTCAAATGCAAATCTTATATTTGAGTTTTCACTCTTGACCATGGGTCCCTGCTAAGAAAATAATTCCCTGTGATATTAAAGATTTTAGACAGGGTCAGTGTGTCAGAAAACAGATCTGGTAGCAAGCTCTACATTGGTAACTAAGATACAGAGGAATTCCGTGCTAAATGATAACCTGTAAACTCAAAACTGGCCATTGGAACTTCTGTTTCAATAATGTTATGAAAACAAAACTCCCTTTGGAGGCCATTATTCCTGTCAAATTTCCAGATGGGTTTCAGTAATGTAAAGCTCACCTGTTCATCTCTCTACCTTCATCTTTCAGAGATTTGTTTCCATGAAACCTCAAATGTGCCAGCAGGAAGTGACACCGGTGACTCACAGCACACATACCACCTCTACTCCGTGGGTCAGGGCCGAGCCTACACCTCGCACGATACTGGGGACAGCGCGTGGGAGCGGTGGAGTACCATCACCCCAGTGGGGGGAGCACTGAGTAAGAAGTGCTCGCCTGAGAGTCAGGAGGAATGCCAGATGTAGAAAGCACCCTTTTTATTGTATATGGTTTCTTTTGTCCTTGCTTCCTTATGGCCACACTGAGGGACCATCTCGAAGGAGGCTGAGATTTGGTGACTGGCTGACCAAGCCTATTCCTCAATAATCAACTGCAATTCTCAGAGATAAAATGGCTTTCCTGAATAACAATCAAGCAAATAAAAACGACCCGAAATAAAATGAGATAGGTTACAGAATGAAAAGAATGCACCTTATTTTCCCAATTGCACCTTTTAGGCTATTTGGACTGGAACAGCAAATCATAATGAATCGTAGTATTTGCCCAACCCCCAAACAGGCAGCAAAATCTGCTTTGTTCACACTTTTGCTGTGGTCACATGCCTACCTATTTATGGACTGTTAGTTTTCTACCTTCTTCCAGGGCAGTCTGTAATTCTAGGATTTGTCTGTAACATAGTAGGCTTGTTAGGTCTTGTATACTTTCAAGGAGTGAATATGCCTTTACCACTTCCAGATGCCTTTTTGTCTCAAATCCACTATTAGATAACGTCCTGCTTCACTTCATTAAAATAACTGTAAACTATCACATCAGACACTGAAAATAACTATTGTCAGTACTTTCTAGTAACAGCCTATGTTTTCAGAGAATAGAATATATATATATATATGTGTGTGTGTGTATACATATATATCATAATATATATCTATAGATCACAAATCTTGCTTCCTACCAGCAATCATTTTCTTCCTACAGTTTTTCAACATTAACCTTATCACTAAGCTTCATTAAAGTAAAAGCCAACAACTATTTGAGATAAAAACAGGATAACAGGATGAAACCAGAGGTTTAAAGACTAATAAGTCTTTAAGTTTGAGTTTCAAATATAGCCATAAGATCTTCCTTGTCAAGTGTCAAGAAAAGATTTAATACGCCATGTTTTTCAGTTCAGAGACATTAAACTAAACTCTTCAATTCTGGTAGTAATTTCTAAATCATACTTCAAAGTGCTCATATATTTTAGTGATCATACAATACTTAATGCTCTCATAATGCAGGAGAAATCATATCAAGTATTATATAAAGGATACACTTTGTACTAATTTGGGTGTTTTGGAATTTTGTGACTAAAAGCTCTAAATATGGAACTTGCCCCTCCTAAAACCAAAGATTCATCTCTATAGTATTATTTCAAATGATCTATTGAAATTGTATTTTTTTTTCTTTAAGATAATGTTACACAGGAAGGTCTTTTTAGAACCTTTTCTGTCTTCACTCCCTTCCATCATGCTTTTCACACTATCCCTATTGATCCAATTCAGAAATTTAAATGACTATTACATTATTGTCTCAAAAAAATCTTCTAAAGGAGCAACAGTTTAGATTATAAGCGTTTGTCATTTGCCTTTTTTTCATTATGGTCATATTGTGTACTACAGCTTTGAAAACTTAACGACATTTTTAGAAGCATATTGTCTATCATATCATTCATTCTTTATAGAAGCCTATTGCCAAAAACGAATTTGCAAAAGGATAGAGTTTTAATCGGTAAGCATCAAAAAAGAGGAGAAAATGAGTACATAAAAGATGATTTTAAAAGCCTTAAAGTTAATTACACTTCATTCCGAGAATCTATGTAATGCACCTAGCATAATGGAAGGTGCTAAGAAACTTTATTTTGTGAAAATATATAGTTTTTTGGTTAACAGTGGAGACTCCAACTTTCGTGAGAAGCACAAGTTCATCTGTAGTATGATGGTAGGGTGGGAATGGCTTAATTATGCTTGATAGATGGGAAAGGAGGAGAGCAGCTTAGCTCTCTTATACTTACTTTTAGTAACTACATGTCTCTAAGAATATTTGTTCAATAAATATCTACTGAGATTTTTCTATATGCAAGATACTGAACGAGATGCTGAAAGGAAAACTGATGCAAAGGACATAGCTCCTGTTCTAGCTAGAGTTAATGAGGCTAGATTCCAGGTGGTGGCGAGAGAAAGAGAGAATTCATAGATGACACCAAGTTTCTGGCCAGAAAATACCAAGGAAGGTAGTGTCATTAAAAGAGTCGACAACATAGGCAGGGCAGCAGGTTTGTGGTGGCATCTGCAGCTAGTAGACATGAAGGAGGACATAATGAGAGAAGGAATTTGAGTTTTTAGTTCATATATCATCTGTTTATATTTATGAGGCACTTGGGAAAACACATCTGGAGTAAAACAATAAGAATGGAGTTGATGGAGTCTATTTGAAAATCAAATGAGGAAATATCACCTTTAAAGGCACAGGAGTCATTCAAATGTTCCACGGGAAATAGTACGCAATGGAAAATAATGAACTTTGGGAAATAGGTGATAAGGAGTGGATAGAAATGGCCAAGGAATTTGGGGAAAAAAGGAAGTTCAGTCTTGCGGGAGCCAAGAGAGCAGGGTTACAAAAGGAGGCATGGAGATATACAGACTGCCAACAAACACATGAAAGAATGTTCAACATCATTAATCATTAGAGAAATGTAAACCAAAACTACAATGAGATATCATCTCACCCCAGTCAGAATGGCCATGATCAAAATATCTAGAAACAATAAATGCTGGAGAGGGTGTGGAAAAAAGGGAACACTCTTGCACTGCTGGTGGGAATGTGAATTGATACAGCCACTATGGAGAACAGTATGGAGGGTCCTTAAAAAACTACAAGTAGAACTACCATATGACCCAGCAATCCCACTCCTGGGCATATACCCTGAGAAAACCATAATTCAAAAAGAGTCATGTACCAAAATGTTCATTGCAGCTCTATTTACAATAGCCCGGAGATGGAGACAACCTAAGTGCCCATCATCGGATGAATGGATAAAGAAGATGTGGCACATATATACAATGGAATATTACTCAGCCATAAAAAGAAATGAAATTGAGCTATTTGTAATGAGGTGGATAGACCTAGAGTCTGTCATACAGAGTGAAGTAAGTCAGAAAGAAAAAGACAAATACCGTATGCTAACACATAGATATGGAATTTAAGGGAAAAAATGTCATGAAGAACCTAGGGGTAAGACAGGAATAAAGACACAGAACTACTAGAGAACGGACTTGAGGATATGGGGAGGGGGAAGGGTGAGCTGTGACAAAGCGAGAGAGAGGCATGGACATATATACACCACCAAAAGTAAGGTAGATAGCTAGTGGGAAGCAGCCGCATAGCACAGGGAGATCAGCTCCGTGCTTTGTGACCACCTGGAGGGGTGGGATAGGGAGGGTGGGAGGGAGGGAGACGCAAGAGGGAAGAGATATGGGAACATATGTATATGTATAACTGATTCACTTTGTTATAAAGCAGAAACTAACACACCATTGTAAAGCAATTATACCCCAATAAAGATGTTAAAAAAAAATAGATAGATAAAGGAGGCATGGGGTGGTCAGCAATGCAATGATTGAAGAAAGTATGAGTGACTCCATCATAAATAAGATTCATCATTATTCAGGGAAAATAGTGTTAAAATCAGCAATAAAAATTGCTAGGTTGATTTTTTTAACACTAGAATTGGTTTTATATTTGCATACAGCTTACCATTAATATGAATTTTATTTGTCTTGGTAACTCAAGCACTGATTATTCAAACTGTGAATTATGAGTGGCAATGTGTTATAGCAATGGAAAACACATTAGCTAATGCTTCTCACCCTGGAGTAATTTTGTTAACCAGGGACACTAAAGCAATGTCTGGAGACATTTTTGTTTGTCACAACTCAGGGTGGGTGGGGTGCTACTGACATCTAGTGGGTAGAGACCAGGATTGCTGCTAAACACCCTGCAATGTATAGGACAGTCCACAACAAAGAATTATCCAGTCTGTAATGTAAATAGACCCAAGGCTGAAAAACCCTGCAGTAGACCCGTGAGGTATGGAGTACAGTTCTAGCTCAGATACTAAGTTTATCCCTCTGAAGCTAGGTTTCCTTATCTCTGAAAATGTCACCTAGGCTTGGGGTGGAGTGGAGGCGGAGATGGAATTTAGATTAGATTACTCTAAGGTTCCATTCATTTCTAAAACAATACTTTTCTTTTTCTTACTGACTATCCATCATTTAGTCATATCACTGCCCGACCTCTCTCTCTCTCTCTCTCCCCCTCTCTCTCTCTCTCTCTCTCACACACACACACACACACACACACACACACACGTACACACACACTGTGATATACTTAAATTTTGTTAGGCATACCATCAGTGAATACAGACTACATTAAAGATAGAAATGGGAAAAATAGGGAAGAAAAGGTATTCAACTTTATTATTTTTTTTTTTTTAACATCTTTATTGGGGTATAATTGCTTTACAATGGTGTGTTAGTTTCTGCTTTATAACAAAGTGAATCAGTTATACATATACATATGTTCCCATATGTCTTCCCTCTTGCGTCTCCCTCCCTCCCACCCTCCCTATCCCACCCCTCCAGGCTGTCACAAAGCACCAAGCCAATATCCCTGTGCCATGCGGCTGCTTCCCACTAGCTATCTACCTTACTACGTTTGTTAGTGTATATATGTCCATGACTCTCTCTCACCCTGTCACAGCTCACCCTTCCCCCTCCCCATAACCTCAAGTCCGTTCTCTAGGAGGTCTGCGTCTTTATTCCTGCTTTACCCCTAGGTTCTTCATGACATTTTTTTTTTCTTAAATTCCATATATATGTGTTAGCATACGGTATTTGTCTTTTTCTTTCTGACTTACTTCACTCTGTATGACAGACTCAACTTTATTATTAAATAGAACTGAATTTTCAAAAACTATTGCTCAGTCATAATATTTTGCTTCTCAAGCATGTTTTCAAAGAACAGCTGGTTGAGTCAAAACATAGTGCTGAGAACTCTAAATAAAATACCATTCTAATCACCCATCCAACAACATTTATTGAGTGATTAACGTAAGTCTGTTACAATGTGAATGATAAAAGATAAGTACAGCACCAGTTAGGAGAGACAGGGCCAGATACACACTTACAGGGTGACGTGAAAAGGGTAGAACCGAAGGATTCAGAGGGATGCAAAGGGGTGGGGGGAAGACTGCACATTTATTTTCCAGTGGTGAGGGAAAGATGAAAGGGGTTATCAGAGAAAGCTTGATACTTTTCTTCAGTCTTAAAGGATGGGGGGAACTTTCACCGAAAGTGAAGACTGAGTTGGGAGCATCCATAGTAGACGATACAGCATATTCATAAGTGGAGACTTACACTCTGGGTAACTCACTTCTTTTTAAGTCTGTTTTCTCATTTGTAAACTGGGAATAGTAACACTTTTCCTGGCTAAAAGAGAGTTATTATAAAGATCAAATGAGGCATTTGTCTAAAAAAGCACTTGCTGCTACTGATAACAGCTCTAATTTCAAAAGTGTTTTTTAGTATTTTAATATTATGATATTTATAATGTCTGTATATAATAACCTGATGACATAGTTATTATGATCTCCATTTTACAGATGACAAAACTGAGGCCCAAAGAGGAATAAGTCCTTCCAAAAGTATGAAATAAAAGAACTGGGGTGTGAAATCTATATTCTATATACTATGTCTCTTGATTCAAAACTATACAGTTTGACTAACACACCATAGTTAAGCAATTATACTCCAATAAAAACGTTTAAAAAATATACAGTTTGACACACGTACGTGTGCGTGTGTGTATATATAAACATATACATATATGTGTGTGTATATATATATATATATATATACACACACATATATATTTATACATATATATGAGGAAGAGAGGCTTTTCCCTTTATCCTGAGGACTTTTAAGAGGATTTGTATTTAACTCACTTTCAAGCCTCAAATTTAAAATTCAGGATTTTTGACCTAAGTAATTAAGGGTTAACATTTTTTTCTGGACAATTATCAATTTGTCTTGTGTGTTATAAATATAATTCTAGTTAATTAAATCATTAACCTAGAATATCACTGAAGCTTTATTTGCCCTATAACCAGACAGGCACTCTTACATAAACTGCATTGCCAGAGGACACTGAGTCTGTCGCATTACTTCATTTTTCCAAAGGTTCCAGAATTGCCATACCAAGGCAATGGTTTTCAGGGTGCTTCTCCTTGAGGACCTCTCCTATTACAGCTCTAGGGAGTCTTCCTATTGCCTTCTGAAGGAATGTTCTCAACAGTAGTTACAGCCATATGAATTAGACAATTTGCATAGGCCTATATTCAGGGCGAAGACTGACAGATGAGGAAGCCACACCTTAATTTTTTTTTTTTTTTTTTTTTTTTTTTTGCGGTACGCAGGCCTCTCACTGTTGTGGCCTCTCCCGTTGCGGAGCACAGGCTCCGGACGCGCAGGCTCAACGGCCATGGCTCACGGGCCCAGCCGCTCCGCGGCATGTGGGATCTTCCCGGACCGGGGCACGAACCCGTGTGCCCTGCATCGGCAGGCGGACTCTCAACCACTGCGCCACCAGGGAAGCCCAGCCACACCTTAATTTACAGTCTTTTTAAAAAGAATTCCTTACTTGACATTTGCATCTCCTGGGTGATTATTAACCAGGAAATGGGAGATTCTTGGGCAAAAATGAACAGAAGACATTCAAATTCAATTTTTCCAAAGTGATTATGTGAATATTACACTTTTTTTAAACCAAAGAACTATGTCTATTTCCTCACTGTTAATAGAAGTGTGCTGTAGATTCCAACTTGACCCCTTATCAATACTACATTCAATTCACAATGTTGTGAATGATCCAGGGAACAAAAAGGATGTGGGTTTCCTTCTCCTTGATTTCTTTACTTACTATACATCTAGGAAAGTATAAAAATAGAAACAAAGGCCTCAGTCAACTGATGTCAATGATGGCTTCATAATAAAAGTCATTTCCTGGGTATTAAAAATGCTGAAATAGGTTAAGTAAAAATTTAACATATTTCAGCTGAGCTTAAGGAAATAATTGTATCTTTTCTGTGCTTGATTTTGAGTGATACCATAAAGTACCATTTTTGCACAAATACCAGTTCCCATAACAGATTCTAAGCCCTGGGGCAGTCCCCAGACTACTCTGGAACTTCTCTACTAGAACCTGTTACTTTTATTATGCTTCTGATAACTCTGAGAACCTCTGGCTCTTTACACATTGCTCCAGAGTGACCTTGACATTTGCCATCTCTAAATCCTTGTAAGGTACCTGATTCACTGAGCCTCAGTTTCTTCATTTGTCAAACTGGTCTAATCATACCTACCTCCTATAGTGTTTTAAGGAGCAAAGGAGATGCTAACGTGGAGAACACCTAACACACGACATGGTCGGCTCACAGGAGGCATTTGGTAACTGTTAGTTCCCTTCCCAGCTCCTGGATTTGGGCCTCAGTGCTGAACCACACACCCCAATTGCCCAAGTTGTTCATGTGGCAAGATGATGCGGAAGGCAGCTAGAATACCTAGACCAAAACCCAGACCGGAGAGGCCTGTCATCCTGTTTCTACCTATGATGTGTCATCTCAGGTTGTGCCAGCACCAGGCAGCTCATAAACTCTCAGGGTCAAAGGAAAAGATCTGAGGTGAGCCATTGCCTCATTGAGATCCACGCTTCTCAGGTTTCAAGAAAGAATGTTTATTCTGCTCAATTCTCTGTCATTGTGCAATGAAGTGGACATCAGTTGTCTTGGATCTGTCATTCAGGAACACGCTCAAAAGCCCGTTTGGTTAAATGAACATGTCTGACTTTTAGATCAAGAGCCCCTAAACGTTAATTGCAGAACTCAAGAGAAAAATTTCTCCTCTTCATCCTGCAACAATCAAAGATTAGAAGTGATAATTTAGGGCTTCCCTGGTGGTGCAAGTGGTTGAGAGTCCGCCTGTCGATGCAGGGGACACGAGTTCGTGCCCCGGCCCGGGAGGATCCCACATACCGCGGAGCGGCTAGGCAAGAGAGCCATGGCCGCTGAGCCTGCGCGTCCGGAGCCTGTGCTCCGCAACGGGAGAGGCCACAGCAGTGAGAGGCCCGCGTACCACAAAAAAAAAAAAAAAAAAGATAATTTAACTCTAAAATTATATATTATTTAGAATGCATTATCTAGTTTGAGGTATCTCAACCCTTTTACTTAACGTTGAGTAAGATAAAAGTGCCAGCAAACCTGGGTGCGAACTTTTTCAGCGTAGCTTTGCTTTTCTATGGGACACCGGGTAACAGTTTCCCCATATATAAAGCAAGAACATCAATATCAAATATTTATAAAATGTAAAGGTAACCAAATGATTGTGGGGTGTGTGTAGCAATTTAAATCTGCATGTGTTGGAGACAGAGGATGGAAATGAAAGTGTCTGTATTTTTTCCACAGATATAAATACATGTGAATTCCACAAAAAAAAGCGAAAATAAAATGCTGAAATCTAAAATAACTGTTTCCTTCTTCTGAAGGCTAGACATTTGGGAAAAGTATTTCTAGGTAATATTTTGTCTGGGGGGAAAATGGCAATTTCACAAGTAACCGGTGGCCTTGCCTTTTTTCCATGTGCTTTGGAATAAGACTATTGAACTTGCATACCTGAATAGAGTACAGAGATATGATATAGAACTTCAAACAGGAACTTTCTAGTGGCAGGGAAATATCTAAACAAACTGGGAAAACAGAAACTGACCTAGCTCATTTGGAAATGGGCTTGGCCGCTTATGAAATAGGTGAACTATAATTAAGTAATGCAATAAAGGAGTTAAGCACTTTTATGGCAACAAAAACACACACGACACATATGCTAGGTAGGTAGTAACCAGGTTATTCAGAGGCTCTTGCTGTCTCAAATTAGCATATTCAATGAGTGGCCCAGAACAGACACTCACTTGCATTGTTCAGAGCAACCTTACAGGTGGAAAAAAAAAGCGCTAAGCTATTCTGATCTCCAGGTTAATTTCTAACTTTAGGAAGACTGTCACCTTTGTAGATTCATTCTTTTCACGGAGACTTCAAAACAAAGATAGCAAAGCCACATTATTTACTGAGAACCTTCTAGCACGTCGTTCTTAGTACAGTTTTGGTAGAAACCGCAGATCCAGTTTCCACCTATGTCCTTGAAGTTGGACGACTATGCATAGTTGTTACAACTATGCATAGTATGCATTTCATTAGGTTTCCCAACCCGTTAACATAAGGCGTGTCGAAATAATAATTGAACAGTCACATCCTGCACAGGTAGAGTGAGTTAGGGGAATTCGCCTCATTGCAACTCCAGAAAAAAAGCGAGATTGACAACCTTTATTTCCTTATTAAAATTTTCATATACAGCTCCAAATTCCTCTTGACGTTTAGGAATTCACAATATATATTTTTAAACCAGTTAAGTTAAAGATTTTTTTTTCCCTGTCCACAAGAACTAAATTATCTCAAATAAGAAGCATTAAAGTACGCTCAGCCACTACAGAATACAAGGGTGCAAGTAGCAGCGAGCGAAAAGAGCCCGACCAGCCCGCGGGGGGAAACCGGAAGCAGCAGGTGTTGGCGTCCAAGGGCCTCCAGGAGCACCCGGACCTGCGCGTGTCCCTCCCGCTCCGGGTACGCAAACAGCCTTTTCATTCTCTGGAGCTTCAGCGAAGCTGGCGCCACCGCACGCCAGCGCCCCCAGACGCTTAACCAGCCTTGATTTAGAAAACCTAAGGCAAGACAGGCGGAACAGCGCTTCTCTCCAAAAGGTCTTTCCTAGGCGCGGGTCTTGTCCATACTCCCGCCTCCTGTCCCCGCCCCCAGCCCGGTTTTCCCCCGTCTTTTGGATTTCTAGAACCGTCAGATTTTCAAAAGGAAACAACAAACCCGAAATCTTTTCAACTTTTTATTTCGCCTAATACGGAGCTATATTACTTCATGCAGAACACACAGACCAAGTTCATCTATCCGTGCAAGGTATTTTAACACCAGCCCCTTCCCCTACCCCACCCTCTTCCATCGCCTGCTGGAGGGAAAGACGGGCTTGCCTAACGAGAGACGTCGTTCGAAACGGAGTGCACCTGAGTCTGGTGAAAAGCGCGGTACTTGTGAAAGGACAGCTGCCCCGGGGCCGCGCAGTCTCGTCTTCCGCGGCGGGAAGGGGCGGGGGACTCACCCAGGCAGAGCAGCGGCGCGGGGACCCAGGGGGCACGGCGCGGCTCCATCCTCCTCCCCGCGTCAGCGTGTGCGGGGCGCGGGCGTGGCCTGGGCGGCGGGCGGGCGGGGACCGGAGGGGCTGCGGCGGAGGCGGCAGTGGCGGTGGCGGCGGCGGGCGCTGTGGGAGCTGCGGCGGCCACGCGTCACTTAAGCAGCTTTTCCCTCCGACACCCGGTCTGTAGGGCAAGTGAACTCCACAGCCCGCGCCGAGACCTTTATAAGTACGGGGCGGGGCCTGGCGACTGAGGACTAACTGCGTGTCCGGAGTTTCATAATCGCCCCCGGGGGAGAAGTGGCCGGAGGACTGTCCGGATGTCATCCTCCCTCTCTGAACACCTGCGAGTGGCTGAGGAATGAAACAATGCTCTTCGGGTGAGCCGGGGACTACTCCTCACACTTTTGCAGCTCCCTCTCGGGCTCCTGCGGGCGGAGGTAGGGAGCGTGGCCCAGAAGGGTTGGTTTGCGCTGTGGGACCACCTGCTGGATAGTGGGCGGTTTTAGTTGCTCTGGGTGACAGGCGTAACTTGAGTCAGCCAGTCTTCCTGCCAGGGCTGGAGTTCCCAGTACGTGCATTTGGAGAGCTGTGTGTGTGTGAGTGACTTACGGAAGTTCTTGAAACTTGTCAGTGGCTCAAGGACTTTCTTTGTGTTCACACCCACCACTGCCCAGAGTTGCTTTTTGTGTCTACACCTTCTTTCGAAGCCCCTCGGCTTCCTACGTGGTACAGGCATTTATGGCTTCAAAATCTAGTGATTATGAAGAAATAATCATAATTATTTCTTCATAATCATCATTTCTTCCCCTAAATGATTTAACTTCCCTGAACTTAATCCTGTCACTCCGCTGTACAGAATCTTTCAGTAACTTCCCGTTGCCTTTTGGACAAGGCCAGACACAAATGTAAAGCCAACAGTCTTTTCAACCTCAGCTCCCACTAGTTCACCGGACAAATTTTCGCACCCCAGCCAGGCTGGGAAACTCACTCTGCCTTTGCTTATTCCCACTTTCCTCCCTGTGCTGGTGGAGTGACAGTTTGGGGAAATGGCTGCGTTTTACTGGAGCTGGTCATATCCTGCTCACTTTCCTGGTTCTCCTCAAGGGCCTGGATTTCTTGACCCTACAGGGATCTCTCTCCATTCTGATCTCTTACAGCTTGTATTGTTTATCTTTCCCCTAGACTCAGAATGCTAGATCTGGTACTTCATACCTGATGAAACTACTTTGATTTGTTTAACTTTTCTTGTTTGTCAGTCATATGTTCAGATCTGTATGAATACATAAATTGCCTTACTTGTTGTTGTATTTCCCCTGTAGGGCCTGAAAACAGTGTGTCAATACAGCAGTACTGACAGCATAGTTGAATGGAAAATGGAATCTAATGGATACTGGTTAACTCCTTACCTTTCTACTTTTTGTTTTCTTCTTATTATTCCTTTCCTTTTCCTCCCTCCCTCTCTCTCTCTTCTTCCTTCCTTTCTTTCCTTCTTTCTCTTTCCTTCTTTCTTTCTCTTTCTTTTTCTTTCTTTCCCTCTTTCTTTTCTTTTTCTTTCTTTCTCCTTCCCTCCCTCCCTTTGTTTCTTCCTTCCTTCCTTCCTTCCTTCCTTTCTTCCTTTCTTTCTCCCTCTTTCTCCTTCACCAGAACTCTCATGTTGGAAACAAACACTTTGTCTTTCCCTCAGTGGTTAAGATCATGGGTTCTGGATTTAGATTGTCTGCATGTGAATCCTTGGACAAGTTGTTTAACCTCTCTCCATTTCCTCATATGTAAAATAGGGATAATAATAGTATCTAACTCATCGGAAGATAATGAAGGTGCTTTCTGTAATGCCTAGTACAGAGTTGGCACTCGTTAAAAATACCTGTTGTGATATGTAAACACATGTTAGGATGATGGTACTTAGTAGGTTGGCAGTATTCATGAGCTAAATGAATGAATGCATGGTAAGGTAGAGGTAGGATTATGGGTTCCTAAGTCTTAACTTCTGAATCCAGAGGGAAAACAAGCAGTAAGTAACTTGTCACTTAATTGCTCTTTTGTAAAAGAATAAATGGAACCAAGAAAGATGATCCTGGCAATGGGTTAGTTTTATGGAACATTGACAGGGATCCCAAATTTGGTAAATTAGAATTAGGAAAAGGGACTGCTGGCTCGTAATAGTTTTTGTTTTACAAACTGGATCTGGAAAAGAAATAACTCAAGTGTCTGAAAAATTAAAGCCGAATTCATTGGAAAGAATGAGGGGTCAACTGGGAGCATTTCCTTATTTTGCACGATGGCCTGTCATTGACCTACGAGGAGTGACAGGAAGAAGAATGTCTTAGTCCTAATTAGTGTCTTATTTCAATAAATACAGTGTTGTGGTCTGTGCTCAAAAGAAGGATGGGGTGGGAACACATTGGGGAAAATGGGGTCATGCAGTAACAGTCAACTCTTTGGTATCGATATGTGAAGAGGAATTTTTTGGTGCTTCGTAGCTAATGCCTGCAAGCATGAAATATCATCATCGTGAAAAAAATCCTTGTGCTTATCCCAAAATTTTCCACAGCAAGGACCTCCTCTACGGGTTAAGTTCACATGGTGTGAAGAAATCTTTTCTTTATTGGTTCTATGTTTACTCAATTTTCTAGCCATCAGTTTTCAAGAATGACTCCATCATGATACATCAGGGAAGATTTGCCACTGCCTGTGCGAAATAGCCGTCTTCTTCTTTTTTCTTTTTTTTTAATAATTGGAAACAGTTTTCATTAATCTTTCATTTAAACGTATCATTGTATGAAGTACAATCATAATTCCTCTTAAAGGCACAAAATATATTTGAAGATAGGACAGTTTGGAAAGAAAATAATCAAGTCATAGAGAATTTTCCAACTAGGAAGTGACTTAAAGACATCAACCAGATCAGCAATTCCCAATCTGAGAGGTTTGGGGATCTTCTTTGTCAAATGGTTAGTAAATATAAATAATATTTATAGTCTAAATATCTATCTAGTACATTGAGTATTGTGATTATTAAAATGTATTCATTTTAAATTGCTAATGAATTTAAGGTGGCTTGGTGGCACCTGTAGTTTAATTGATACATAACAAACATGTAACCTCTGTCAGGGGGGGAGATGTGGCAAAATAATCTTTTTACATTATAAGAGGTCTTCTTAGGGGACTTAGGAAACCCTGGGCTGGCAGCATCCACATACAGGCCTGAATGGGTATCAGCAATAAACCTATTACAGACCATAGCCAAATCCAGCCCTGGGCCAGACCTAAAAAACTAGCATCTAGCCTCAGACGAGAATGGATAAAACCTCACAATTCTTCTTCCATCTCTTGCTTTTCTCCTCAAGTCAGTGCTCCTTGGGACTGCAACGGGCACTTGTTTATTATGAAATTACTGCTTTTCAAACTAACAACAGATAATACCTGCTTTGGTGAATTAGCTTTTATATAACACAAAATGTTTAAAGTCTTTTATTAGCTAATCCTTTGCAAGAACTGCTACAGTGGAGTGGTGCTGGATTACTTTTTTTTACAATGAAGGTGTTGAAAAATATAGGAAAGTGTTCAAGATCAGGTTATTAAATTTGATATTCAAAATATGAGTCCTAGGACATGAATTCTGTTCTATCACATGCTAACTTCTGAAAAAAGAAAGCTGATTTTATTCTAAATTTAGCCAAATATTAACCATATGGGAACTTTTTAGCAAGTTCCACTTGAATGAAGAATTTATGTTCTTCAGGATAATTTTTAAACTGTGTGCTAAATAGTGTCTTATAAACTACAAATAAAACACAGATTTCCAAGCAAAATTCTGGGCTCTCTCTATCCCCATATATCACCTTTATGGAAAAGTGACTGCTTTGCTTTTCTCCTTGACCAAAAATCAACAGACTGCCATGCCATCTTTCAGTGATTTATTTATTCATATCATATACAGTTAGAGACAAAAATAAAGAAGGGAGGACTATATATTGAATGTAGTGATCCTCCCTTTTTTTAAATAACCTTTATCATAGACTTTTTTTAAAAAGTCATTTTCCTCTGGACTAATCCATTCTTAATTGAGAATTAGTATAAGAATTCAAAAAGGAAAATTTCCTTGTTTTTCTTTCAGTATATACAGAGGTAGAGGAAAGTAAAAATTTAGAAAGCTTTAAAGTCTAATAAATAGTAAATTATTATTTCTTACTGATTGACCTGATAATTTGAGGAGTTTTCTGAAACCAAAAATGATTCCAAAACATTTAAAAATTTACGTACCATTTGAATGTTGACTGAATGGTGTGGATGGCCGATTAACTGATTAGATCAGTGAATTCACTCAAAGACACTATCTTCTGTTTGTGGTTCCGTTTAGATTCAGAACCATAGGTGGAAAGGAACATAAAAGTAGTGGATATTTGTTCTTAAATCTAAATGTGGATGGATGTGCCTAATAATAATAATAATAACGACAACTACTATTTATACCTAACATTTTTAACTCACTAGGTAGTTTAAAATATAATGGCTTACTTATTCCTCTAAATAACCCTGTGAGGTCAGTACATTTTTATTTCCGTTTTACAGATGAGACTAAGGCAAAATAGTAAGGAATTTGTTCAAGGCCCTTCAGCTCATAAACAACAGAGACGGGATTCAAACCAGGCAACCTGACTCCAGGTGGTACCAGACTCTTTCACCATCACACTGTATTGCTTTGACCCATAGCAACACCTGGTTCACTGAAAGTGCAGTGCTTGTTATATGTGCGACGCTCTCAGATATTTTCATTAAAATCCACGTTTCTGGAGTTTTCTAGTCTCAAATTCTTTGCAAAGAGCATTCACATCCCTTTGCAGATAGTTTTTATACTCCTTCCTTAAGATGAATGTCCTATGTTGCTGTTATCCTGTTAAGAAGAAAATCAGGTGTGCCAGCCTTCCAGCTTCCATTGCCAAAGCATTTGTTAATCTTACTATTTTATGGTTCATTGTGCTTATGTAAAACATTTTATTCTACAAATGTCCCATCAGAAATGTCACTTGTGAATTTCATCAACAGAATCCTCTGAAAAAATCATTCAGTAATTAAGAAAAAGACAGATACTACGTGATATTAGGAACCTGATATCTGACGCTGCTGCTTCTTGTACTTGCCGTGAACTGTGCCCTAGTAATAGAAGAGCCTCCCCTTCCGTCGCTTATACCCACAGAGCATTAATTACACACGTAGTGATGATGAATTAGGAATGCAGCTATCCCTATTTAAAGCACTGCTATTTCATGTTTAGCTAACTCCTAGTAGGATGTGATCATACATTGCCTACGTTGGTGCTTCTACTCCTTAAGCAACATTTTACAGTTAAAAGGTTAACTTTCAGAGTCACTGATTCAACGATCATTCCATAAGCATTTTATGTCTCATACAACCACACATCACCCTTTGAGAAACTTTGCAATTCATTTCTAAATCATCGGCATGATTATTGCATGATTGCTTATGGATTTATGTAGTTTCATAAATATTTAATGTTAATGTCATTATCAGGTGTGGGAAAAGGACAAAACATACACAATAGATACTTAAGCTTGAAACTTTCTTGTCTGTCAGTCTCTTCAAAGATATCTGAATTACTTTCTAAATCTATGTCTCAATAAACATTACCTAGGTTTGCTTAATTGATGCAGACCCTGGGGGTAAAATATCTAGAAGATAGACTGCCACAAAAATCCTAGGAATTGTTTTATGATTAATATTTTTTCTCAGTTTAGCACTACCACTAACAGGTTAAAAACCTGCTAGTGAGAGCAATAAAACAATAGCTATTAAAGCCTTCATTTTTATTGCATTGGCTATCGCTGGTAATATCTATTTGACTTAGAAATTATCCCCAATAAAATTACACACAAATGAGATTGTATTCTATCTTGCAATGCATCTTACTCTGTAAGGAATGATTTGTGTAATTGCTAATAATTTATTGTACGGCTGGCTAGACACCAATTCTCACCCATGGCTGCACTTTAAACTCAGTCAGTTTCGGAAAAAATTCCTGAAGTCTGGGCCTTACTTTCCCAAAGGTTGTGATTCATTTGGTTTGGGAAGGGCTTCAAATGAACGTATCCTTATAAGCAGAAAGCTTGATGTTTTAACTAAAACATGGAAAAAAGAAAGAATAGTGAGTCACATGGTTTAGATCCAAGTTCTAGTCCTGACTGAACATAAACTTTTGTGTGATCTTGTATAGGTCATTTAACAGCTCTGGGCTAGATTTTTTTCACTCTTAAAATGCAGGTTTGAACCATATGATCTCCAATGGTATAGCTTTCTATGACTTCTGAATCTGGTACTGAGAAGATGGAAGCACAGCTTTTTATCTCTTGACTGTATGTGCTTTAAGCATTGAGCAATTTTAGGCATTGGCTAAAATATCCTAGAGTGATAGCACAGATAATGTCCTCAGGATTTGAAAAAGTAGTTTATCTTCCAAACGGGCTACTCCAGTTCTCTAAATCTTGCCTTCATCTCCCGTAGTATTTTTGCTTAGGTGTTTTGGTCATTTTCTTCCCCTTGTTAACAACTTATAAATCATAAACTCCACAAAAACTATGTGGGGTTTAGAAACTTGAAAATCTTGATCCTGTTGCAGATAAAGAGGACTGTATTGTAGTATAAACCAAATCACATTTATGACAAAAATTTCACTTTTTTCTGAGAGAAAAAAGGGTATATGATAAATGTGCCAAAAATCAGAAAAAAAAAATTTATGGAATTGATGTTAGAGGATAAATTTGAGGATGGAAGCTTCGATGTTTATACATTTCTGCTTTTGTGACTTTTTAGTTCAAAATAGTTTTATGACACTTGAGCCACAGGTTCTTGGCAATTTTGTTTAATTTTTGTCCTGGCTCACATTCAAATGAGTGTCAACTTTGTTATTACTTCCTCTGGGAAACTTCCCTCATCTTTCTAGACCATATTAAGGACTTCCAGTGATGGCCTTTATTACATCCTGAACTTTCGCCATCATAAAACTTATCAGTTCTTCATGTATTTGCTTCTTTGCTTCTCTCATGGAAGAATAAGCGCTATGAGGAAAGGATCCATAACTATGCTTTTGAGTAACTTGAAGTTAAAATTTTTAGAACATTGCCTGGCACATAATAAGTTACACAATAAGTATTGACTTTTATTATTGTTAGGGGTGATTTAAAAGTTGTATTCTGAATACCAGATTCTAATATTCTTGAAGCCAAAGTAATGCCTTACTTGTGTTTGGATACACTGCTATACCTAGTGTCTTGCACATAGTAGGCACTAAATACATAGTTGTTGAATGAATTTGTTGATTACCAAAGCTGAACTCCATATTATAAATTATAAGAAGAGAAGGAAATTACATTGGGACTCAGTTGTCCTATATCTGGCAGTGATCCAACATGACAATGTTAATAATTATTGCCAGTATAATCCTATTACATGAACAGTGTGCATTTTATCTCAACAAGCTCCTAGACCAGTTTTGTTAGATATATACGAATCAAATTTAGGGCCAATGGTAAGGAACACTTGCCCATTAAGCAGGCACTTAACACATTTTTGACCAGAGACGTATTATGGCCGTAGGCGTTCGTTTCTGCAAAAAATCCCCCGGTCAATTTAACAATACTTCTCTGCACTGATCAGTACCACTCACAAGTCACAGTGTCACAGGATGGTGGACAGAATCCTGTCCACACAGGATGTGGACAGCCAAAAGCCTGTTGAGCAAAAGAACTACTTGAAGCAATCTCCAGAAAATGCTGCTTGTTAAAGACTATAACATCTTGAATCGTGCTGAGAACTGGTCAGAGATGAGATGAATCATTTTGAGAAAATCCTACGGCTTAAGGAGCCAAGGGACTCCTTCTGTTGGTAACCCAGCAATTAGGAGCCCAACCAACACAAGACTCTTGTGTTCCACATGAAAAAGACATATGCTTATCATATTTGGATGCCCATCATTGTGAAAATTAATACAGGAATGATACTGAGGCCTGAAAGATAAACACATCTGCATTGTTATTAAGAGAAGTGGCATCACCCAAGTTCATGGATTAACCAAGTTACTGCTGTTGCCACTTTTTACATTTGAAGTATTTGAAATACATTTACATCTATATCTCTGATGTATGAAGAACTTAGCAACTATGATAGAAGGCATAAGACGGCCCAAGTTATTCAACAATCTTAGGTTTAACTAAACAGTTTTTGGTAGACAGGAAAAAATAGCATAGTACTTATAATGAATAAATTATAAATACATAAATAAAAATAAACAGCTAAGAAGACCAAATTACTTCTTTTTATTACTAACAAAATTCATGCCTCCAGATTCTTCATTGATTGGCCTGTACGTGTGTTCAGTTATAACTTTTTTTCTGAACACAGTTCCATTATGTATATTAGAGTTGGCAGTTTGTCGTTTCAAAGTTATTTTAGCAAAATTTAGCAAAGTTATTTTAGCAAAGTTATAATTTTCATGAGGTTTCCTCAACCTCATGAAGTAGTGTGGGGTCTGTCAGACTTTTCTTGTCTGAGGCTTAAAACCATTTTACATTCTGATGAAGCATACCCAGCAATATATAATTACATCTTTCTGAAAGAAGTGTCTTAAAAGCAATATTTTATCTTGTTGAAATGTGCTGTGATCTCTTCTTTTATCTCATATGAAAGATGGAATAGGTGAGAATCATTAAAATGTATTTAATTACACACTAATTGGCTGTGATATGCAATTTAGAAAAAAAACACATAGATCAGTGATGCTTTAGAGCAGTGGTGAGTCCTGTGGGACTTAAAGCCATAGGGGCTATAGGAGTGGATGGGGGCTCAGAGTTTCTGTCATGGTCAGAAATGGGAGAGAAAATGTGTGTTCTTGGAGTGGATGGATTCCAGGTTCTCACTCCCTCTTTTGCTACATTTTGCTCTATATACAGGTCTTCCATAGAAAATTTCATTTAAGGAAACATGTCATTGGGTAAAAAGTTTGACAACTGTCTCTGCACATAATAATTTCCTTAACTTATAGGTCAAATCCTCTTATGACAAAAACGACTATTTCTGAAGTCACTATATAAACTAAAAACTTTCTTATATGTTGTTCTGTGTATTTCAAGCAATACTTTAGGCACAAAGTTGCAGTAAAACTGAAGTATTTGTTCGGGTCCTTATATTTTCTTAGAATGCAGTTTTTCTTACATCCTTTAAAACTGACATCAGAAGTTTGGAATTTATATTACGGGCTTGTGTTAATTTGGTTAGATAATTTACACAAATTTTAACCCCTTTGCTCAGAATTCAGTGCTAAGTTTTGAGGGATTGCTGTTTTTGTTTCTGGTAAGTGAAGACATTCTCTTCTTTAAGGGTCAAGATTTATTGCTTTACTCTTCGTGCCTGTTTAGATAAAGACCATTTCATTTCATTCAAAAGAAAAAATAGAATATTTCTTTAGATTTTATCAGTCTGTCAGGAATGGGAACAGATTATTCTCAGAAAGATAAGTGGTATTTCAAGCACAAAGGTGACATTCCATAGTTTTAAACTAATTAAGAAGAATTGAAAATGGTTATTAGAACTTCCTAAAATCACATTTGTGTAATATGGGGACACAAACCCAGTTTATAAAAATGACTCAAATTGGGATGTGGATGGTGGAGGGGGAGAGGAATAGGAAGCAAAAGAAGGGAGAGAATTTGTGTTTATTGAATATTTGCTGTGTGTGAAACATTAAGTCTATTACACATATTCCTCCTTTTAATCCTCACAACAATCCACTGAGTAGACGTAATGATTCCCAATTTACTGATGAGAGCCTGAAGGTTAAATAACATTTACAAGGTCAAGCAGTGATGGAGTTGAGGTTTGAAACTTGGTTTGTGAGATTTTGAATCCCTGGTCTTTCCCTGTGTTCCTTTGGCTCCCAAGACTGGTCTGTTTTGGCATGGTTCCTGTAAATTGCCCTTCTCACTCCTGCCCAAGCACCTGGTTCTCACTGATCAGGTCTGAATCCCCAGCCACATTCCATCCTGTTCTCCATCTCCTGAGTCCTCTAAAAGCCAATCCCTTTGTGGCTCCTCCTCCCATTTGGGGGCCCATCTCACCCTTCAGACGCAGCACTCTCTTTGCTCCACTTGTTCCTTGGCTTCCACTTGACCCCAGGTTAGCTTTAACCTTTAACTACGCAACATTAGGCTACCTTAGGTTAATAAGCCCCTTGGCTTAAAGCAATACCAGAGCCCCACTTTTCTTTCTTGCAAGGAAGGCACATCTCCTCAGCGTAGTATGTACTCCAAAAGTATAAGATTAACACAGGTACAGACACTTTGCCTCACAGTAACTCAGGCTTTGGAGAGAAAGCCTTTAAGTTCAGGATCTGAGGGTCTATTTACATGAGAATTAGAGGAGCTGGAGAATTGAGAGGCCCAAAGGAGTAAACTATTGGAGGTCAGCAACTGGTTCCCAGACAAAGCCATTGGAGGCTTGCAGAGCCAAGAGTCAACCCTTTCCCCAGCACAAACAGCTCATCAGATAAGGAAGAGGGTCACTCAGAGGGGAAGACAGTTGAGGGTCATAAGCTTGAAGTAGAAAAGCAGTAGTGGTTGGGAACGAGAAGTGACTGGGTGCATGGAGGGCATAAAACTCGGAATGTTTTCTAGCCAAAGGCTGAACAAAAAGGCTGGAATTATGAGTAAGTCAAGCATGAAGCTGTACCATCTGGTTTTGTAGAAAATGAACAGTAGAGAGACGTAGTTTTTTGTTTGTTTGTTTCTTTTTTGTTTTTGTGTGTGTGTGACATAAAAATAGAATGTAATGCTGTTGAGGAAAATGGGATTTCTCCTTACTGTGAAACCTGAGTAGTAGAAAACAATCAAGAGCTTTTTCTCAGGTGACTTATAGATCCTTAGGAATAGAGGTTTCTGGCACGTGGGATCCTACTGACAATCTGGAGAACTCTGGTGTAGAATTCACAAAAGACCCTCCTCTTTTGTAGGTCAGAGATGGATGTGGGAGAAGGATTGAATTTCCCCAGACGACACTAGAAAGGCTTGAGGAACTTTTTAAGTTTCTTTCCTCTTCCCCATGGTAAACCAGGCACCATGTGTCACATTTCTTTCATGTCCTCCAGCTCCTGGCTCTGTACCTGGAACATAAACAGTGCTCCATTAATGTTCTTTAGGGGAATGAATGGGTTTGGCATCAAACAGGATGATATATGCAGAAGTACTGAAGAGGGTGGAAGGTAAAAAGAGTGCTTGGAGCTAGATTGCCTGGTTTCAAATCCATACAACCCGGTTTACTAATTGTATGACTTGGGGCAAGTCACTTAAGCTTTCTGTGCCTCAGTTTTTTGCCATTGATAAAGAAGAAATTATAGTATTACTATCCCTTAAGGATGTTGTGGGTCTTAAATATGCATAAAGTATTTAGAACTGTGCCTGGTCCATAGTAAGAGTTCAGTAACTTAGCAACTTGAAAATTACAAACCATACCAGGTTCTTATTGTTTTTTAAATGACCAAGATTGGATAAAAGGCTAATGCAATACAGTAAACCCATGGAATTCAAGTGTATAATATTTTAAGTTTGTTTATTCTCAGCCTTAATGGTTGTAACTTGGAGTAATTTGTAATTTTACTTATGCATGAATTTAAATTGTCAATACTGTTAGACTTGTATGCAAGATGAATCTTATCTCTGATGAATCTTATCTCTGAAGAGTGTGCCCCCCAGATATTGCACCTGACACTTCTTGTATTCACATATTCATTATCTATTTTCTTAATAAGCACTATGAGCACAAGGACTATGCCTGTCTTATTTTCAGAGCCTAACACAATAATAAATATAGACAACAAATATGGTACACTTACTGTGTGCTAGCTACGAGGCTAAAACCTAACATAACTTGCATCAATTAATATCTCATCCAATACAACACTTTGAAATTGGCACAATCATTGTAATAGATTATTCAAATAGATTATTATTCATAAATATTCACCCTCCTCTTGCCACTTCCCTACCTCTTGATTCTGGTTTCTGCCACCTGACTTGCTTAGGCCAATGGGACGTAAGCAGATGTAGTGCAAGCTAAGGTTTAAGAAGTACATGTGTGGATGGGCTTGCTTTCTTGCATCTCTGCCATCATCATGAAAAACACTGCCTGGACTAGCCACTGGTTCCAGGAAAAGGATGAGAAACATGTGGAGCAGAGCTAAGCCCTTAGCCCAAACCAGTCAAGATCATCCCACCACCAGCCAAATTCCGGACTCATGAGGAAGCCCGTCCAAAATCAGCAGAGCATCCCAGCTCCTTCTAGGCACTGCTTCATCTGTATCCTACAGATTTTCATAAGATGTATTTTTATTTTCATTTAATTGAAAATATTTTAAAATTTCACTTGAGACTTCTTTGACTCAAGTGTTGTTTAGAAGTGTGTTGTCTTATTACAAAATATTTGAGGATTTTTTCCAGGTATTTTTCTGTTGTTGATTTCATGTTTAATTCCACTGTGCTCTGAAATCAGACTTTCTATGATTTCTGTTCTTTTAAATTTGTTGAGGCTTAAAATATGGTCTGTCTTGGTGAATGTTCCATGGGAGCTTCAGAATAATATGTTTTCTGCTGTCGTTGGATGGAGTATTCTATAGATGTCAATTAGGGCATGTTGATTTATAGCGTACTTCAGTTCAACTATATTTTTACTTATTTCCTGCCTTCTTGATCTATTAACTACAGAAAGAGAGGAGTTGAAGTCTCCAACTGTAATAATGGGTTTGTCTATTTCTCCTTTCACTTCTATCAGTTTTACCTCACTTTTTTTTTTTTTTTTTTTTTTTAATGCTCTGTTATTAGGCACATACACATTTAGGACTGTTCTATCTTCTTGGAGAATTAAGCCCTATTCATTATGTAATGCCCCGCCTTATCCTTCGTAATTGTCCTTATTCAGAAGTATGTTCTTTTGGAAATCAAAAAACTCCTCCAGTTTTCTTTTCATTAGCATTAGCATGGTATGCCTTTCTCCATCCTTTTACTTCTAACTTTCTGAGTTTTTGTATTTAAAGTGGGTTTCTTATGGGCATCATATAGTTGGGTCTTCTTATCTATGACCTCTGACAATCTCTCTTTTAATTGCTATATTTAGAACAATTCTTATTTAAAGTGGTGTTTTTCATATAATTGGATTAATACCTACCATATTTGAAACTGTTTTCTATTCATTGCATTTGTCCTTTGTTTCCATTTTTGGCTTCAACTATTTTTCTGCCTTCTCTGGTTTTAATTGATTGTTTTATATGATTTTCTTTCACCTCCCCTTTTAGTGTATCAATTATAATACTTTTTTAAAAGTTGTAATGCTTGCTCTAGAGTTTGAAGTACACATTTTAAACTAATCTAAAGCCATCTTCAAATAACATAATACTGCTTCACATGTAGGGCAAGTATCCTATGACAGGGTATTTCCAATTTTTTCCTCCCATCCCTTATCACATTACTGTCATTTATTTCATTTACCCACATGTTACAATCATCCAATGCATTGCTATTACTGTAATTAATTTAAGCAGCTATCTTTTAGTCAGTTAACAAGAAAAATGTTTTATTATTCCTTCTTCAGTGCTTTTTCTCTTCTGTATGTAGACCCATGTCTTTGATTTTTACTGTTTTCCTTCTTGAAGGACTGCTTTTAACATTCTTTACAGGGCAAGTCTGCAGGCAATTACTTCTGTGTTTTTGTTTTTCTGAGAAGTCTTTATTTCTCTTTTACTTTTGAAGGGTAATATTGCTTGATATAGAATTCTAGGTGGTCGTTTTTTCTTCCATCACTTTAATTATGTCACTCCATTCTATTATTTGCATGGTTTCAGATGTGAAGTTGACTATAATTCTTACCCTTTTTCTTCTACAAGAACATGCTTCTCCAGCTTTTTCCAAGTTTTTCCTTTTGTCTTTGGTTTTCTGCAGTTTGAATGTAATTTGCCTAGTTGTAGATTTTTTGTTATTTATCCTGCTTAATATTCTCTGACCTTCCAGGATCTGTGCTTTGGTGTCCATAATTAATTTCAGAAAATTCTCAGCCACTATTACTTCAAATATTTCTTCCGTCCTATCCCCTTTCTTTTCCTTCTGGTATTCCAACTGTGTGTGTGTGTGTGTTACACCTTTAAAATTTTTTCCACATTCTCGGGTACATTGTTCTACTTTTGTAATCATTTTTCTCATTACATTTCAGTTTTGAAAAGTTTCAGTTGATTTATCTTCAAGTCCAGTGATTCATTCTTCAGCTGTGTCCCCTCTATTGTTGAGCCCATCAAAAGCATTCTTCCCTTGTGTTACAGTATTATGATCTTTAGTATTCCCTTTGATTCTTTCTTGGAATTTCCATCTCTATGTTTATATTACCCATCTGTTAAAAAACAAAATTCAACCAAGTAAATTTGAAGATCTAATTGGCTTTAACCAATGATTCATGAACCGGGCAGCATCCCGTCTAATAAATTAGAAGGGCACTCCAAGGAGTTGTACAAAAGGAAGGCTTTCAAAGACGGAAAGATGGTGGCCCAAGGAAGCTATTAGTAAAAGAAAAGAAAGGATTATTTCAGGCCAGGTCATTTCTTTTGGGGGAAGTGTGAGGATCAATCATTCGGATTACCTCTTCTTCCTTTGGGGAATGGAGAGGACTCAGGTGACAGACTACCTTAGTGGTGCTGATCAGAAAATTCTAGACTGGCCAATTAAGATTACATTCCTGGGGAAGGTCAAGCAATTAAGTCAAGTGTTAAATCTAAGTTTGGTATCATGGGCTTTAGCACATGTGACATTTTGTGCCTGTGGTTTTCTCTTTAACACATCTGTTCTTGTGTGTTGTCTACTTTTCCTATTAGTGTCCTAAATATATTAATCATAGTTATTTTAAATTCTTTATCTGATAATTCCAACATCTGTGTCCTATCTGAGTTCTGTCACTTGATATGTCTGTGTTTTTTCTTGCCTTTGAACATGGCTTGTGATTTTTGAAAATTGGACATGATGTATCAGGTAACAGAAACTGAGGTAAATCGGCTTTTAGTGTGAGGTTTTATGTTAATCTGGCTATGAGTTGGGCTGTATTCAATGTTTGCTGCAGTAGGTTTGAGAGGCTTAAAATTCCTCTAGAGTCCTTGTTTTCAGTCTTCCCTCATTACTTAGGGCTTCTCTAAGTACTCCTCCTCAAAGAGTCTGTACGACTCACAGCTCTTTCAGCTATAATCTACTCTTATTATACCAGAGCCCCATGTCATGGTGATTAGGTGTGGGAAGAGAAGTGTTCTATAATCTTATGATTAAATCTGCCTTTTAATCAGTCTGTGTCCCAGGGATGTGAGCTTCGAAAGTGTGCCTTAGCTTGTTTTTGACTCCCTTATATGAACTAAGAATAGAAGGGGCTGGCGTTGGATAAATGTCCTTCTCCTAGATGGGATAAGGCTCTGGTAAAGTATTTCCTATGGAGAAGAGGCTTCTGTTATGGAGAATGCTCTGTGCATATTTTATAGGGTTATGCTTCCCCTCCTCCTGCCCGAGCCAGGAGGTTTTCTTGGGTCTTCTCCATGAGAAACTAATGGATTCCTGGACATAAAACCCATGAAAGTATGGGAGACTCCCTAAGATGACAACCCCCAGGGGTTTCTTACTTCCATACTACTCCACATTCAGCCTCTAACAATTCATCAAAATTACCATTTAAGTGTGCCGACCAGTTTATAGCTCTAGCGACTTCTGCATTAGATAAGCAGGTTTCAGCAGTGACTCTCTGAATTCATCTGTCCTCTAGATTTTTGGCTGACAGTTTGTCCTGTAACCTCAGTTCTCTGATAGGTACAAGGAAATCTGTTGATTTTCAGTTTGTCAGCTTTTTTTTTTATTCTAAGGATGAGAGTGATATCTTCTAAGTTCTTTGCATGTCAGAACTGGAACCGGATAGCCATCAAATCATTTTGTTACATTTTGTTACCAAGTCCAAGGTCTCTCTGCTCTCCTTACAACAGGCCAATAAATAGGAGACGAGGTGTTGAGGCAAGGAACACGACTTTATTCGGAAAGCCAGCAGACCGAGAAGATGGCAGACTAGTGTCTCAAAGCAACCATCTTATCAGGGTCTGGATGCCAGTTTCTTTTATAGAATCAGAGAGGGAAGTAAAGTAAAAAGGCAGAATAGAGAGGGAGAGGCAGGGAGGAAGTAAAGTAAAAGGGGCCCTGGGTCTTACAAAACATTTCCTGGAATGGCCAGCCTCTGGGAGGCGATGTGTTAATATCTTCTTTCTTTCAGCCATTCACAGGTGGGTAGGGTTCCCTGAGGCAGGCCATTATGTATGGTTATAATAACAAAAGCAACGAAAAGCAAAGGCTAAAGTCAAAGAAACAGATCCAACATGGAGTCAAAATTGGCTCTTCCCTGTTACAATTTTTTAAGTAGGAAAGATGTCAGTCAGAAATTACATTCTTACTTCGAATAGATTAACCTCATTCTTAACAGCATTCCTCAAATAAGATCAACATATGTATTTTACAATTTGTAAAAAAAACAGTCCATAAAGATTATCATGAGATGAAACAACTTTGCCATTGAAAAGCAGAGGCTTAGTCAACCTCTATCTGTGAACTCATTTTCCCCTTGGAGTTTCTCTCATACCCAGTACAGAACCTATGAATTTATTTGGCTTGTAGAACTGTATAGTAACATCAGAGACCTGATAAAGACAGTATCTAGCAAAGAGGTGCCTATGAATCTACTGTTTGTAACTGGAAACAAAGACAACATTGGATACACAAAAGAACCTATGTGATAACTATTATTATTATATTCATTTAAGAATGAGTAATAATTATGGCATAGATATGGTCATAGAAATGTACGTGTAAAAATATAGGTAAAACTCATTAGGTTTCTTTTGTTTATCTATTTGGGAAGCTTGGAGGTATTTAAATTTATCCCATTACTCCTATTGATCTCCTTGTTGAATATGCAGTCGTACAGGTACTTAAGATCCCCGGGTAAGCCCTAGGAGATCTAGCCCAACTTAGAGCCATTCCCATTTGAAATGAAAACATGGATTAATGCTGGTGATTAGTCTGTTCATGTAAGTTACCAAATGGACTCCAGGAGTTTACTTGAACTTGTGATTTGGTGGCAGGATTGCCCTGGGAACCCAGGGTGAAACATGAGAACAGACTCAGATCAGTGTCTATGCTGGAATCTCTGGGCTGAGCAGACAACTGAGAACAGCCACAGGAATGGGGTGTGTTGAGTAGAAAGAAAATCTTTCAGTTTTGAGTGGTGGTGAACAGACTTTCTCTCCTTTAGCTGAGATAGTGAAGCCGAATCCAGCCTCTGTACCCTGACACTGAATTAAATCTCAGAGACAGAGTTTTGGGTGAAGTAGAAAAGAATAGCTTTATTGCTTTGCCAGGCAAAGGGGGCCACAGTGGGCTAATGCCCTCAGAACTGTGTGTCCCAACCTGGAGGGGGTGGTGAGAAGTTTTACAGTAATGGTTCAAAGACGGTGTGATCAACTTGTGGACATTCTTCTGATTGGTTGGTGATGAGGTAAGTGGGAGTCAACATCATCAACCTTCTGGTTCCAACCGGCTGGGTTCCGTTAATTTCTCCCACCTGCTGGGGGTTTCAGTATCTGCAAAACAGCTCAAAGATATTGTTGTGTATATTCCTTGAGGGGGAGCCAGGACCCTGCCCTAAGGCTGCACTATTGTTTCTCTTGACTGTTCCTCCCTTGTCTCTGAATCCCCTCTGTTCCCTAACTAGCAACTGTTTGAGCCTTCCCCTTGGAACTCAAGGAACGTCCTGGAGGCTGAATGAAGCCTATTTGCTGTAATCAAGAAATGGAAGATACAGAAAGGTTTTAGTGCCCAGGAGCCACAGGGGTCCTGCGTGGTATCAACAGGACAAATCAGAATGTTCTTAAAGGATTAGAGGCTTCCAGGAGGTACTCTGGCAGTTAAGACTAGAGACTGGAATGGACCACAAGGGATTGGTGTAGAGTCTTGTCCTTGAAGCTTTTAAGAGGGGGCAGCAGAGGTGGAGGGCAGACTGCTATCTATGTTTTAAGTGCAATTTTGTCCAAAGACAGGAGAATGGACTAAGTAACTCCATGGGGTAATGACTCTGTTAATGATGATTTTTACTATTTTTAAACTTCATTCTTGGATCCCAGCCCCTACACTTATTAGCTTGAAGTGGTTTAGCAAGCTTGAATCACAGTTTTATCTGTAGAATTGAGTTAACATAACATGCATCAGGGGATACTTTTGAGGTTGAAACAATTTCACATATTCAAAATGTTGAAAATAATCCCTGGAACATAGAAGGTACTCAAGAAATAAAGTGTCAGTTCCCCCTGAACACATTCGCGCATGTGTTCACACACACACACACACACACACACACACACACACAACTTGTACATGACCACGGTTAGAGATAAACCATGCCAAAATGTCAGAAAGGGTCCTTTACTTTTATTATTAAATAAATAAAAGTTTAACAGATATAAACTTCCTCAGTGAGGAGTGTTGCAATGTTGTGACAGTTTAAGCAATATTTTCATGTATGCGCAGTTGCTGGATATCTGTAGGATACTTAAATTATAAACAATGACTCTTCAAAATATAGAGTGAATAGGATCTTTGTCTTTCACAAAACAGAGTTGAGTGATAGGACATATTTTTTTGAATGTCTAAACTTTGTTTGGGAGGATAAGTAATAAAAAAAATAGGAGTACTTACCATTAGGTACAGTATGAGAACTAATTTTACTTTCAGCTGTTTATATTGTACTACATATTCAAGCATGAAGGACAAGAAGAAATAATTTAATGTGATTCCTTCCTCTAGTTTTTGTTTATTTATAAATGTGATGTCTGTCTTCATTTTGGTTCCTGAATTGATATCAATTTTATATTCTAAATGCTATAATATAAACTTGGAAAGGCTCAGCTTAATTTTTTCTTTAGAATTTTTTTCAGAAAGCATAAACATTACAACAGTTTTGAAATAGCTGCATATTTGAAGTCTTATTTTGTTCAAGGATATAGCTAAGTTATTTAACAAGACTAGATAAACTTTGGAGTAGAGGACTCTTGAAAGCATACATTTTATTGATCTAAAGTTACAAATAATCATCATTAAACAATAGTGACATTGTAGGAAATCTGAAAGTTTCAGTAATGTATAAATTCTGTAGTTATCTATAAAAGTACAGGTTAACTGAAATTTGCTACAGATTCTCATAACATTATTTATTCATTTCAGCCTTAGTCATGGACCACATGATTTTATTGCTGGCATTAAAATACAACAAATTTTACAAACAATTTTTTCTATTTACAGAATCACTATTTTTTTCATTCTTTTACCATTCCTTTAAACTAATTATGTTGATTTCACCAGTCTGAGTGAGAATAATTTTGCACTATCAAGGTAAAAAATTATCATTTGAAATAGAATGGACAATGATTTGTGTTATGGGTTGAATTATACCCTCCAAAACTCATATGCTGAAGTCCTAACCCCCAGTACCTCAGAATGTGACTATTTGAAGATAGAGTCTTTAAAGAAGTGATTAAGTTAAAATGAGTCCATTAAGCTAGGCCTTAATCCAATCTGACTGGAGTCTTTATAAGAAGAGGAATGTTGGACACAGGCAGAGACATCAGATATATACACATGCACAAAAAAAAGAACATGTGAGTATACAGCCATCTGCAAGCCGAGGAGAGAGACCTCAGAAGAAACCATACCTACTAACACCTTGATCTTGGACGTCCCAGCTTCCAAGACTCTGTTATTTTAACTATCCAATCTGTGTATTTTATTATGGTAGCCCTAGGAAACTATACAGATTTGATTCTTACAAACCCCTATGAAGAGGGTATGACTATTAGTCTCTTTTCATTTATTATTTTACACAAAAGCAAAAAGAAAAAAACTAAGGCACAAGGAACCAGGGTTTGAACCCAGCAGTAAAGAATCAGAGCTTTGCTTTTGACCTCCAAACTTTTATGCTTCCCTTATTGTATATTATATACAATGCTATTAAAACTATATTTATATTGTACATATTTCTTTTACTGTCTAATTGAGTACATTTTTAGTGAAAACAAACTTTTTTTTAAATTGAAGTATAGTTGATTTACTATAGAAATGTGTCAATTTCTGCTGTATAGCAAAGTGATTCAGTTATACATATATATACATTCTTTTTTTAATATTCTTCTCATCATGGTTTATCACAGGGTATTGAATATAGTTCTCTGTGCTGTACAGTAGGACCTTGTTGTTTATCCATCCTATATATAATAGCTTACATCTGCTAACCCCAACCTCCCACTCCATCTCTCCCTTGGTAGCCACAAGACTGTTCACTATGTCCATGAGTCTGTTTCTGTTTCATAGATAGGTTCATTTGTATCATATTTTAGATTCCACATATAAGTGATATCATATGATATTTGTCTTTCTGACTTACTTCACTTAGTATGATAATCTCTAGTTGCATCCCTGTTGCTGCAAATGGCATTATTTTGTTCTTTTTATGGCTGAGTAGTATTCCATTGTATGTATGTACCACATCTTCTTTATCCATTCATCTGTCGATGGTCATTTAGGTAGTTTCCATGTCTTGGCTATTGTGAATAGTGCTACTATGAACATATGGGTACATGTATCTTTTTGAATTATAGTTTTGTCTGGATATATGCCCAGGAGTGGGATTGATGGATCATATGATAATTCCATTTTTAGTTTTCTGAGGAATCTCCATACTGTTTTCCATAGTGGCTGCACCAACTTACATTCCCACCAACGGTGTAGGAGGCTTCCCTTTTCTGCACACCCTCTTCAGCCTTTGTTATTTGTAGACTTTTTAATGATGGCCATTCTAACCGGTGTGAGATGGTGCCTCATTGTAGCTTTCATTTGCATTTCTCTAATAATTAGTGATGTTGAGCATATTTTCATGTTCCTATTAGCCATCTTATGTCTTCTTTGGAGAAATGTCTATTTAGGTCTTCTGACCATTTTTTGATTGAGTTGTTTTTTTGTTGTTGTTGGGTTGTATGAGCTGTTTGTATATTTAGGAAATTAAGCCCTTGTCAATCTCATCATTTGCAAATATTTTCTCCCATTCTGTAGGTTTTCTTTTCATTTTGTTTATGGTTTCCTTTGCTGTGCAAGACTTGTAAGTTTGATTCAGTACCATTTGTTTATTTTTGTTTTTATTTTTATTATCTTGGGAGAATGACCTAAGAAAACATTGGTGCGATTTATATCAGAGAATGGTTTGCCTATGTTGTCTTCTAGCAGTTTTATGGTGTCATATGTTTAAGTCTTTAAGCCTTTTTGAGTTTATTTTTGTGTATGGTGTTGGGGTGTGTTCTAAAGTCATTGGTTTACATGTGGCTGTCCAACTTTCCCAACACCACTTATAAATTATGACCAGAAAAAATGAGAAAAGAAAAAGAGAAAGCATGGCACGTTTAGAACACTTACAAGAAAGATATTTCCACTGAGCAGATACAAACCATGACAGTACATTGCCATCAACTTGCATGGCTCAGAGTATTAATCAAAGTTCTCTTAGATATCATTGAAGATCTCAGGGCCTTGTGATGAGACAGTAGAATGACCAGAGGCACACATTGTCAGATCTCAAGAAAAATATAGAAGAAAAGTAAAATTTTGTGTAAATAAACACCTTTTTGAAATAGCAAAACAAGACAGTAGACATTGTTTAACACACAAGAGGGGACATAGAGGACAGAAGTAAGAAAAGCAAGTAAAATAATAGATATAAACAAAAGTAAAATAATTACTATAGCCAAAAATCTTAGTTTGTTTAGGTTTTAGACTGATTATAAAAAGTGGGGAGACTGTGGTATTTTGGATTAACCTTTCCACTGAGAATACCTAGAAAAGATGGAGCAAAGTAAAAGAAAGCATTGATCTGAAGGCATCAGATAAGTAGCAGTAGGTATTGAGGGGTCCACATCTGGGAGAGAGTGTGGTGAGCCCCACAATTTGGACTTTGGATGATTCTCAACAAAGAAAGTAGTGGATGATGGACGGAAAAACTGAGCAGAGCTATTGACAGACTTACAAGGATGGGGACAAAAGTTAGAGTTTAAATCCTATCAAAAAGAGAGTCCTTCATGGAAAGCAAACTTATGTTTACCAAAGGAGATAGCGGGGGTGGGGGGAGAGATAAATTAGGAGTTTGGGATTAACGGATACATTCTACTATATGTAACAACAAGGACTTTTCTATAGCACAGGGAACTATATTCAATATCTCGTGATAACCTATGATGGAAAAGAATCTGAAAAAGAAATCATATATGTGTGTATATTATATATATATATATGTATAACTGAATCATTGTGCTATATACTTGAAACTAACACAACATTGTAAATTAACTATACTGCAATTTTTTAAAAAAAGGGCAAAAACATTTACCTTGCTGGCAAATAAAACGTTATACAAGAATGTCATTCATTACCCTATGTTGAAGCAAACTAAAGTGTAGGATGATGCTAAGCTGCAAATAAAGTGTAAACTTTGATATCAAGGGCATAGTAGAAATGAAAATGTAATGGCTGGACAGTGAACAAAGTTTACATAGTTATTTTAAAAAAAGGAGGGTCCTTGTTACCACATACTTAGCCTTTCATTTGGGACTTGAAGAGTTACATCCTAATAGTAAGAAAGAACTAGACATACAGAGAGGTTGGATAGTTTGCCCAAAGTCATACAGTCACTAACAGCAGAGCTGATTTGAACCTGGCTAGTCTGGCTTCAGGGTTCATGCTTTTTATCATCACAGTTCAGTATTCAGCCTCCATGATTTTGACACCCAAATCCAACAAAGCACAAATAAAAACTTTAAAACAATTTCACATATTAATTTTGACATAATAATAATCTTGAAAAAAAGAGAAAATAAAATTCAGCAGCAAATTTAAAAAAATAGAAAAAATAAGAGCAGGTGTGATTCATACCAACAGTGTAAATAGGACTTACCATGAAGAAAATTATTAATTTAATTCAACATATTAAGAGAACAAGGGCAAATCATAACAGTCTCCACAGATGATGAAATTCTTTTGATAAAATTCAATATCCATTCTTGACTTTAAAAATACTTTTACTAAAATATAAATAATAGGATTTATTTTTATTATACATAGATGGAGTCAAGAGTCCATATCATGTTAATGGAGAACACTAGATATATTCATAATAAACCTGGGAATAAGATTAATTATTATTAACTAGTATACTTGTCAGCATTAGATGAGAGAGAGAAAGAAGGGGCAAAAATATTTGAATAGTAGGAGGTAAATTATCATTCTTAATAGAAGAAATGATTTTATATCTTTAAAAAACAAGGGAATTACCTTATAAACTATTACAATCAAATAGATACTTCAGTAAGATGGCTGAAATATTTATATACAAAAATGATGGCCTTCCTATATAGAATTAACCACCAGTTAGAATTTAAAGTAGAAGTTGATCCATCTTACAGTAATACCAGAATGAATTTTAATAGCTATGAATAAATTTAACAAGAAATATACAAGAGTTCTATAAACAAAATATTAAAATGCTATTATGAGAGGTAAAAGAAGACTTGAATAAGTACCTAACCTTGGACAGAAACACTGAACATCGTGATAATGTAAATTCTCTCTAAAGTAAGGGTATGCACTTATTATAATAATAACAAAATAACAGCATGTCAATTTTTGAAATAGACTAGGTAAATTGATGAAATGAAACAGACTCCAAACACAGAGAGCAATATGGGAGTAGTATATCATATTAAGGTAGTATTGCAGATCAGTGTGTAAGAACAGGTATTATTCAATAAATATTGTTGAAAACTTGGAATAGGCATTTAAAAAATAAACAACTTTATTTGCTTACTCTTTACACTAAAACAAGTTTTTAGATGGATCAAGCATTTACATTTTAAAATGAAGCTATGAAAGTATAAAAGTATTATGGAAAAGATGGTTGTATTCAACTACATGAAACGTTGTAGGCATCAAAAAGCAGCATAAATAATTCAAAAGACAGTATTTGTAAAGCATCTCTAAAGCAAAGAACATTCTTTTCTTTATATAAATGGTGCCTTATTTCTAACTAATGGCATGGGCCCTTGGGTTGATAAAGAAATGGAAATATTAACATTTTAAATACAGAAAAGAGACGTGTCTTTGAAACAGCAACCCCATGTTTAGGAACTAGCAGTCCTATTTCTAAGAACTTACCCTTATAGATATATTTTCATATCTGCAACCTGATGTACATGTAACAGTGTACTCCTGACAGTCTTGTTCATTGTAATTAGAGACTGGAAGCAATGTAAATCTACCAAGTAAAGACCAATCAATTAATATGGTGCATGGAGCAAGGCAATACTATGCAAGTCTAAAATAAATGATGCAGCCTGGATGCACTTGCATTAAAAAAACCTACAAAAATATAACATTAGGTAAAAAGCAAAAGCTAGTGTATATAGTATAATAAAGTTTTGGGGCAAACAAGCTTATAAATGATTATATTAGTTTACGTATAGAATATCTCTGAAGTGGTACAAAATAATTGTTACCTCTGAAAACTGTAAGTGGTGGTTGAGAAACAATAACGGAAAAAATAATTACTAGTCTCAATTTTTTTAAAATTCTCTATATCGTGTTTATATAAAACATTAAAAGTTGTTTTTTCAAAAGCTTAATCTGGAGAAATAAGCAAGAATAGCCAATACAATTTTGAAAAATCAGCTTTATAATGAGGTTCTAACTTTACCTGATCTTTAAGCATATTATATAGCTACAATTATTAAAAATATGTGTTATACTGGTGCTAGAAGAGGAAAAGAGATCAATGAAATAGAATTGTAGTTTGGAAATATAAATAAATATTAATTAAATATATATATAATATATAACTTTTGTATTATATACAATAACTTGATAAATGATGAAAGACTCATCACAAATTAGAAAAAGAACAACTAAGATTTTCAGCATTCTGTACCAAGAATCTCTAAAAATAAAAAGTTACTTCTTGTGTGAATGAGAAACTTTCTCAAGTGAAAACAACTTTAATGTAGAGAAGATCTTCAGATATGAAAAATCACTTTTCAAGTTCCGTATTTCAAAGAGAAATATAGACAAAATAAAAATGGAAAACAACTTGGAATAAACATTTGCAACCCAAATGATAAACGGTTAGTATTTGAACTTTTTTACATTTTCTATATGTCAATAAGAAACTAAAACAGCCTAATAAAAAAAAATGGGTTATGAAGATGAATAGGAATTTCACAAAAGTAGAATTACAAATGATCAGTAAACATATAAAAATATTCAGTCTTACTCGTAATGAAAAAAGCTAATTTTGTTCCAGCCTGAGATGGCAATTTCACTTCATTTTTCCAGTCTATAATCTTGCAACATAGATATGAAGAAACAATTCTCAGAATGTTTCGATTTTATGACGAATATTTTTCGTGGTAAATTAGCTAGTTATTATGCCCAGTGCTTGCCTTGATGTAAATTCCTCCCTCTGAACCCATTTCCTCTCTGAACAGCTTGGGCTCAGGGCTGCTCTCAAGCAGTGAATTTATGTCACATATCAGCAATTTAGGGTAGGCAGGGAAAGGAAACTGGGCACATCCATGGTCACATAATCTGTGGAGGAAATTACTCAGATGGGTCAGGGTTTGCCTGCCCCAGTCCGGTTCCTGGTTTGGAATTCTTTATCTCTTCTTAGATACTGATTTTGGTAACCCAGCACATCACATATATAGCCTGGTATACTTCAGATTTTAATTTAATCTGTAATGTCTTTCACAACATTTTACCACTTGAGTAGATTTAATGAGATTCTTATTTGCAAAACCACCACACCAGTTTTTGTGGGATTCTGTTTTCCTGTGTGTTTTCTTTTATTACTTGTAACCTTTACCTCTCTGTTAGGGAGATTGGCTGATTATTTTAATGTATTCTTTACTTTCACAGTAAAGTTCTCCTGTAATGGGGACTGAAATACTTTGAGTCTGCAGGATAAGTGTCTGAAGAGAGACAGAGCCCAGGGGTCCAAGTGAGCTTGGCTACAACATTTACTAATTGTCCGTTGTAGACAAATTACTTCATTTCACTGGGCCTCTAAGACCTCATCTTGTAAAACGGGGTAATAACTCATACTATTATTGTAAGAATTAAATGATTAATATATGTAAATCATTTAGAACAGAACTTAGCACAGATTGAATGCTCAATAAATATTATATGTTGTAATTTCATGCAATATGCATTTTAGCAAGCATGTTCTACATCATTTCAAGTCTTTTTTTTCCTACAGTTGCAATTGTACTCTATGAATGTCTTTCATAGCAATAAGCTCACAACATGTCTGTCTCCAGGTATGAATGACTAAAATAATATACCACAAAATCTAACTTTAGATATGTTTTTCTATTTTTCAAAATTATTGATAAGTAGCAGTAAGAATATTGATTAAATATGAATTGTACCTGCATTCATAATAACACTAAGAGAAAATACCTTTTTAATGTTTGAAAAAATATATATAAATTCTTCTTAATTTTAATTTTTTTAAAGATTTATTAATTTTATTTATTTTTGGCTAAGTCAGGTATTAGTTGTGGCACGCGGGATCTTTGTTGAGGCACGCAGGCTTCTCCCTAGTTGTGGCGTGCGGGTTTTTTCTCTTTAGTTCTGGCGCACAGGCTCCAGGGTGCATGGGCTCTGTAGTTTGTGGCACGTGGGCTCTAGTTGAGGCGCGAGAGCTCAGTACTTGTGGCGCATGGGCTTAGTTGTCCCACGGCATTTGGGATCTTAGTTCCTTGACCAGGCATCAAACCCGTGTCCCTTACATTGTAAGGCAGATTCTTTACCACCAGGGAAGTCCCCTTAATTTTAATTTAAAATAATTTTAGCTTCATCTGACTAAGATACTCAACTACCTGAAATCTTTTTCTGAAACAAGGTGCAGTTTAAATAAATTCTTGAAAACAAACTCTAAATTTCTTCAAGAAATAATAACCCTGTGATACTTTCTGAAATTAAAAAGTAGCCCCTGATGATTTGTTTCAAGTTTTCCTTATAAAAATTTGAAAATTGTCTCCGTTAGAACTACGTTACTTATGCTATACTTGTAAACGGGGAAACAAATACAGTGAACTTGCTTTGAAGCCCTTGTTCATTCATTCCTTCATTTGCAAGTATTTATTGAGGTCCTACTATTTGTACCAGGCACTGTTCTAGGTGTTGAGAAGAATCAGTGAAAAAAATAGACAAAACCCCTACGCTCTGAATTTACAGTCTTGCAGAGGGAAAGATAAACAATAGACATCATAAACAATCAAATTGCATAGTATGTTTGAGTATTATAAACACTATGGAAAAAGAAAAAATATGATACAGGGTAAGGGTGATAGAGGGTGAAGACATGGGTTGAATTTTATGAATTTGAAGTGTGTTGTTGCATAACTTCCTCTGAACGAAGTGAATGGCCTGATACTTTCATTCAATTTAAGAGCAAAAGTTTTAAGAGACAGGTAACTATAATTGGACATTCCTAGGTGATTATTCTCCATTTGGCAATATTCTCCGTACAACTGTTACTTAATTATGTTAATATATTTCTATTTTATTTAAAGATAATCTGCATTTTACTAGACCTCAACAGATTTTAGGCTACAGGGAAAAGATTATCTCCTGTCTTTTGCTCCTTCTGCCTTGCCACCTGAAGTTTTCCTTTCCCATTTTTCCTAGTCCTGTTTTCATTCTTTCTTCCTTCCTTCCTTTCTTTCTCCCTTCCCTCTTCCCTTCCTCCCTTCCTTCCTTCCTACAATTTTTTAAAATCTTAAAAATTTATTATTTTTTCCCCATTTTTTTAACATCTTTATTAGAGTATAATTGCTTTGCAATGGTGTGTCAGTTTCTGCTTTATAACAAATTGAATCAGTTATACATATACATATGTCCCCATATCTCTTCCCTCTTGCATCTCCCTCCCTCCTACCCTCCCTATCCCGCCCCTCTAGGTGGTCACAGAGAACTGAACTGATCTCCCTGTGCTATGCGGCTGCTTCCCACTAGCTAGCTATTTTACGTTTGGTAGTGTATATATGTCCATGTCACTCTCTCACTTTGTCCCAGCTTACCCTTCCCCCTCCCTGAATCCTCATGTCCATTCTCTAGTAGGGCTGCATCTTTATTCCCGTCTGGCCCCTAGGTTCTTCTGACCATTTTCTTTCTTTCTTTTTTTTTTTTTTACATTCCATATATATGTATTAGCACACGGTATTTGTTTTTCTGTTTCTGACTTACTTCACTTTGTATTGACAGTCTCTAGGACCATCCACCTCACTACAAATAACTCAGTTTCTTTCCTTTTTATGGCTGAGTAATATTCCATTGTATATATGTGCCACATCTTCTTTATCCATGCATCTGTTGATGGACACTTAGGTTGCTTCCATGTCCTGGCTATTGTAAATAGAGCTGCAATGAACATTTTGGTACATGACTCTTTTTGACTTATGGTTTTCTCAGGGTATATGCCCAGTAGTGGGATTGCTGGGTCATATGGTAGTTCTATTTTTAGTTTTTTAAGGAACCTCCATGGTTCTCCATAGTGGCTGTATCAATTTACATTCCCACCAACAGTGCAAGAGGGTTCCCTTTTCTCCACACCCTCTCCAGCATTTATTGGTAGATTTTTTGATGGTGGCCATTTTGACTGGTGTGAGATGATATCTCATTGTAGTTTTGATTTGCATTTCCCTAATGCTTAATGATGTTGAGCATTCTTACATGTGTTTATTGGCAGTCTGTATATCTTCTTTGGAGAAATGTCTATTTAGGTCTTCTGCCCATTTTTGGATTGGGTTGTTTGTTTTTTAGATATTGAGCTGCATGAGTTGCTTGTAGGTTTTGGAGATTAATCCTTTGTCACTTGCTTCATCTGCAAATATTTTCTCCCATTCTGAGGGTTGTCTTTTCGTCTTGCTTATGGTTTCCTTTGCTGTGCAAAAGCTTTGGAGTTTCATTAGGTTCAATGTGTTTATTTTTGTTTTTATTTCCATTTCTCAAGGAGATGGGTCAAAAAGGATCTTGCTGTGATTTATGTCATGGAGTGTTTTGCCTATGTTTCCTGTAAGAGTTTGATGGTGTCTGGCCTTACATTTAGGTCTTTAATTCATTTTGAATCTATTTTTGTGTATGGTGTTTGTTAGGGAGTGTTCTAATTTCATTCTTTTACATGTAGCTGTCCAGTTCTCCAAGCAACATTTATTGAAGAGGCTGTCTTTTCTCCACTGTATATTCTTGCCTCTTTAGTCAAAGATAAGGTGACCACATGTACATTGGTTTATCTCTGGGCTTTCTATCCTGTTCCATTGATCTATATTTCTGTTTTTGTGCCAGTACCATATTGTCTTGATTACTGTACCTTTTTAGTATAGTCTGAACTCAGGGAGCCTGATTCCTCCAACTCTGTTTATCTTTCTCAAGATTGCTTTGGCTATTCAGCGTCTTTTGTGTTTCCATACAAATTGTGAAATTTTTTGTTCTTGTTCTGTGAAAAATGCCAGTGGTAGTTTGATAGGGATTGAATTGAATCTGTAGATTGCTTTAAGTAGTAGAGTCATTTTCACAATGTTGATTCTTCCAGTCCAAGAACATGGTATATCTCTCCAACTATTTGTATCATCTTTAATTTCTTTCATCAGTGTCTTATAATTTTCTGCATATAGGTCTTTTGTCTCCTTAGGTAGGTTTATTCCTAGATATATTATTCTTTTTGTAGCAGTGGTAAATGGGAGTGTTTTCTTAATTTCACTTTCAGATTTTTCATCATTAGTGTATAGGAATGCAAGAGATTTCTGTGCATTAATTTTGTATCCTGCTACTTTACCGAATTTATTGATTAGCTCTAGTAGTTTTCTGGTAGCATCTTTAGGATTCTCTATGTATAGTATCATGTGATCTGCAAACAGTTACAGCTTTTCTTCTTCTTTTCCTCTTTGGATTCCTTTTATTTCTTTTTCTTCTCTGATTGCTGTGGCTAAAACTTCCAAAACAATGTTGAATAAGAGTGGTGAGAGTGGGCAACCTTGTCTTGTTCCTGATCTTAGTGGAAATAGTTTTAGTTTTTTCATTGAGGACGATGTTGGCTGTGGGTTTGTCTTTTTTTTTTTCTGGTACATGGGCCTCTCACTGTTGTGGCCTCTCGCCTTGCGGAGCACAGGCTCCAGATGCGCAGGCTCAGTGGCCATGGCTCATGGGCCCAGCCGCTCCACAGCATGTGGGATCTTCCCGGACCAGGGCACGAACCTGCGTCCCCTGCATCGGCAGGTGGACTCTCAACCGCTGTGCCACCAGGGAAGCCCTGTGGCTTCCTGTGGCTTCTCTATGCCTACTTTCTGGAGGGTTTTATCATAAATGTGTGTTGAATTTTGTCAAAAGCATTCTCTGCATCTATTGAGATAATCATATGGTTTTTCTCCTTAAATTTGTTAATATTTTGTATCACATTGACTGATTTGCATATATTGAAGAATCCTTGTACTCCTGGGATAAATCTCACTTGATCATAATCTATGATCCTTTTAATGTGTTGTTGGATTCTGTTCGCTAGTATTTTGTTGAGGATTTTTGCATCTATGTTCATCAGTGATATTGGCCTGTAGTTTTCTTTCTTTGTGACATCTTGGTTTTGGTATCAGAGTGATGGTGGCCTTGTAGAATGAGTTGGGGAGTGTTCCTCCCTCTGCTATATTTTGGAAGAGTTTGAGAAGGATAGGTGTTAGCTCTTCTCTAAATGTTTGATAGAATTTGCCTGTGAAGCCATCTGGTCCTGGGCTTTTGTTTGTTGGAAGATTTTTAATCACAGTTTCAATTTCAGTGCTTGTGATTGGTCTGTTCATATTTTCTATTTCTTGTGGATTCAGTATCAGAAGGTTGTGTATTTCTACGAATGTGTCCATTTCTTCCAGGTTGTCCATTTTATTGGCATAGAGTTGCTTGTAGTAATCTCTCATGATCCTTTGTATTTCTGCAATGTCAGTTGTTACTTCTTCTTTTTCATTTTAATTCTATTGATTTGAGTCTTTTCCCTTTTTTTCTTGATATGTCTGGCTAATGGTTTATCAATTTTGTTTATCTTCTCAAAGAATCAGCTTTTAGTTTTATTGATCTTTGCTACTGTTTCCTTCATTTCTTTTTCATTTATTTCTGATCTGATCTTTATGATTCCTTTCCTTCTGCTAACTTTGGGGGTTTTTTTGTTCTTCTTTCTCTAATTGCTTTAGGTGTAAGGTTAGGGTGTGTATTTGAGATGTTTCTTGTTTCTTGAGGTAGGATTGTATTGCTATAAACTTCCCTCTTAGAACTGCTTTTGCTGCATCCCATAGGTTTTGGATTGCTGTGTTTTCATTTTCATTTCTATATGGGCATTTTTTGATTTCCTCTTAGATTTCTTCAGTGACCTCTTGGTTATTAAGTAGTGTGTTGTTTAGCCTTCATGTGTTTATATTTCTTACAGATTTTTTCCTGTAATTGATATCTAGTCTCATAGCATTGTGATTGGAAAAGATACTTGAAACGATTTCAATTTTCTTAAATTTACCAAGGCTTGATTTGTGACCCAAGATGTGATCTATCCTGTAGAATGTTCCATGAGCACTTGAGAAGAATGTGTATTCGGTTGTTTTTGGATGGAACGTCCTATAAATATCAATTAAGTCCATCTTATTCAATGTATCATTTAAAGCTTGTGTTTCCTTATTTATTTGCTTTTTGGATCATCTGTCCATTGGTGAAAGTGGGGTGTTAAAGTCCCCTACTGTGGTTGTGTTACTGTCAATGTCCACTTCTATGGCTGTTAGTATTTGCCTTATGTATTGAGGTGCTCCTATGTTGGGTGCATATAACAATTATATGTTATATGCATATATAACAATATAACAATTGTTATAGCTTCTTCTTGGATTGATCCCTTGATGATTATGTAGTGTCCTTCTTTGTCTCTTGTAATAGTCTTTGTTTGAAAATCTATTTGTCTGATATGAGAATTACTACTCCAACTTTCTTTTGATTTCCATTTGCATGGAATATCTTTTTCCGTCCCCTCACTTTCAGTCTCTAGGTGTCCCTAGGTCTGACGTGGGTCTCTTGTAGACAGCATATATACAGGTCTTGTTTATGCATCCATTCAGCAAGCCTGTGTCTTTTGGTTGGAGCATTTAATCCATTCACGTTTAAGGTAATTATTGATATGAATGTTCCTATGCCCATTTTCTTAATGGTTTTGGGTTTGTTTTTGTAGGTCCTTTTCTTCTCTTGGGTTTCCCACTTTGAGAAGTTCCTTTAGCATTTGTTGTAGAGCTGGTTTGGTGGTGCTGAATTCTCTTAGCTTTTGCTTGTCTGCAACGCTTTTGATTTCTCTGTCAAATGTGAATGATATCCTTGCTGGGTAGAGTAATCTTGTTTTTAGGTTCTTCCCTTTCATCACTTTAAGTATATCATACCACTCCCTTCTGACTTGTAGCGTTTCTGCTGAGAAATCAGCTGTTAACCTTATGGGATTTCCCTTGTATGTTATTTGTAGTTTTTCCCTTGCTGCTTTCAGTAAATTTTCTTTGTCTTTAATTTTTGCTTATTTGATTACTGTGTGTCTCAGCATGTTTCTCCTTGGGTTTATCCCGTATTGGACTCTCTGCGCTTCCTTGACTTGGGTGGCTATTTCCTTTCTCATGTTAGGGAAATTTTCAACTATAATCTCTTCAAATATTTTCTCTGGTCCTTTCTCTCTCTCTTCTCCTTCTGGGATCCCTATAATGCAAATGTTGTTGCATTTAATGTTGTCCCAGAGGTCTCTTAGGATGTCTTCATTCTTTTTGTTCTTTTTTCTTTATTCTGTTCCACAGCAGTGAATTCCACCATTCTATCTTCTAGGTCACTTAGCCATTCTTCTGCCTCAGTTATTCTGCTATTGATTCCTTGTAGTGTATTTTTCATTTCAGTTATTGTATTGTTCATCTCTGTTTGTTTGTTTGTTTGTTCTTTAATTCTTGTAGGTCTCTGTTAAACATTTCTTGCATCTTCTCGATCTTTGCCTCCATTCTTTTTCCACAGTCCTGGATCATCTTCACTTTCATTATTCTGAATTCTTTTTCTGGAAGGTTGCCTATCTCCACTTCATTTAGTTGTTTTTTCTGGGGTTTTATCTTATTCCTTCATCTGGTACATAGCCCTCTGTCTTTTCATCTTGTCTTTCTGTGAATGTGGTTTTTGTTCCACAGGCTGCAGGATTGTAGCTCTTCTTGCTGCTGCTGTCTGCCCTCTGGTCTGGAATTGCATAATTTTAGTATTTGCTACCAACTCTTCTTACTAAAATTAATAAGATATGATAGATAAAAATAGCTGACCTTGTTTAGCATTTCTTTTGTGTTAGATGCTGTTCAGTGTGCTTTCTGTATATTAACTCAGAATTTCTTATGTTAACTAATATGAACTCATCTGTTAACTAATCCTCACAACAATCCTATGAGTTAGCTTTTACTATTACTCCTATTTTATGGATGAAGAAACTGAGGTATAGAGGGATTACGTAGGCTGCCTAAGGTTACATAGCTGGTTACCTAAGTAACCCAGGGTGCCTGGCACTGGGGTTCATGCTCTTACCCCCAAAGCCATATTCTTTGTTTCATTCTCAGCTTTTTGCTGTTAATTTCTCATTCATTGCTTTTTAATCAAAGGACATTTGTATAATTTCCCTTTTAGGATTCTCATTGAGGAGTCCTGTTGTGGTGGACTCTTATAAACATTCCTAATGTGTTTGAAAAGAATGTCTGGACCTTCTTTATGGGATAGTGTGCATATCTTTTACATTGAATTTATTAATTGTGCTATTCAACTCTTCTTATTCATATTAAGTTTTCGTTTGCTTATACAAGAAGTTGTTGAGAGACATTTTAAATTCTCCACCTATGAGCATATACTTGTCCATTTCTCCTGGTAATTCTGCCAACTTTCGTTTTATAGATTTCAGGTTATTATGTAGATATGTGTTCAGGATTATTACAGCTTTAAATGCATCATTATTTGTATCTATATCTCAATTCAAGCTTTTTGCCTTAAACTTTATTCCAATTAATATTTTATGTCAGCTCTCTTTTCATGAGAGGCTTCTGTCATTTGGTTTTGTGTGTATCTTTTGAAAGTAACTGAATGCCTGCGTTTCATTTTTTATCCCAGTTTCAAAGTCTCCAACTGTTTACAATTATTATAATTCATAATATAGTCCACCTTATCATTACTATCTCATTTTGTTTTCTATTTAGTATGATTTTTTTCCATCTTTTACTTTTCCCTCTCTGACTTTTATTGGTGAAAGTTTTCTCTGGTATATTTTTATTTGTTCTCCTATTTTAAGAGTAATACATTGTGTTCATCCTTATGCTATAAATATTTAATATTATTAATGGTTTACCATATTCTTTTCCACTCATTTTTTTTGGATAGTATAATGATTCCGTATATACTCATCATTCAGCTACAAAAATTACCACCATTATCAACATTTTGCCAGTATTGTTTTATCCATCCCCCCTGCTATTTGCACTGAATTCTTTTATTTTTTAACTTTTTTTAAAATTTCATTTTATTTTTTCCACTTATTCTTAATTTTTATAATTTTATAACATAGTCTCTTTTTAGTCAATATTTCTATCCTTGTTTGAACAGACGAGGACCTTAGTACAGTTTAACTTCTTTCTAAATTCCTTCTTCAATATCCTTGTTGTGCTCTAGTGTTTAAGTTTTACATCATTTTCTAACTGTTGCCCCAGGTTAATTGTAACCAGAACTCAACGTTTATCTCTGTTTACCAAAACATATCTCTGATTTTCTTGCTCATCATTGCTACTTGCCTGACATTTTTTCCTGTGCGATCTTTTTTCATCTTGTTAAAATATATTCATTGGCAGTTCTTTCAGTGATAATTTAGAGATAGGAAACTCTTAGTATTTTGCAGAAATAGAAAATTCTAAGCCCAATTTCTTTAATGTAGACTTTCCTAAAAAGAATGGTCATAGGTTTTAAGCCTTTATTGAGTTTAATTAGAAATCTTGAGAATGAGAAGATAGTTACCATGGTCTTTAGAATGGTAGATCTCTGATTAAATCATAGATCGCAAAAATAACAGGTTAGCACATAATAACTGGTGAGTTACTACAAAATTGCATTAAACTTCAGTTTTTTTATCTTATCATCATAAAGTTGAGTATCTCTTTAAGTTTGTTTGCTAAAGACAGAGAAACTTGCAGCTTGACTTGTAACCTAGAAACCAAACATGTTTGTTTTAAAAAACTGTATTTGTTAAAATATTCGCTTCATCAAACTGTTCACCTGAAGTTGTAAACTATGTATGTAATAGGAAAAAAATGTGAAATGAAACCATTATGTAGGATTTCACTGAATTTCTGTAATCTCAATTATATATCAGTGGTTTGAGTACTTTTGTTGTAAAGTATTAATATCCTTTTTGGCTGAATGTCTTTATTTTGTTTTGCTCTTAAATGGAGGTAGAATTCTATAGTAACATTGACTTTACTTAAATATTTTGAAAATTATTCGTTTGTATAATAATAATGTGTTTTTGCTAAGAGGAAATATGCTGTCATTCTGACTGATTTTTTTTAGAAGATATATATTGTTTTCTTGACAAATCTTAAACGTTTTTAATCCTTCATGTTCTTCAGTGTCATTGTGATTTATTTAGGTGTAGACTTCTTTTCACTCTCTTTCTCAACACTAAGTATATATCTTCAATTTGAAGATTCATGTCTTACTTCAGTTCTGAAAGTTCTTAGCTATTATTTCTTGAATATTTCCTCTAACCTATTCTTTCCTTCTGGAACTCATATTACACTTATTTTGGAAGTTTTCATGCTTTACATCTCTTTATTTCTCTGAGCTACATTCTAGATGATTTCTTCAGATCTTCCTTTCATTTCTCTAATTCTCTCTTTGTTGTGCCTAAGCTACTGTTTAATCTATCTAGAGGATTTAGTTAATCCTAAAGCCTGTCTATTTTCCAATTCACTGCTCTTATTTTATGATTCCTTCTCTCATCACTTTGAACATTTTAAGCTACATATTTTAAAAAGTGTTTTAGATCACACTTCCTCTAATTACTTAGATGTCAATTCCACATTTCTTGGGTCTGTGGACTCTCTCCTATCTGAAATTCTTTATGTGTTTTATAATTTTTGTTTATGAGACCATCTTCAGTGGGAAATATGTTCTCTGGAAAGCTGTCACATGCCGTTGGTTATGGAGACCTCTCTATAAGGCGTTATGGTGAACTCTGCTTACGTACAATGAGGACCATAGGTTCTGAATCTTTCTTTTGTCTTACACTCAATTTGCCAGCTTGAGATGCTTATGCAATATGAATAATGTGATTTCAGGCCCCTACGTCTTTGCTTGGTATATCTTCAAGCTCTGCTTTCTTGAAGTTGATTGTGTTTCTATTCACAGCCTGGGTTGGGTATTTTTCCATCTACTGAGATCTTGACTATCTGGTGGAGATTTTCTAGTCCTTGTGCATAAATAGAGTAGAGCTTTCCTAGTTCAGGGCTCTAAACATGTGCCCATGAGATCTTAACATCCTAAGCCCTAAGACATACATCTATTATACATCCAACCACCTATCCCTTTCTTCTCATTATAGTTTCACCTTCTGCTCTATGACTCTGGGATCACTCTTTTTGATACCTGGTGAGATCCATTTCTTTCTTCTGAGTTTAGTCATGCAGTAGCAATTTGTGACACAAAAATCATTTTCCAAGTTAAATTGTACACATTAAATGGTGCAATTATGATGACATCAGAAAGCATAGGAAAAGAACTTTGCAAAGCTATGTTTTGAACCCCATCAGATGATGGCATCTGATTCTGCTGCTGTGCTAAGCAAATCTATAGTACATAGTTTTTCTGTGACAGAGTTGTGTTAGTGGTAAGTGAACATTCTCACTGATGTGATATTATTGAATTTCAACCTGTCTCACTTTGAACTTCAAAGTTTTCAAAGTATTTCAAAATAGAACTGATAGTTGAATAGTCATTTGTACTATTGAAGATGCAGCTTGGATAGCATGATAGGCAATGAAAGGCAAATTACAGAAATAACTGTGTTGAAAAGGTACTAATGCAGCATGAATGAAAGTGTAGAACATTCCTAGTGCCAGCACAAAAGGATTTGACATGTTGACATGTCAAAACATTTTAGACCTATACTGAAACAGACTTTTTTTTCCTCATTTATTCTGGTGAGAGTGACTCTAATCACATTTTTACTTTTGCCTGACAGTTTCACGTTAATAAGAATTAACATATGAAAAACTTTACATGGATAACACATAAGAAAAGCCATGACACATGATTTAGCAGCAATTAGATTTGTGTTTCCTGTTTTATTCATGCTGCTGCTCAACAAGCTAGAACAAATGTACTCACATAATTTTGAAGCCAAAAAAAATCTTGTGGCTAAATCCTACATCAACATCTCTATCCATGTACTCTAAATAAGAGGTTTTAAAAGCAATCTGTTTGAATATCTCTGGTGCTGAATATTTCAGTTTTTTTTCCCCATCTTTTAAAAGCATAAAGAAAAAAAACAAACAAACAGCAGAGTTAGGAGCAATATTCTCCTTGCAGAGAAAATTATTGTATTGCTTACTTTTCATCTCTGCCAACAAAGATCTCCAATGGTGTGTTTCTATGACTTTGGGATTGGAGGAGGTGTATATTACTATTTAAAATATCAATTCCTATGCACTGACTCTTGGAATTCTGATTCTCTTGATCTGTGTTGGAGTCCAGTAATCTGCATTTTAATAAACACCCCCTCCACATGATTCCTATGCATACTAAATGTTGAGAACCATTGATACAGAGGCTAAATTAAGAGCATGGTAGTAAATACACCAAGACAGGTATTCAGAGTACTGGATTTCTGTGGAAGTTGGTCATTTTCTTTGATTACTGCCAGGCCGTGCTAATTTATAGAAGAACTACTGATGCTAACAACTCTGCAAACAGTTCATCCAAGCTACATATAGCAAAGGCAAGTGGAATTGAAAATATGTCATCCTGTGGTTTGGAATTCATACACTAGATCTGCTGGATTAAATTAAGAAAAGACCAAGAAGAGTTTTCAGAAAGAAATGGCACCAGAGAGAAGTGATTAAAATGTGAACAAATATAAAGAAGAATTTTCAACCCATAGGGATTTCGATAATGGAGCCACTCTAATATATCTGATGGGAATAACTTACAATTTTCTGAGGGATTAGGTAAGAAATACGCAAATTACTAGAATTTGTAATTCAAGTAAACTGATCACTAGAATATCATTAGTAGAAATAAGCCATAAAATAATTGGCTAAAATTACACAAAATCAAATTTATTATTCCTGGCAGCATTTATATTAGTTGGTTGAGCAGTCTTAAAAATATTACTTGTTAAGTAAGCCAACTTTTAAACTTTATGTTATTAAGATAAGCCATGGACTCATTTTCATTTTTTAATCGAAAAAAATCAGTGTTGCAATATTATTACTTTTTAATAATTATTTTTCACATAGAAAACAGTTATCCAGTTCTCGGTTTGAAGCTTGATGAGCACCTATGCTTCTCTGTACTACCATATCAGTAAAACAAGTTTTTAAAGTCTTCTTATTTTTTTACTTCTTAATTACTTGTTATTTTATCACACATTTGTCTAAAACAAAACATTTCAAACTACTGTAATTTTTATTTTGTTTTCTTTTAATAAATGTTAACATTTGTCCCAACCCATATGACAGACTGAGAAAATCATGAAGCAAATTTTTGAGGTAAGGAGAACACAAATACAGTGCACAGTAGCTCTGATGTAGGCTACACCCATCAGAAATTTTGTGTCATAAATTTTACACATACATGTAAATATTGCACTTTAAAAAATATCAGTACCAAGGATACCAAAAACTGTTTAAAATGTCTTCAGTCGTTTTACCGTAAAGCAGTTCACAAATTTATGTTATCACAACCATTGTCCATAAATTCAATAAAAACAGAATATTCAACAACAAAATTCTCTACTTTCATCCAATTTTAAGGTTAAATAAAATTGAATTGAGTTCAATCTTTCAATTATTTGTTTAATATTAAAATGTAACTTGTTTTATAAAGACACATACTTCAGCTTGGCTTCAGCTTGTGGTTGCATGAACAATTCAGGGCTTCATAAAATATTCTCTAGTTATATCCAGTTTACCCTCTAAGATGATTCTAAAATTGACTCTGCAGGAAACTTTGAACAATTTTAATTTGGTCCTGTGATTGGGTTCTCCATTCTACCTACTTAAGACATCTCTGTTTGAAGTTGCAAAATAGACTGATGATTTTCTTTCAAATGTGTAAGATAGTTTTTAAATATACTTTAACACTGATGATTTCACGCTTTATATCTTGGTGGTTTCTCATCAATGAAACACCACTATTTTGGATCACTTGCAGCTTCACAACAATAAAACTGATCTTTAATTAAGCATCTAAGTATCTCTGAAAATTTGTAGATCTGCTGCTCCTGTTTGCCACTACTGGTCCACTATGTGTGGTTGAGAGCCTGCTCTCAACTGCTTTACTTTCAAGTTCAGTTCAGGGGACCTAAAGGACAATTACTTTATTTCAACACGCTTCATGATTTTAGGTTGTTCTGAATTTATCTCACCATGAACATTTTCTCTATAAGCATATGAGTAAGATTTCTTATTTTAAGTAAATGAAGAACAATATTTTTTAAAAATGGAATTTTCAATTATTTGTGTTATTTGGGAACTTATTGCAGAACAATGGAGCTGTGTATATAGAATAGGAGAATAGCTCAACTCTGACGGTGAAACTGATTTATGGAAGCCAGTGGTTTATGTAATCGAAAGAGTTAAATTTCCACGAATTTATGAAGTTATAAACTAATTTTTCAGAAAAGCTCTCTGTGCAGGACTCCTGAATACATCTAGGAAACACACTTTCCAGCATAGCCATATGGGTTACTGGCTGTAATGTTAAAATCCAGATCCTCCCAAGCTTTAAAAAAATGTCATATTTTTCTTTCTCTCTCTGCATGCACAAATTTTTGTCTTTGAACTTTCATTTCTTAAAGAATGAGTTGGTACTGTATGGAAAAGTGAGACAACATAATGTCTTATAAAAACTCTAAAGGAGAAAAAATTCAGAACTTTCTACTTTAATCTTGGAGTAAATTTCATAGTTTAGGAAGATGGTCAATAATGCTTAAGCTAGCAATGACATGTATTGATTAGCTTTATTTTAAAAAGTCTAGGGACAGAGTTGGAACTCCAAACATGGCTAAAATCAGGGCCTCAAAAACTGTCATCAGGAGTTAGAATCTCTTCCATGCTTCTCATTTTTTTCTCTCTGTTGTAATTTCATTCTCAGGCAGGCTATTGTCTTGTGGTGGCATTGATGACCTTTAGAAAAATCTAAGATTTCATTGTGCTAATTTAGCAAGGCAATCTGAAAAAGAGAACTTTTCCTCCCAGACAATTCCCATAAAAATCCCAGGGCTGATTTTTATTGGTCTGGATTAGATAGCATGCCTGCCTCTCAATTAATAGCTAGTATTGGATGATGGAATGCTCTGATTGCCCCTGGGGTCAGAGGTGAGGTAAGTACACCTAAACCAGGTACAATGAAGGTGAAGGAGGATGATATTCCAAAGCAAAAGTGAGGTGCTATTTTCAGAAGGGGCATGGATGCTGGCAAGGCAAATAAATGAATTGTTACTGCATTTTACTACATACCATATATTTCCCTAGCCATGCAAACACAAACTGTCTGAAGGATAAATCAATTTTGATCAGGTGTGAGAAGCACCTGAATGTGTGCTCACTCAGAGAAGGCTCCTTAGTCCCTCAAGCAAATGGACTTCAATCTATCCAAGGCACCAATCTGTAGACACACGTTTTTGTCCAGTCCACCTAGACAGGCCTGAACCCTGATGGTAACATGTGTTAGGCTCAAGCTGGGAACCCTAGTATATACCAAGTTTGACTCATCTTTCTTATTGACTTCTTTTTGCTTAATGGCCCATTTTTTCTATTAAATGCTTTGTTAATTCCTAAGTAAGTTCTTGCCGCTCAAAGGTCTGCAGTTTGGCATAATTTATTGCCTAATATAGACTGCTGAAGGAAGCCAAATTTTTTTTCTGCTGCACCACTTAAAGACTTTTGACCCTCAGAGAGTAAAAATAAGAGGAAGGGAATAAATCATGATGAAAGAAAGAAGAATTGGGACTCTTCACATTAGACGGTAAGTCGATAATATTTGGAAGAAATCCATCTTAGAGTGATTATGATTTAAGAAGGAAAATATAATCATGAGGTTTTCTGTCCATTTATAGTTTGATAAAGAAAAGAACAAACACGATGATAACAAGTCTGCCTGAGAGAACTCGAAAGCCCAGTATCATGGGTCCTTGGAAATATGTCCTTGACACCCCTGTTAAAATTTAGACTGAGAAATAAGGGTCGTCATAACCCCCAGCCCTCAAGGTCTTGAGTGTCTAATATAATCAGAATACTTCAAGTGCCTAATAATAATAATTAAGGTTTAGGTTGAGATACAAAGGTCATGATCATTTCAAGACACAGTTTTATTTGAATGCTTGTTTTGAAAATGTGCATTTATTCCAACATAAAGGAACAGTTTGAGCATAATAAGAATTCTGTGTTTGCTTACACATGATTTCACTCGAGAGAAGCACTAGATGAATGCACAAAGCTGTTGATCTGAGCTTAGTAGACTACACCAAACACACACACATGCCCAAATCGCAAATGTGTGCCAGCTACATTGATTCAGGTTGGTGTTAAGAGCATCTGCTGTTACAACTTTCTATCCAGTTTCTATAATCCTTCCCCTATCATTTCACAAGCAGACTTCAGGTGTTTTTTGAGATAATGTACCCTACATACTGAACTATTTACATATTTAATTATTTCTTTGTGTATCTTTAATCATTTAAAATGTACAATAAGACTATGCTACTGTTTATATTGAAGTATAATTAACTTACAATATTATATTGGCTTCAGGTGTGCAACACAGTGATTTGATATTTTTGTACATTATGAGATGATCACTGTGATAAGTCTACTTACCATTTGTCACCATAAAAAGTAATTACAATATTATTAACTATATTCCCTATGCGCATTACATCTCTGTGACATTTATTTTGTAACTGGAGGTTTGTACCTCTTAGTTCCCTTCCCCCCCACAATGCCCATTCCCCCACCCACCTCCCCTCTGGAAACCACTCATTTGTTCTCTGTATCTATCAGTCTGTTTCTGTTTTGTTGTTTGTTGATTTCTTTTGTTTTTAAGATTCCACATAAAAGTGAAATCATATGGTGTTTGTCTTTCTCTATCTGACTTATTTCACTTAGCATAATACCCTCTAGGTCTATTCATGTTGTCACAGATGACAAAATTTCATTCTTATTTATGGCTGAGTAATATTCCATTGTATGTGTGTGTGTGTGTGTGTGTGTATATATATATATACCACATCTTCTTTATCCATTCATCTATCCATGATCACTTAGGTTACTTCTATATCTTGGCTCTTATACATAATGCTGCAGTGAACATCAGAGTTCATATATGATTTCCAATTAGTGTTTTCATTTTCTTTGGATAAATACCCAGAAGTGGAATTTCTGGATCATATCGTAGTTCTACTGTAAAATTTTGAGGAACCTCTGTACTGTTTTCAATAGTGGCTGCACCAATTTACATTCCCACCGACAGTGCACAAGGGTACCCTTTTCTCCACTTCCTCACCAACACTTGTTATTTGTTTTCTTTTTGATGGTAGCTATTCTGACAGGTGTGAGGTGATATCTCATTGTGGTTTTGATTTGCTTTTCCCTGAAGATTAATGATGTTGAGCATCTTTTCATGTGCCTGTTTGGCCATCTGTGTGTCTTCTTTGGAAAAATGCCTATTTAGATCCTCTGCCCATTTTTAATCTAATTCTTTTTCTTTTTGCTATTGAGTTGTATGTGTTCTTTATATATGTTGGATATCAGACATATCATTTGCGAGTATCTTCTCCCATTCAGTAGATTACCTTTTCGTTTTGTTAATGGTTTCCTTCCCTTTTAGTTTGATGTAGTCCCATTTGTTTATTTTTTCTTTTGTTGCTTTGCCTGAAGAGACAGATACAAAAAAAAAAAAATACTGCCAAGATTGATGTCAAAGAGTGCCTATATTTTCTTCTAGGAGTTTTATGATTTTAGGTCTTACATTAAAGCATTTAATCCAGTTTTAGTTTATTTTTGTTTATGGTGTAAGAAAAATTATTTCATTCTTTTTCAGGTAATGGTCTAGTTTTCTCAACACCATTTATTGAAGAGACTGTCTTTTCCCCATAGTGTACTCTTGCCTCCTTTGTCATAGATTAACTGACCACATAAATGTGGGTTTATTTCTGGGTGCTCTATTCTGTTCCACTGATCTATGTGTCTGTTTTTGTGCCAGTACTATACTATTTTGATCACTATAGCTTTGTAGTATAGTTTGAAACCAGAGAATGTGATGCTTCAAGTCTTATTCTTCTTTTTCAAGAACACTTTGGCTATTTGGGGTCTTTTGTGGTTCATACAAATTTTAGGATTATTTGTTCTAGTTCTGTGAAAAATGCCGTGGGTATTTTGATAGGGGTTGCATTGAATCTGTAAATTGCTTTGGGTAGTATGGACATTTTAACCATAATTCTTCCAACCAATGAGCAAAAAATATCTTTCTATTTGTTTGTATCTTATTCAATTTTTTTTCATTAGTGTCTTATAGTTTTCAGAGTACAAGTCTTTCAACTCCTTGGTTAAATTTCTTCCTAGGTATTTTGTTCTCCTTGAGGCAATTGTAAGTAGGATTGTTTTCCTAATTTCTCTTTCTGATAGTTTGTTATTAATGTATAGAAATGCAACAGATTTCTTCATATTAATTTTGTATCCTACAACTTTAATGAATTCATTTATTATTGTTAATTGTTTTTTGGTGGAGTTTTTAGGTTTTCTATATAGAATATCATGCCATCTGCAAATAGTGACAGTTTTACTTCTTCCCTTCCATTTCAGATGGATTTATTTCGTTTTCTTGTCTGATTGTTATGGCTAGGAAATCCAGTACCACGTGAATAAAAGTGGTGAGAGTGGGCATCCTTGTCTTGTTCCTGATCTCAGAGGAAAAGGTTTCAGCATTTCACCATTGCGTATGATGTTACTTGTGGGCTTGTCATATACAGTCTTTATTATGTTTAGTTGTGTTCCCTCTACACCAACTTTGTTGAGAGTTTTTATCACATCTTGATGTTGACTTTCGTCAAATGCTTTTTCTGCATCTATGGACATAATCATATGATTTTATCCTTTGTTTTGTTAATGTGGTGTTTCACAATAACTGATATGCAGATATTAAATCATCCTTGCATCCCTGGAATAAATTCCACTTGATCATGGTGTATGATCCTTTTTATATATTGTTGAATTCGGTTTGCTGATATTTTGTTGAGGGTTTTTGCATCTATGTTCACCAGGGATATTGGCCTGTAATTTTTCTTTTGAATTTTATTTACTTATTTTTTATACAGCAGGTTCTTATTAATTATCTATTTTATATATATTAGTGTATATATGTCAATCCCAATCTCCCAATTCATCCCACCACCACCACCCTGCCAGCCTGTAATGTTCTTTCTTTCTCTTTTTCTTTCCTCCTTTCTTTCTTTCCTCCTTTCTTTCTTTCTTTCTTTCTTTCTTTCTTTCTTTCTTTCTTTCTTTCTTTCTTTCTTTCTTTCTTTCCTTCCTTCCTTCCTTCCTTCCTTTCTTTCTTTCTTTCTTTCATCTTTCTTTCTTTCTTCTTTTTTGTGTGTCTTTGATTTTTGTATCAGGGTAATTCTGGCCTCATAGAATGAGCTTGAAAGCACTCCCTCCTCTACAGTTTTTTGGAATAGTTGTAAAAGGGTAGATATTAACTTTTCTTTAAATGTGTGGTAGAATTTTCCTGTGAATCGATCTGATCCTAGACTTTTGTTGGGAGGTTTTGATTACTGATTCAGTATCATTACTACTAATCGTCTGTTCATATTTTCTATTTCTTCCTGATTTAATCTTTGAAAACTGTATGTTTCTAGGAATTTATTCATTTCTTCTAGCCTGTCCAATTTGTTGTTGTATAGTTGTTTGTAGTAGTCTCTTGTGATTGTTTATATTTTTGTGGTATAAGTTGTAACTTCTCTTTCATTTCTGATTTTATTTGTTTGGGCTCTTTTTTTTTCTTGATGAGTCTGGCTAAAGTCTGGCTAAAAATTTACCAATTTTGTTTATCTTTTCAAAAAACCAGCCCTTAATTTCGTTGATCTTTTCTACTGTTTTTTTTATTGTCTCTATTTCTATTATCTTCACTTTGATCTTTATTATTCCATTCCTTATGCTAACTTTGGGTTTTGCTTGTTCTTCATTTTCTAGTTCCTTTAGGTGTAAAGTTAGACTGCTTGTTGGAAAATTTTCTTGTTTCTTGAGTAAACCTGTATTGCTCTGATATTGCCTCTTACAATTGCTTTTGCTGCATCCTGTAGATTTTGCAAAGTTGTATTTCCATTTTCATTTGTCTCAAAGTAGTTTTTAAATTTCTTATTTGGTTTCTTTGTTGACCCATTCGTTGTTTAGTAGCATGTGGTTTAATCTCCATGTGTTTGTGTTTTTTCCAGTTTTTTCTTGTAATTGATTTCTAGTTTCATAATGTTTTGGTTGGAAAAGAAGCTTGATATGATATTAATCTTCTTAAATTTATTGAGATTTATTTTGTGACCTAATGTGATCTATCCTGGAGAATGTTCCATGTGCACTTGAAAAGGAAGTGGATTCTGTAGTTTGGGGATGCAGTGTTCTGTATGCATCTATTAAGCTCGTCTGGTCTAATGTGTCATTTAAGGCCAGTGTTTCCTCATAGATTTTTTTGTCTGGTTTATCCTTTGATGTAAGTGGGGCGTTAAAGTCCTTACTATCATTGCATTACTGTTGATTTTTCCTTTATATCTGTTAATATTTGCTTTATATATTTACATGCTCCTATGTTGGATGCATAATTATTTACAAATGTTACATCCTCTTCTTGGATTGATCCCTTTATGATTATGTAATGCCCTTCTTTGTCTTTTGCTGCAGCTTTTTTTTTTAACTTTATCATATATGAGATTGCTGCCCCCGGCTCTCTTTTTGTTTTAATTTGCATGGAATATCTTTTTTTATCCCTTAACTTTAAGTCTGTGTGTATTTAGATCTTGTAGGCAGCATATAGATAGGTCTTGTTTTTTTATACATTCAGCCACTCTAAGATTTTTGATTGGAGAATTTAGTACATTTATATTTAAAGTGATCATTAATAAGTATGTTCTTATTGCCATTTTGTTAACTGCTTTCTGTTTTATAGTTTTTCTCTATTCCTTCTTCTTCTCTTTGTCTCTTCCCTTGTGGCTTGATGATTTTCTTTAGTGTTTCTTTTTTTTAATGCGTCACTGACAAAGTTTTTGAGTATTATACCCTTAGCCTTAGTTATCTCATAAGACTTGTGGTTTTTATTGCTTAAATTTGCAGTGTGATAACTTTTTTAGGAAGGCATATGTCACGTTATAAAAAAGAAAACTGTGACTGTATTAAGTATCGATAAGAATTTCAACAGGAGTTTCAAATGTTTAATAATTGTAAGTAAAATTTATTGAATGAGTACTGTGTTCTAAATATTTTACATACTTAGCTATCAAATTTAACTTAATCCTAAAATAACCATATGGGTTAGATGTAATTATTATCCCCATTTTATAAGGGAGGCAACTGAGATTTAGAGGGGTTAAATAATTTATTCTCCATCGCATAGCTAACAAACAGTTGGGGCTCAAAACCCAGCCCTCTGAGATTTCAGATCCTGCTTTAGACAGCATTAACCAAGGGACAGCCATGGTCAAAGTACTGTGCCAAGTGAAGTAGGCCTCAGAACTGGACAGCCTTGTGGTAAAATCCAGGTTCCACCACCTACTAGCTGCATATCACTGAACAAGTTACTTAAACTTTCTAAATTTCAGTTTCCTGATCTGAAAAATAATCACAAAATAGCTAATATTCATTAAATACTCACTGTTACCCTCCAAACAGCTCTAGCAGATAAATATTATCCTTTTTCTACATACGACAAAACTCAGGCTTAGAAAAGTTAAGAAACTTGGTCAAGGCAGCACAGCTGGTAGGGGGTGGAGCTGGGATTTAAGCCACAGACTTTTCAACTCCAAAGACTGGTATTTTTAACTGCTATTCATCACAGTTCCCAATAAAACCTTCCTCCAGGCTGTCTTTGAGGACTGAAAGAGATGCTGTATAGAAGTAACTTAGCACTGTGCCCAGTCTATGGTATGAACTTAATGAAGTCTATTATTATTATTATTATTACCACCACTGGAACTTAGCCAAGAACAAAAATCATTATAACACAAGGCAGAATGTAAGCACTATTTGAGAGGTTAAAGAAAATAATAATCAAGGAGTTCAAAGGAAAGGAGAGATATTTGTAAATAGCATAATTCTTCAAGGAGAAGGCAGGATTTGAAAAAAATTGCATAGGATCTTGACACACAGAGATGGAGGAGGGTAATACATGTGGAGGGAAAAGCAGAGACCCTAACACAGAGATAGGAACTGTGAGGTCTGTTCAGAGAGCAGAGGGCAGCTGGTGGCTGCAGCTGATGGTCTGAGTAGGGAGCCCTTGGAGGGGGCCACCAGAGCCTCCCTGTGGAAGGCCTCACACTACTGGGAGGGGAGCCTTTGTTAAACATGGTGCGCAACGGGGAATCAGGTTTGTTTTTGAGCAGGGAGTTAACATAAGCAGGATTGAACACTGAGAAAACAAATCTGACAAAGATTGTAGCAGAGAGTGACTGAGGGCATGGGCAGGGCAGAGAGTCTGAGTCATTGGATGCTGCCCCTGCCAGCTTCCAGGTGAGTGTGGGTTCTCCTAAAGAATCTGAGATTCTTTTATGGCTTGAGTGGTTTTCAGTACAACAAGGCCCTCTGCAGGTACTCTGATGACTAGACTCAGAGGAATTTAGATGAGGCAGGATCTTAAAATTAATCTAGTCAAAGAACCATGGAGGCAGACTTTAAGGTCTATAGGAACTCTGAATGGGAAGCATAGTGACAGAAGCAGGCTGCATGTCAAGGGCTCACTCCTTCTGATCAAAGCTATGTAAGAATACAGGGTCAGAGCTCTATCTCCTATTTTTCTAGGACATCCCCTATATCTCCTATTTTTCTAGAATCTAGAAAAGCTGGATTTTTATACTAAAACATCTTGATTTCTAAATATGGGCTTGATTTAAAACAAACATCATGAAAGCCAAAGGAAATATGCCTGTGGACTGGATCTGCCTTTTAGGCTGCACATTTTCAACATATGACTTTCGACTAGGAAGGGAGTGTGGAGGTCATCTCTAGAGTGTAACTTCTTCACTTAACAGACAAGGATAGCCTGTCCAAAGGGCCCCAGCAAAATTAGACAATCATACAGCCAGACTAGATCACAGGTCCTTGAAGTGTCCATCCGTTGCAGATTTTTTTTAATGTTGCTTCCAGTTTTTGCCCCAAGCTGGACCACTACCATGGACTGTTTTTCTCTAAGGTATATATGGCACTAGGGTAGGATTGAGAGTGATGTGTTGGAAGGAGGTTGATGAGATTTTCCTATAGATGTGAAAAACACTCACTCGTCATCTCATTACCAAACTGAACCAAGAGTGTCCCAGTTAGGATAACACTGGTACCAGCAAACCCTTGTCCACAAACAGGGATCAAGTGTTCCCAAATGACCACCTCATTCTCTATGTCCTGAGGATAAACCAGGGTTCATTTACAGTCTAAAGTCTCTCCCCAGACTGTACATTCAACTGTCAACAGGTACTTGACGCTTGTTCTGGCCCCACCCTAAGGAAGATCTGCTGCATATTTTAATAATCTTCAGATGACAGCAGGGAATTTTTGTGGTTGATCCATGACAAAGGTCATTATTTTATATATTTTAAAGAAAAGAACTTTTTTTCATTTGTATACAAATCTCTTGGGTGTATCTCCAAGCTCATCAAGAAACCAACCCCCAACACTAGTATTTCTCATAAAATATTGGGAAGCATTATCATCTAGGGTTTAGATGAGGGACTTTGGCATTAGATCTATCTGGTTCATGTCTAGGCTCTGCCACTTAAAGGCTATGTGACCTTGAAAAAGTGAATTGCCTTCTCTAAGCCTCAATTACATATAGGTGTGGATTAATTAAAACAAAGCTAGGGCTTCCCTGGTGGTGCAGTGGTTGGGAGTCCGCCTGCCGATGCAGGGGACGCGGGTTCGTGCCCCGGTCCGGGAGGATCCCACATGCCGCGGAGCGGCTGGGCCCGTGAGCCATGGCCGCTGGGCCTGCGCGTTTGGAGTCTGTGCTCCGCGGTGGGAGAGGCCACAACGGTGAGAGGCCAGCGTACCGCAAAAAAAAAAAAAACCAAAGCTAACAATGCTTTTCAAATATTATAAGTGTTTATAAATGATAGCCATATTACACTATTACTTTAACTTGCTTTGTGAAGGGACTTAATATTGAATCAATATTTTTGTGCAATTAAAAAAATCTGTATATGCCATTTTTTTCCAGAAAGATGGGAAGCCTAATTAACACTCTTAACACTGCTAGTTTGATACCTGCTTGCTTATGGTCTTAACGGAATTTCAATCTAAATGACTTCTGCTCCAATATTATCTGAGACATAAAAATTACCAAGAAAGGCCATGAAGTATAGAGATAAGACCCGATTAAACAATTGAAGTCTTCTTGTTACCATATCATCACATTCCTAATCTTTAGGAGATGCTTCTCTGGAAGCTGTGGGTGTTGTCCACAATCTATAACAGCCCTCGTGTTCAGTTTTGGCAGAGGAGTGAAATGTCCAGATGGGACACATTTATTCATGTGGGTATTCTCAAGGAGTCTAGCCTTTGAATTCTTAGGATATTGACTACTTAGGCCCTTGCACTCTGAGTTGTGCATTCATTGAACATCTCACAGAAATTTGGAGCTGAAGTTGGAAGATATGCTTCTGAATATGCTACTGACTAGAGCTGTGCCAAAAGGTTGGACAGAAATGTGGACTCATGCAGATTAGCAGCGCCAGGCTCACAAATTAAATTTCAACACTTCCAGCTCATCTTGGCAACTGCTAATATCCTGATGTCATGCAATCATGATGTAAGCCAGAAAGAGTGGTATTTTGCAACAGAGAGATTCTGGTAACCCTTCCCATGAGTATGAGTTGTAGGATATCAATATTTATATCATACCATAGAATGTGTTACAGTTTGTAAGACAGAGAAGTTAAATTGTTTACTCATGTCCTCTGTGGCAAATCATCCTATGTTCAACATCAAAAGGTTAAATTAGTCAGACTTTTTTTTTTCAATTACGTGTAATGAATAGAAATCTTCTTGACATCATCAAAATAGATGTTTCATAATTAAGGGTTGTACTGTGCCAGGAAACACTAAAAGATGGAATGTGTTATGATTTCATCTACTTTCCAACATTATAAAAACATAATTATACAAAAAAGTAATTTGGAGAAAGAAGATACAATAACAAGCAGTTATAATTCCCTTTTTGTAAATTTACTCACTCAAGCACGACTGAAGTTATAGTGTTTGCTCCCACAGCCATTATGCTCCAAAAGGCTAACTAATGACTCACTCATGAATATCGATGACCTAAGAATGTGTTCTCAAGAGCTGAAGGGCAGAAACAGGAAGGAGACAAAAATGGGAAATAAAAGAAATTGATGAACCCCTTGGCCCGTTTGATTTAGTCAAAGATGCCAGAAACATGTTCTCATTTCTTTCCTAAATGACCCACCTCACCTAATAGCTGAAAATGTAGTTCTGATGCCAGGGCTTCACTGGTAGGCTTTTTTCAGGGTCTTATTGCATATAGGAAAAAATAGAAAATGAAAAATTTGCAGAACATCTTATACTTATGCATTTTCCTACTTAAGGCCTGCTTACATGTGTAAATATTACCATAGGAATGCCAGGGATTCCTTCCCGGAAAATGAACTCTAGGAGTTTATCACAAGATTCTTTTGTATGACGGACCATAAACAGATAGCTTCTCGTTAGCTACACTGTAAATTTCCGTATACTTAGGGACTTCCCTGGTGGCGCAGTGGTTAAGAATTTGCCTGCCAATGCAGGGGACACCGGTTCGAGCCCTGGCCCAGGAAGATCCCACATGCCGTGGATCAACTAAGCCCCTGAGCCACAAGTACTGAGCCTGCAGTCTAGAGCCCACGAGCCACAACTACTGAGCCCATGTGCCACAACTACTGAAGCCTGCACACCTAGAGCCTGTGCTCTGCAACAAGAGAAGCCACTGCAATGAGAAGCCCGTGCACCTCAATGAAGAGTAGCCCCTGCTCACTGCAACTGGAGAAAGCCCGTGGGCAGCAACGAAGACCCAACACAGCCAAAAATAAATAAATAAATTTATAAAAATAAATAGATAAATAAATAAATTTCCATATATGTGGTCTCACTGGGTGGATTTTATAATGTTAATGTATACTCTTCCACAGGTGAAAAAAATTGAATTTCTATTGGTTTTATGTTTTGGTTTGGCATTCTGGGAATTTTAATTTGTTGATTAATATCAATTCAATTATGTTTACATTTTAGAAATATTTATAGACAGCAAATGTTATAACTTTTTAGGTTATCACCCCCTCAGACTCTACCCTTACTTCCTCTTCTTTTCATCGGGAGGCAGTCCTTAATTAAGCTTTAGTGTTTCTTCTTGGACTCTACCCAGCTTTTTAACACCTTTTTGAAATGCTCAGGAAAAGCCCAGCTTTCTAGGTGCGGTCACTGGAGTCACTGGGAGGAACCTTCATCTCCCCACTCCTTGGTATGATGTAACCTCTGCATACTTTGAGAGGTCATGCAGAAAGTGCTGACATGCAATTCATCTGCATTAAATTCCTTCTGAAGGAAAAACAAAGCAAGTGAAATGCCTTCTATTCAAAGGAAAGCAGAATGTAGTTTTGTTTAGAAGTGAATGAAAAGTCACAACTTGATATAAGAGAAAGGCTTGCTACTAGGCTACCATTGTAAGAATATTCATGTTTGATCTTTTTTTAACCCATCTCATGATCAAAATTATTTTGCTTATCTACACCACAATAGAAAAAAAGTCCATAGTCTTAGATTGAATCTAAAAGAAAAATGGTAGATATTATTATTTTTAATTTCATGTTTTACTTCCTTTAAAAACAAATTCTTAAATTATTATTTTACAAACCAAATAATAAAATATACACCTAAGATGATATCCAGTGGGGTGAGAGGTGAGATCAGGGACAGAGATGGAGTTGAGAGGTGGAAAATATTCTCTCTTCTGTCACAATCAAATTTTAGAGTTAGAAGGACATTGTACAAACTGATCAAAGCCCAAAGAAATTAAGGGACCTGAACAAGACTATTCGAATTAGGTGGAAGAAATATGATTAGAGAGGAAGGACCCTAATTCTCAAATTGTTATTTCTACCAATATTCCGTTTTCTCTCCCTCTGTGCAAATCTTCTCTCCGGTACCCAGAAATGGTAAAGAAAATGTCCACCCGCTGTTGGCTGGTGAAAAATTCTTATGTCAAGTTCTTCAGTTTCTATTTCAGAGCCAATTGTAGAATTTTATTTGTTAGTAGAATTTTAGAATTTCAGTCCAAATAGATAATCGCCAGGTAATTCCACTAACAATAGGAGAAAGTGATGAACATAAGCATTCGGGGACCAGTGAGTCCAACACAAAATTTTATAATCCATGCAGAAACAAAACCTTTTTGCCTCCTCAGGGCTCAATATCCAGGTAGCTTTCAGTCATCAGAAACTCTTTAGCTTATTCCATATTTCACAGTGTTGTCACAAGTTGGGTATCATTATGTTTGCCTTGGACATTCCATTTCTTTTCTCTAGCTTAGACTTTAATCATAAGTTTGATTCACTGGAGGTGCCATAATACGAATGTCATCTGAATAGCTGACATCGCATTCTTTTAGACACCATGAAAGCATCATGTTTGGGATTTGGTCCATAGAGCAGTGGTCCAGAATCCTGGTAGCAAGCATAGTGAAGGATCCAAGCTTGGCATTGCTTTGGCTGGCTGCAAGGTTGATAATTATTCCCATGAAATTTCACATCTGACGTAGTCAGAAGCACAAAACTCAGTCTCTCTGCAGTGAGAACAATAATCACACAACAGCAACAAACCCAGAGTAGGACTGTGAACTTGACCTCTGTCACTGTACCTTGTTTCCTTGGCTCCTGTGGCACTTTAAAAATGGCAAAGCCAAAGGACCAATGTTGAAATTTATTCTCTTGTTTCATCGTGATCCCAACTTTCTAGTCAGCTTAGGAAGTTTTGTTGTTTCACTTGAAAATTTCAGTTTTGGGCCCACTGATTTTCACCAATGACTCATGAAAATTTCTTACAAAGGCCTCATAGTGGTCTTCCTCCGGAACAGACATTGTAAGGTGATTTCAGTTTTAGACACCTGAAACAGAGTATTGGTTTTCATATGAATTTGCTGTTTGTATAGCTTATTGAGGATTATATAAATGCTCTGGTGTAGCAATTGCTCTTGGTATCCCACCCATATCCTCTTTACCCACTGGTATACCCATCCCCCAGCAGTTGTGGGTGTTAGTTAATAAGGCTCACAGTACCATCCTTCTCCAGAAGATTGTCCTCAGCCAAGAGAGGACTTTGCCTGAAGATTCCTAGGAGATTCCAAGCCCCTGCCAGGAGCACTCTGACACCCATGCCTGATGATGCTGGGTACTACAACCAAGATCCCTCACCTTCTTGGGATGGGTCAGCGATGCCAGTCATGTTCTAGGTCTCCCTTTGGAATCAGGCTGAGGATAGACTTCAGCTAAACTACATCTTTGCTTACCTTCTTCCTCTGTTCTAGCTTTCCTACTTCATTACAGATTTCACCTTTGAGCATTCCCTTGACCAGTCATCACTCAGTCAGGAGTCTCTATCTTAGGTTCAGCTTTTAGGGAACCTGATCCCAGACAGCTATCTTGTTAATATTAAAAGGTCTTACTTCCTTTTTTATTTTCTTTCTTGGTCTCTTAGGCAACTGATACAACAGATTTTATATCAATTGATCCACAATTGATATTAACAGATTTTATTCTAAGATGCAATTTTTTTGTTGTTGTCGTTTTTTGTTTTTGCGGTACGCAGGCCTCACTGCTGTGGCCTCTCCCGTTGCGGAGCACAGATTCCGGACACGCAGGCTCAGCGGCCATGGCGCACAGGCTTAGTTGCTCCGCGGCGTGTGGGATCTTCCCGGACCGGGGCACGAACCCGTGTCCCCTGCATCGGCAGGCGGACTCTCAACCACTGCGCCACCAGGGAAGCCCTCTAAGATGCAATTATTAAGCAATTTTTTTTTAATGTTGTATAATAATTTTTGGTCATTTTAAAAATGACAACTTAGTTAATGGAGTGCAGCAAGGGAAATGTATTTATACCTTTTCTTTAATGTATATCACATTATTTCTTGACTTTTCCCTATACATGGATTAAAGGAAAAATTGCCAGTGTGGAAAAGCCAGAAATAATGATTAATAATTAGTGCATGAGTAATTTATACTTAGTGGATCAAATTTATCTTGTTTAGCTTTTAACAGTAGACAGTATCTCCTGAATATACCCTCAGCTAATGTCTGGGAAGAAGATGGCCCACATTTATCACACATTTTCATTCATTTAACACTCATGTTTTGATTTGTCCATTCAACAAATAATTACTGAGTGTCTATGGTGTGCCAGACATGGTATTCGACACTTCATATAGTTGTGCACAAAACACATTAGTCTTTACCCTTGTGGGCCAACTGTCCTACACATTTATAACTTTGATGTAGGCAGACAGAGTTGGGGATGAAGGGAAACTGTAAATTGGAACTATCCTATTGCAACTGTGCGTAAATTTTTACCTCTTGTCTGGGTTTATGAGAAAAGGCATCAAAACAGATATGCAGAAACTTGCCAGATTTACAGCCATATTTTCACTAAAAAATTACATATGTCGGGCTTCCCTGGTGGCGCAGTGGTTGGGGGTCCGCCTGCCGATGCAGGGGACGCGGGTTCGTGCCCCGGTCCGGGAGGATCCCACATGCCGCGGAGCGGCTGGGCCCGTGGGCCATGGCCGCTGAGCCTGCGCGTCCGGAGCCTGTTGCTCCGCGATGGGAGAGGCCACGGCGGTGAGAGGCCCGCGTACTGCAAAAAAAAAAAAAAATTACATATGTCAGTGCCTGGTACATTGTAGGGGCTCAGTGAATATTTCTCAAATGAATGAGTATCTAGTGACTTCATAATTTGTATTTTTTTCATACCTCTTTTTTATGTAGCAGTAAAAAATAACAAGAAAACCACTTAATAATAATCCAACGCCAATCCCAATTGCAATGTATTTTTCATAAGGATCCACAGCATATGAAGTTAAGGTCAAGTGCTCACACCTTTCTCCAGTATAACCAGCAAAACACCTTTAAAAAAAGAAAAGAATGTATAATTTTAAAACTCATGATAGAAACACAAATGGCAAATTTCGAAGAATGAAAAAATTTAATAAAAAGTGATTTTAATTAAAGAGGCCAATACCAAATGAAAGCCAATCTATTAAATGTATTGAAGAAGCCATGTATTTTACAATAATCATTTGATTAAGACCCCATATTAATGCAACTTCCCTCACTGGTAGGAGGGAAAGGTAGGACCCTTGCATGAGCTGATCTAGAAAATTGTTAACCTACTCTTTCATAGGAGGATGCTGAGCCAATCAACGATCATAAAAATGGTATCTCAGTTGATCTAGAACTTTATATTCCTGAAGTGTTTTTGCCATAGTCTGTTTCATTTTATCCTATAATCTATCCATAAAAACTTGGAAACTTCTTAGCATGTTGTTAAAAGTTGATTTGGATTCAGTAGTTTTGAGGTACGGTGTGAGCTTCTTCATTTTCAACAAGCTCCCAGGTTATACAGATGCTGCTAATCTAGGACCCATATTTTTGAGTAATGAAAACTAGGTAGGTTAGAAAAAGACCCCTTAGATATTCAAATACAAAGAGAATTGGTGAATCACGTTCAGATCATGTACCTTTTTTACTAGATAAGATGGAGGCGTGGGGAAATGTACTATGTGAAACACCATGTGAAACGAGGCATACCTTCTCCTTCTCCCATCTCTAGGGCTTGGGAAGTTCTTTGCAATTACCTGCAGATGGCTTTCTCCAGCTCATCGTGGAATGCACAAACACCATTGATGCAGTAACTATGGTGGTCTTCCAGGCAAGGATGTGAGACCCTCAACGCTATGGGTCCTTCTGTGTAGCCAGCTAGAAAAAGGAGATACAGTATTAACAGATGAGGTGGGTCACACTTCCACAGTAGATTTGTAACACATATACAGAAAGGCCTTTAATTTTAGGAATATTCTTTGAGTGCTCTGTCATTTGAACTATTGATTGATTCCTTTGACAGGTTATATTTACAAAGGTTGGGTTAATATCATCTAAGACGTATTAATGAATTAGGGGCTGGAGGTAGATTGATGATCATTCCATTCTTTGGAAACTATGTAATAAGATATAGATACAAGTTTGCCAAAAGGTGGCAGCATTGATTCTAGTCTTAGCATGCTGTCCTGGCCAAGGCTTTCTAAATATATGCCTGGATACAAATATATGCCTGGAAACAAATGAAATAATACAATTTTTTTCATTCTCCCCTTTACACCTGAGAAGTAAGCACTTAGGAAGATTTGGATTTATGGTTGGGAGATAATGAACTTGATTTCTTTTCATTCCCCAGAGAAGAGTGAGATGAGAATCCCCCCTTCTTCTTATGCAGACTACCTTAAGTAGCTAATGGAAAAGGGATTGTTTTCCCTTGTTATGAAGAGGTATTGTTATGACCTATACAGAAGAGGTATTGTTATGACCTATACATGAAGCCAGAAACAACTTATGGCTCAGGCTTAACATAGCTAAGACAATAACTTCAGATGTTAATTAGAAAATTTACTCAGTTAAGAGGCATTATGAGATTGTGGGAAAAGCCATGGAGTTGGAATTAGAAAACCTGGGTTTTGATTTCTAGCTTTAACACTATGCAAATGACCACACTTGGCGAAACCTTTGTGGTCAAGTGTGCAGAAGCCTCTTTATGGGAAACTTCCCTTTGGGAAGCTGTACTGTGGCAAAATACTTAGATTTCAGGATGCTTATCCTTCATTCCTTGATGTACTAAAGACATATACCTATACTATCCTTGAGGTTTATGCAGTGGGAATGACAAAACAGCATAAATGAGTCCTTTTTAGTATACTTTAATTACTGATTCTTAAATTCTTCTCAAGAAGAATTAGTGGCATTTTATTTTTGTCACTGTTATGAATAAACATATCTCCTCAACCTTAGTTATCATATTATATTCACCTTGCTAAGTAGATTAAGAGAATCATACTTATTTGTTTTCAGGAGAAAAAGATCTAAAAAGGCATACTTATTTATATTGAAAATACTAAATCTTTAGGTACTAAGTCACCAACAACATACTGTTATATAACTTCATTTTGGTTGAGAAGACACAACATTACCTTAAAATTCATATTCATTTTGTTAACTGTGGTATGGTAAATCTAATTTCTCATCTTGATAATTAATTCTAAGGGAGTGGGAATTTCTCATTATAAACTGTGGTAGATTCTTCCTACTTCAAGATTAAATAAGTTCAATTAACCAAGCCTGAACCAGGACTTACTAGAAAATGTGAGAATTGAAAGAAGACATTTCCAAAGAAAGAATATACTAGAGACTCATCTTTCCTCTAAGGAGAAGAATATTAGTTATAACTTCATGAAACTTTCCTGAGATACTGGATTCAGATTTTTAAGTTAAATGAAAAGCAGGGAACTAAAATTCACCCATCAAGAAAGCAAAGAAAAAACTACTGAAGTGATATATTCAATCCCTTTTGTCCATAATTATTACCTGTAACTTGGAGAATTTGACTTGCAGTTCACTATTAGGGAAGAGAAAAGGTGGCGATGGACACACTGTTATGTCACTGAGAGGAAACTGTACTTCTTTAATTCTCTACAGTATTATCTCTCAACAAAGATGTTTCCTCTTTGTTTAAAGGCTCAAGACATGAAGAATTTGGCTAAAAGTTATTCTAAAAGCCTCACTAATTTTATTTTGCAAATTGATATATATGCAAAAACTCAAATGAGCAAAGTATTTTAAGCAAATTTTTTTTTTTTTGTGGTACGCGGGCCTCTCACTGTTGTGGCCTCTCCGGTTGCGGAGCACAGGCTCCTGACGCGCAGGCTCAGCGGCCATGGCTCACGGGCCCAGCCGCTCCGCGGCATGTGGGATCTTCCCGGACCGGGGCACGAACCCGTGTCCCCTGCATCGGCAGGCGGACTCTCAACCACTGCGCCACCAGGGAAGCCCCACCAATAATTTTAAATTAAAAAAAATTTGCTTAGGGCTTCTTGGGGCTTGATCCCACATGCCGCGGAGCGGCTGGGCCCGTGAGCCATGGCCGCTGAGCCTGCGCGTCCGGAGCCTGTGCTCCGCAACCGGAGAGGCCACAACAGTGAGAGGCCCGCGTACCACAAAAAAAAAAAAAAAAAAAAAAAAAATTATTGGTGAAATGAAGAATACTTAAATATTACTACCTTTCATATTCAGAAACAAAATATTTAACTTGATCTTCTTTTACTTGCGTGGCTCTGAGAGCAAGATATGGTGTTTCTTTGGTCCTAAGTCACAAAGCCCATCTTCACATCAGGGGGTGGTATGTGATTTGTGTGAGAATCACAACCACCTGATACACAGGTCTTGGCAGGTAAGTTTCCCAAGGTCACCTCTAAGAGTTCAAAGAGTTTGGGAAAATGCTGATGCTCAACAGTGGCCAGAAGCTATTTTAATAACAATAATAAAATATATCATCACCATCAACAACAAAAATTGGATACAAGTGGTTGGGAGGTATAGCATATACTAAAGCAACAACAAAAGCTCCCAATGACAAGAAGAAAGATCTTTCCAAAAATGAGGGAAAGTGGATTAAGGCTTCATCTGGTAGCCATAATTTATTTGGCTGCAAAGCTCACAGTCACAGATCAAACTATAACATCACTCATCAAGAATGCCAAAATAGGGACAAACTGCCTCTGGAAGCACATGGGTTATTGGGAATCCAGCAGGAATCAAGCAGAAAGGGTGGCATGTTTCACATCCAGGACAGTAACTGAAAACAACGTTTTCTCATTTGCTTCACTTCCTCCTTTTAAAAAGAGAATTCTTTGCTGACACATTTACCCGTCACTTCCATTTGACAGCATACTGATAAAAGATCGTCTAATAATAAAATATATATTTAAAAATTTCCAGTGTTGCTTTTATCACAATCCAAATTTCTCTCAAACATTAAAAAAAAAGTCACTTAAAAAAAAAAGTCACTTGAAATACAAAAGTGTGAAGAAAATACCTTCTGTTTTGTTAATGGTCCAGTCACTTTGCTGGGTTGTGATTGGGGGTGTTACAGTCCTGGCTGCCTCTTCAGTCAATGCTGTCACAGCTGTGTGAAGGGGGGGGAGGGAAGGCATCTTTAGCAGGTGAGCCTCCTTCTACATACCAGCAACAGATCAAAAGTTATTCTATCTAGTCCCACATCTGTTCTATTTTTAATTCATTTACATTTGAAATCCATAACCTGACAAGGGCAGTTTCTTGATAGTTTCTCATGCATATCAGTTCCACTCACTACATTATAGTCAGAGAAAGTAGAAACACATTAATTATTAAGAGGACATAAATTTTATAAACTCATAAGATAAATTTTATTACATTTTATAAACTCATTCAATCACAAGGACACTATCATATCATATGTATCAACTACTCTTCAATTGTATAGAACAAACAATATAAAGATCTCAGAAAAGGAGGTGTCAAAATATGTTAAAAGAGGAACATACATTACATAAGAAACTAAATTAATTCACAAATTCCTTGCTTGGATCTTTGTCATGAAGAACAACTGCTAAAAGCCAACTCCTCACTAATTCAGATAAAACAAATCCTATTCACATTTTACAATGACACAAAATTAACACAGCAAAAAGAAATGACCTACCATTGAATAAGATATAGACTGATATTGAAACTCCGAAAGCCATTTCCTGCACTTGTTAACAGTATCTTGCTCTTATCCTCCTAGAATGACGGGTGGAAGGCTTTTATTGAGCTCTCTCGGAGGCTTTCTTGCATTTATATTTCATGAAGCGTCATCTGGCAGTTCTTACCAATCAAAAAAATATGTCTTTCTGGCAGCAGCTTGAAGCCTTGAGGCATTCGTGTACTTGTTTAGGATACCTGTGTTATCTAGCAGTGTGATCAAATTTTCTTTTGAAACACTGGTTTCCTGTTACCTGTGGGCATAATCGTGTCTGTAAACATACTGAAAACAACAAAAAAGAATCTGAATTCAGGAAAAGCCCCCTTGGTGTGAACAGAATTATCCCAGCTACAAAGTTGATAGTGACCTATAAATGATTCCAAGAAAGGGGAGTTTTGATATTTCCAAAGTCGGAAACATCTTAACCTGTTCGTAAAAGAAATATCCCTGAAGCTGCAGTCAGTTACACTACTTTTCAGTACAGATTGGGTTCCACTGCAAATCAAGATATTTTGTAATTTATGGGCAGGAGAGAACAATTAAATGTGTGTAAAAATAAAGGTTTAATATTCCATTTTGGTTTTTGCTACTTAGTTTTACTATTTCAATTTCTGTAAAAATAATTGTTTTTAAGAGCATAAGATTTACATTTATGTCATTCTTCCATTTATTATTTTTCTGAGTAAATGGAATAGGCTACCGAGTTCTAGGAACTACAGTTCTTAAGTATATGCCCTAATGATTAGGCTCTAGAGAGAACCAGTAAAGCACTAAAATAATGATGATGATAATGATCATAATAATAATAATAATAATAATAATGTCATCTCCATTAAGATAAAATTAAAATATTTATGTTTGGTACACCTAATGAATAGAAAGCTTTTAGTTTAATACAACATTCAAATTTTTCTTACTATTAATCTACTTATGATTATTAAAGTACCACTTTTAAGGCCAAAATATGTAATTATTGCTATTACTTTTTGTGACTATAGGAACTTCCATAAATTTTTCACTTGCCCCAAGTTATTATAAATAATTTATAAATATGTTTTGCTGAAGTATTGCAACTTTCGACCAGTAATTTCAATTGCTAATATTTTCTGTACCTTAAAAACCTGTTTAAGTCAAGATAGGTTGTCATTTGCATCATGTCCACCCAGAAAATTCAGTTTACCGGAAAGGATCCCTTTCACTATTCAAATATGAAGCTGGCTTTAGAAATCACACAAGAATGAGCTTGTTGAACTCATTATACCTTGGGCAATCACTTGCCACAGAGTCATCCTTTTAAAGTTAAAAGACTATCCTTGGCTTCCTTTAAATGTGCCTACAGTTCATATTCCTACTTTCGTAGAGTTTTAAACAACTATTTATTATTAAGACAAATTCTGGATACTGTTTTTCCCAAGCAAATCATATTTGAATTATAAGTCAAATAATCATCTCTGTATCACTGGTAAGAATTTAAGGAAAAATCATTTACAAAGGATTAGATAAACCACAGCCAACTGCAGTTTCAGGAGGAAGATGCTAGGTCTAATGTTAAATATGTTTATTTCTAAGACTGGGACGTAGTACCACGACCATCTTTATAGTGACTGTTAACTGGCACTTGACAGTGCTTTGCATTTTGCAGAAGGTTTTCATACATATCTCAATTCTGTCTTCAGTAATCCCGGCCCCAACAAATCCAGTGCCTAATATATAGTGTAGAGTATACTCAATCAATCTGTCTTGAGTGAATAAAGAAATAAACAACAGGCCTTATTTTTATTTCCATATGACAAATAAAGAATGAAGACTCAAAAGAATTAAGTGACTTGCCAGAGGACACACCCTAGAGTCAGGACTTGAGCCCATGTTCAGATTCCAGATCATACGCCCTCTCCAGTTCCCCAGCTGTGTCCTCTGGTAGGAGTCAGTATACTGACCTTAGAGAAATTCAGATTATCTCCTAAGATCAAGATTTTAGTAAATTACCTTACCATAAGAATCTAAACAAATGAATTATGGCTTTTACACATGTTTGGGCTGAAAGAAGTGGACCACTGTCTCTCTAGATGTTTCTCCACTGTGGTGAATTAAGCCATATAATATAGAAACTCACCTACCACTTGAGCTTAAGAAAATAGCTCCAAGTCATCCCATATGTTTCTTTTCCTCTGGGACTCATCATGATGGATCCCACTTACACTCTATATAGGAAAACCTCCTATCTTCACATCTTCAATCCTCTCATCAGGGAGTCCTTCCGCAATCCTGAAGAATGGGAGAGGTGGGTACTGTAACATGGCCTCACGGATACTCGTATTCATTCTTGATACATGTTAGAGTCAAAAAGAAGGCTAAGAGCTGCAGCACCCCACTATCATTTTTCCCTCTGACCATTTTTCATCTTTTTAATTTATTCATCTCTCTATAGTTATAAGCATCTCTGGAAGTGTCTTCTCTTCCCTTCCCTTGCTGTTAAGTTTATTTTTTTCCTTCCCTTCTCCTACTTTCCCTTTCTTTCCCCTCCTTTCCTTTCTTCATCTCTCCTCTCTTTTCCTTCCTTTTTTCTTTTCTTTTTTTTTTTTTACTTATTTATTTTATTTATTTATTTTATTTTTGGCTGCATTGGGTCTTTGTTGCTGTGCGCAGGCTTTCTCTAGTTGCAGCGAGCGGGGGCTACTCTTCCTTGTGGTGCGCAGGCTTCTCATTGTGGTGGCTTTTCTTGTTACAGAGCATGGGCTCTGGGGCGCATGGGCTTCAGTAGTTGTGGCACGTGGGCTTAGTAGTTGTGCCTCTCGGGCTCTAGAGTGCAGGCTCAGTAGTTGTGATGCACAGGGTTAGCTGCTCTGCAGCATGTGGGATCTTCCCGGATCAGGGCTTGAACCCGTGTCCCCTGCATTGGCAGGCGGATTCTTAACCACTGCGCCACCAGGGAAGCCCCCTTTTTCTTTCTTGCTCTTTCACTAATAGCCAAAATTTGTTGCTGGACATTGGCAGGAAATGGTCATCAGCCCATTGCTTATCTCTCTCTAAACTTATTCTGTAATTCTCATGAATTCAGTTGCCTTTCATCCATTCATAAACCATTTTATGCCTGTAACATGTAATGTTTGTAAGACAAATAGAAAAGTCCTGCATAGACTCTGACCTCAAAGAACTAGAGGGGGCTAAGGAAAGTACATACATAACTACAGTGCTGGGTAGAGACGGATGACTGCCATGAATGTGTACATAAATGTGTATAAGAGTTCAGGGGTGGGACTTGGTCAAACTCTCACAGCATTTCTCATGGATGAGTTTCATTTGAAGTGAATCTTAAATAGCAAGTAGAATTTAGACATACAGTGATAAGAGAAAGGATTCTAGGTGGCAGGGGAGGTGGGCACTGAGGGGAGGTAGAGTGATAGAATGAAAAGAGAGTGGGTTCCAGTTCACATCATCCTAACAGACCTTTCTTTGAATTCCAGTTCTACCTTTGCTATCCATTTGGCCTTTGCTGAGACTTTTTAATAACCTCAAGGGTTGATTTCCTCATATATCAAATGTGGATCGTCAGTAACAACAATAACAAAAAAGTAGAGCATTTAGCACATGATAGGTGCTCAATTAAAGATAGCTGTTACTATCAAACAAGTGTAGAAAGATGCAGGGTGTATATAGTGGTCAATCAAGGTTAGGAATTTAGCGGTTAACACATGTTGATGCATCTTAAGTTTTCATCATTAGCCATGAATTATTCTCATACCAGACTGATACTATGTCAGGACTTTTATTTATGTATTATGCCATCATCACCTCAAACTCAACATGTCAAACTGAACATATTATCTCTTCTCCAAAATAAGCTCCTCTTTACAACTTCCTCATGATAATCAGTGATAACGTCTTCTAGGCTTTAACTACAACTCTCATCACTGACTAAATATCGTCTAAATTCTGATTTACCCAGGCTTTCTCTGATCTACTTCTGCTGTTTTCCAGCTATATTTCCACCACTCTGCAACAAACACTTTTCATTTCAGTCTGACTGTAGCCCTTGCTTTCATATATATATATATATATATATATGCTAAGCTCATTCTCACCTCCATATCTTTATGTTATTTTTCAATCCTCATTAATTCTTCGGGGTCCTTTTTACAGATACGTGTAGAAGAGAACTTACTTCTCCAAACCTCCTCCACAAGACAATCATGTCTTTTATAGACCCCAAATATGCATAAGTAAAGTCATGATAACAATGAACCAACTTTATTTCCTTTATGTGTTGACAAAGGCTCCCTTCTTGACCAAACTTTAGACTTCTCCTACTCCTTTTCTCAACTAGGCATCAACTTAGCCTGTTGAGCCCAGTTTTAGCAAAGAAATCTGCTTAGTTTCTGGAGAATCCCCCTGCCCTGCTCTTTGCACTCTTGTCCCTGCCATATCTGATCAAGTTCCCTATCTCCCACCCTTGATATCTGGCCTAACTGTAACAAGAATCCTGGTAAGCTAGTTTACAAGAATCCCTCTAGTCTTGTTATCTAATCAAGTTCCTCTCAGTAATTTTCCATCTACTGATCCCCTCACTCTCTTCATTGCCTATAAATCCATTGCTGTCTCAGCTATATTTAGAGTTTTCAATCTCTTCTATTGTGATAGTCTCGACCCCATTGCAATAGTCCTGAATAAAGTTGTCCTTATATTTTTAACAAATGTTAGATAATTTTTCCTTTATAGTGTTTTAATTGGTCTCTGGAAAGGCTCACTCCTGAATTTTAGCCTCACCAAAGGGGAAAAATATTTCCAAAAAATAACTCCTCCTGCATTTGGGGGTGGGGGAGGAGGAAGCTCAGAATTACAGACTTCACCTTTTCCATGTAAATGTATTTTGGGTCATTATGTTTGTTTTGCGAACGTGGGGCACTTAAATATTAAAAAGAGGGTCTTTCTGAAATGTTTGCTTGGGAGCTTTAAATTTAAACTTTTATCAGGGTTATTAGACAAAGACTGATCTGGAATGGGCTATAGAACCTTTTCTTTCATGTTTGAGGAACTTATACATTTCCCCAGCATGCTCTGAAGAAACAGATAACAAATATATGAACAAAGAAACTTACAGATAGCTTAAAGAAAAAGAAGACAGGTATTCCTTTCCAAACTGGTTTTATTATACAGTTGAAATATTAATTATAAACATCTAGTCTATTTTCACACAAATGATCAAGAGTATACACTAATAACGACATGCATTGGGTAAGAATCATTACTGGTACAAAAACAGACTGGGATTTGGACCTGAAAGCAATATAATTATATGCCCAGGGTAGTCTCAAAATAGCCTCCAACGGACAGTCACATGTTTTTTCTAATTTAAATTGTGTTAGAAACATGGCATCTACTTTGAGAACCAAATGCTATAAGAGAAGAAGGAAGAACTGTGAGGAACAAAGCAATAGATTTTTAGTCATATCCTAAGGCTTAGCTTGGGCACATTGTGTCATATTTTTCTATTAGATTTCTAGATTTGTGAACAAACATAACTTCTATTCTTTAATGAAGTCCTCATTCATACTATATTGTGTTTTCCTGATATTTGTGGGAAAATACAACCTTAGTTTTGTTTTGTATATTTGTTTGGTTTTGGAGTTTCCATTATTCTTCAAGGAAGGTATTATCCAAATATTTTTCTAGAAGAACAAAGGAATTGCATGTAAACCTAACACATTCTTATTGCATTTTTACTTGGCAAGTAGTAATTCACCATTTGAAATAATCAATACCTTTCCAAGTAGCACTGCATTTTTTGCCTTCCTTGCATGTTTTTCTTTCTTCGAATGGAGCATCATTTCTCATTAGTATGCCTCGTAGGATGCATTTGGGAAGTATATGAGATCAAAATATTATTTTTAATATTTTATCTTTCCTTTAGCAAATAAACTCTTTTTCATCATATGATATAGTACATAAAATATATAAAAATTGGCCATAATTATGGCAAAACCTAAATCACATTTTACAAGGGAGCTTATTTGTCTGACAAAATGTTTGTTGAAAACACACTATTTGTGTCAAAAATATATGCATTTATTATGAGCCCTTTATTAGTTTTAACGTTATGAACAAATATTAATCACAAAATAAACAATTGTTACCAAAGTTTTCATTGCAGTTGTTTTGTTTTCTTTTCCTAAAACTCAATATCCACTCAAAATATTCAGTAATTATTAGCAGGAAATGCATAAGATTGTGTGAATCATCTGATCCACAATGATTCCATCTGTGAAAAAATAAATACAATGTAGAAATAGCTTTGTAGTAAAATATAAAGGTTTTTGCCTTTTGTCAAATAGATACGTAGCATGACTTCAGTTTGCTTTATTCTTTCATGTGATCTAGTAAATGATTTTTTTAGCTGCCAGAAGGGTGTTCTTGAGAAGCATTGCCACTGTCATGGGTCCCACGCCTCCTGGAACTGGAGTGATAAAGCTAGCCTTCTTCTTAACAGCTGATGGAGGAAACAGAAAGGATTCTTTATTTTTTTCTGAGAATTTCATATTTTTAAACATACTGAACTGTTAAACCTGAAGCATTTTAAAAATTTAAGAGTTTATCTGAGCAAAAATGGAGTCTAATCGGGCAGTGCCAAACCTGAAGTATAGCTAGGAAGGCTTCCACCGACAGGAGAGACCTACAGAGAAAAGGTGGAAGCAAAGCAAGGAAATCATTGATTGGTTATAGCTTTAAGCCTAGTTGGCTGTTTGTGATTGGTTGTCCTTGGGTTTTGATTTTGTAACCTTGAGGCAAAATCTACAAGCCAGATTTTGGTTTGCTTACATAGGCAGCCAGGGCATTAGAGCCATCTCAGTCGAATGGCTCCCTTGTTTAATTAACAGAATACAGTGGATTTTTCTGCATTACAGATATAACCCTAACATCCTCAAATCATTTTTAGAATGAAGTAGACTATAACACACACACACACACACACACACACACTTCTGTGTATGATATCTAATGTGTATAGAAAGAACACAAAGAGGCCAACGCTGTAGGATGAATCTCTACGCAGCTCAGTTAGTTTTACATAATGAAAATCTATAACCCATGATTTATCCAACTACATGTAATTCCAGTTAACTACTTCTAAAATACATGATATTGGTCACAAAGGGGATACAGGATATAGATAGTTCAACACACATCATCCGTTAAATTAGAATAGTCCTGTTATAAAAGCAGTATCACGTATATGTGGATAATACATTCCACTGCAAGTCTAATAAAAATCATTAAACATATTAAAATTAACTGAGCAAATACACATAGTCCTGTTCTAAGGTATGAATGAAGACTTCTTATTCAGTGAATATACTCAAAGAAAATGGCAGAGAATTTTTGTCAAGTTTTATTTAAGAATGTTCTCACACCCACAATATTACAGGTGAATGGTTTCATGAATTGACCTACTGGTTTAGTGTTTCACCGTGTGAATAAGAATAATGAACTTTTCCCAGATAACTCTTTTAGTACAAAGTTAGCATAGACAATACTTCTTTAATGCATACTCTGACCTTATCAATCACATGCTATTTAGATGTATTGCCTTTACAAGTTTGCTCGTATATGCTTCTACATAAATGAAATCAGTAGATGTCCCCTAAATCTTCATTAAGCATTACTTTTGTACAATTTATATTGCCTTCTTGAAATATGGTTTGTAAAATTTACATTTACCTTATTTTAAGTGTATTGGTATAATGCAGTATTTTTTAATAATAGGAAAAGCAAAGGAATAATATTCTTTTACTTGAAGAAAACTCCAGATAAGCTTGAAGGCATCACACACACACAAAATCCAGCTAGTGTATATCATGAATCTTCTCATGGCATATAACAAAGAAAAGATAAGAATGCTGTGATCTAGAAGGTAATATGTTAGTTTTCCAAAATGTGCCGCTATACATGAAGCATGTCCTTTTCCCGCCATACTTCTATCCAATGTACTTTATGCTGTAGAAACACTAGGCTAGGTCAACAGCTGTTTCATAAATAGCTACAAATTATCATTCCTTTCTTCCTTTGCTCTCGTTATTCCTTCCACCTGGAATACGCTGCTACCTTATCCAAGTAAGAAATTCCTTATTATTCTTTAAAAGCCAATAAAATGTTACCTGTCCATCATTTTTCTCAAAAATTCACCCCTCCAGCATTGAATTAAAAGTGCCACCATCTATGTTTCCAGTCATTTTATACCAAACTCTGTTATGGAATTTACCACACTGTGCTGTTCCTTTAATTAGACACCGGCACCAAGAAGGCAGAAACTAAGTCTCGTGGTGATTATTGTTGTCATTTTTAATCTGAGAACTTCTCCATACACAGGTGAGGCATTCAGTAAATTATGATAATGTGAACTAAATAGCCCTTGAAATTTAAAATCTAAGATCAATTTGCAGGAATGTGTCAGTGCTTTTGACTAGATACAAACAACACCAAAACAATTTAGTTCAAGTTAATTTACTGAAATTCTCAAACTACATATTTTGCATGATGGTGACAAACTGCATTTTTCATTTTCCAATAAGCTGACTTGATGGCATAAACAATGCCTTCCAGAACCTTTTCTATAGGATTAGAGAAGTAATGCCTTTAAAAATTTCAGCAGATCTCTAGAAGAAATATACTATACTACTATTATTTACACTGATAGTATGTAAAATCATATATTTGTAGAGCACTTTGAAATATTAATAGATAAAAATAGAATACTACTGAATAATATGGCAAATTAAGAAGTACAAACTAAATCTTCAATGAAAAATAAAATGGTTTATTTCACAATCAAAAGTTAGATAAAATTGGGAATCCATTCTGGGTGTACGATAATTTTTTATATAATTTGGTTTTCAACTTTGAAAAATGAAGTGGCTTGGAATTATGTATGTATGGAATAATAGTTGTAACCATAGCCACTATCAGTTGACTACTTGCCACGAACTTTATACAGATCATTTTAATAATTAATATTTAATTATTATTTCATTTTAATAGCTGAAGAAAGTGGGGGGGGAGTTCTAATATAGTAATTTTCCTACAATTTTACTGTGAGTACTCATAGTTCATCATCTTTGAATTATATCCAGCACTTCAAATTTCAGCTGGCTGAGCAGTTTTTTTTTTTTTTTGCTGTACGCGGGCCTCTCACTGTTGTGGCCTCTCCCGTTGTGGAGCACAGGCTCCGGACGCGCAGGCCCAGCGGCCACGGCCCGCGGGCCCAGCCGCTCCGCGGCTCGCGGGATCCTCCCGGACCGGGGCACGAACCCATGTCCCCTGCATCGGCAAGCGGACTCTCAACAACTGCGCCACCAGGGAAGCCCTGGATGAGCAGTTTGAGTTGCTTTTTTTTTTGGGTGAGATTCAGATCAGATAAACCACTGATCCGGTATTATACCCTCCTCTTTCAAATTATGTTTTTCACAACATGCTTACTATTGCATTCTTTTGCTCAAAAAGTGAGGTTTGAGGTGGAGGAATAGGGAATGAGAATAAGCTGTTGCATGAAATAATACCTACCCGAAATTTGTAGCTCTGTGTCTGTAGTTTTGCATACTTTACTGTGGAAGCTAACACACATTTATCCTGTCCTGTCTATCACTTCATAGAATTAGACTATGTGATAGTCTTTACCTGACCTGGGCGAGGACTTCTCTGGACATTCATAAGCATTTAGTTGCATCAACAGAGCCCTGTAAATTACTCACTAGGCAGAAGTTTATGACATCACTGTGAACACACCTGGTTATATAAATACTTGTTTCAAATATTTTTATCTTTGAAATAAACTGGGCAGATGTGAAGGAGAAGTTTGTACACAGTCATGAGAGGCAGGTTGTGATGAATCTGATTTAAAAAATATAAGATCTCTATTCCTTTTAATTTGATTTTCATTAGGTTCTACATCTGAGAAAGAAATGTTACATTTTTCTGCTGCTGGCTAGTGTTAATGTATTCTTCGTCTATTTACATAAGGACCAAGATATGGAAGTGACTTCTCAAGAGAGATGAGAAATTATCATTGGCCAATACCAATGGGTACAGATGCCAATGCTTAAAAGAAATTCTCTAGTCTAAGGATTTTGCATAACTATTTGAAGGCTGTCCTAAATGACATGTTTATGAAGTACCAGAAGTGGCCTATGAGCTAAACTCAGTCATGTGAGAGTTAAATTCAATACATGTTTGATGCTCTGAAGAGCATCTTCCCCAGTCATGTCCGAGAGATAGTTAACAAGCATTACATCACCAGAATAACTTCTCATTGGCTGGTCTTTCCCGAGGGCAGACAAGGGTTTGCACCTGTTTGTTGAAGATGATGCTATTAAAGATTAAACCTATTATGTGTGAGGAAAAGGTGTACTACATGCTCCACTGAAAACAATTACAGAAGAATTTTTAGGCAGTAGTTTCATTCAGAAATTTATTTACTGTGAGGGAGTGTGTGTG